>NC_065448.1:32877015-33226195 GCF_917563875.1 Diabrotica virgifera virgifera | reverse complement strand
TTTTAGGTTAAGGCTGTTCAACGAGTCAAAGATGTCTGACAAATAAGCCAATATTACTTGGGTACAATGTTTTTTGAAGGCCATGTTTAGCTCATTTTGCTTTTGATGTTCCAAGGTGATTACTTCATCTCAAAGGTCAAATAATCTTGCCAACATGTTTCCTTTTGAGAGTCGTCATCGTACTTCTGTATGAAGTAACAGTGTTTTGTGATCACTTTCTAAATCTTCACAAAGAGTTTTAAACAGTCGAGTATTCAACGCACTGTTTTTTTAATGTAGTACTTTAATACACAACTTTAAGACAGCCATAAGTTCATTTGGAAGGGTTTTTGCTGCCAAGGCTTGTCGATGTATAAAACAGTGTATCCCAATCACATCAGCATTTTTCTCTATTACTAATTGTAAATAGCCTGAGCGAAAACCAAGCATTGAAGGTGCGCCATCTGTACATAAACTGATCAGTTTTTGCCAAGAGAGTTCATGTTTGTCAAAAAACTCTCACACTGCTTTCATAACATTAATAGCTTTTGTTGTGGTCTCCAGTCTCCAACTCTGTAGAAAAGAGTAGCTCGTCTTTCATTCTTTTGTTTTGAATATACCGAACATAAACAATTAACTGATAACATTGTGAAATGTCAGTACTCAATACTCTCGTCTAATTGAATAGCAAAAAATGGCGATTATTTTACTGCATCAACTATCTAATTTGTATGTCTTCGGTCATATCATCAATGCGGCGTTTCACAGTGTTGTCGAAAAGAGGTATTTGAAGCGGTTAATTTTTAATTTTAGAAAAATAACTAAATTTAATTTAATATTCAACTTCTTTCGCGCCCCCCCTGATATGTCCTCACGCCCCCCAGGGGGGGCGCGCCCCCCAGTTTGGGAACCCCTGCTATATGGCGATACCAGAGAACAACACTATATTATGTGGTCGTTGTTCTCTGGCGGTACCGATATATTCACATTGAGATGAAGTCAAGAATTTATAAAGCCAGTGTAAGACCAATAATGACATACCTATGCATTAGAAACAAGACCCGATAAGCCGATGTTGTGTTTTAGTTGGGAATAACTCAATGTTGTGGCTCATTCCCAACTAAAATAGTAAATTGACATGACAAAGTATTAATTAAACGCTGTTCTTTAGGTCAATCGTTTGCGTCAAATCGGTAGACGTTAATTTAATTGCCTTTTCTTTAGTGCAAATGAATGAAAATTTGCAGACATATGCATTCGCGGCAACAATACACGAATAGTCAATAGCAAAAAAATTTTTATATTTATTAATTGCTTAAATAAAAAAAGGTTTTAATGGAAAATGCTTAAATTCTCTTGTTTTCTACAATGTGGAGACTTGAAACTTTTACAGATTGTAGCTAATTATATGAACTATACATAATTACACTTTTTACGTTAGTTGTTTACGTTATGCTTCATAAATAAACAATAAAGTTTTAAATTTTTTGCCGATTCCGAATACTTTTCATGTTTGTACATTATGTTTATAAACATCCTAAGCGGCGACGATTTTGAACGCTCATATCTTTGTTTATATAGTCAAATGTCAATACGATACGAAACAAAACTTCAACCAAAACTCGAATTCAAAAAATTCGTGTTTTTAACGTAGTCTTAGAAAAACCTCCGGTAGAGACGTTTTGTGCTACAATAGGGATGTTCACAAAAAATTAAAAAGTCATTTCAAACATGTAAAACTATTAAGAAATACCCTAGGAATAATTGTCCAAAATTTCAACCAAATTGAAAAAGCCTTTCTATAAAAAATCTTTATTAGAAATCTAGCATTATTTTAAATTTCAAGAACGCTTCTCTATTGGCCTGACGTCACTAGTTGCATACCCCAAGCGCGCGCCATTCTCATAGTGTTACTGTTTACCTGTTTGACGTTTCAGGTCATTTTATTTTGTTCTCTTCTTGTTTTATTAGGGTTAAAGTGGAGTTTTATAGTGAATTTGTTTAGTTTAAAGTGGATAGACTGTTCGTAAGGACATATTTTGGGTTTTACAAAAATAAACAAATAAAATGGAAGAAGGTTTTCAGAAAGCCGATTCGTATAAACTACCGACTGTAGTGTAGATGCAACAATGGTGTATGATTTATTGGCATCTTGTAAAAAAATAAATCTACCACAGCTTTACTGAGTGTATATTCCATATAATTTTCCATGTCTTCTTTAAGCTAAAAAAATAAATGCTTAATACTCCACAAAAAAAAAATAGAGAAAGTTGTATGCATCCATTGTACGCATGCATATTGTATACATACATTGGCTGGTTATTACTTTACCTTGGTTAGGTGTATTAAAAATATTTTTATTCTTCTTCATGTGCCTTGTCCGTTGTGGACGTTGGCTATCATCATGGCAATTTTAATTTCATTTGAGGCGTTTCTGAATAACTCGATCAATTTTTGTCCAAATCATTGGCGTAAGTTTTTAAGTCATGAGTGTCTTTTCTTCCGGGAAATATTCAAGATTTCGTTTCTTAATTGTAAAAGAGATTTCTTTTTGTTTTCCCATTCGACGCAATACCTGTACGTTGGTGTGGGTCGCCCAGGATATTTTGAGGATACGTGGGTACACCCACATCTCGAATGCCTCTAGCTTTTTCATTAATGTTTCCATTATTGTCCAAGCCTCTGCGCCATATAGCAAGACCGGAAATAATAACATTTTAGCAGCCGCATTTTTAGTGGGAGAGATATTATGTCGCAATGGGTGAAAATATTTCTCATGCATGTTGTTAAATGTTGCTATGTCCTTTTCAACTCTAGATCTTATTTCGGTTGTTTCGTATTTCGAGTTGACAACTGTTCCAAGATAAAAAATATTTTTGAACTTGCGTATTATACATTTTCATTTCAACCAATCTTTTCACTAAATTATTAATGATTTTAATATAATATAAAGTCATACCTACATCCACATGTAGTTATTTCAAGGTTTACTTTTACTGTATGTATTCTTAGAATCCCGTTTTTAGGAATATCACAGTTTAAGGAATACAAATTTGAGGTCCCGAAACTTTTTCATTTACTCTTTAAGGGGGTAGGTGCAAAATCTTGGTCCAATGCTATTTAAATTCATTCATTTTTTTCGAATCCTGAGAAAACTAATAAGTAGGTATTTTTGAAAAAGGTAAATGCAGAAAGAACAATTACATTATTACCAAGGGCCGAAAGTCTCTGGAAAACTTCTATAATGTTTATTTTATTAAGTTAGTTCTTTAAGTTAGTTATTTTAAGTTCTAGCTGCAACAAACCATTTTTTTTTTTGTTTTAAATTGGCTGGAACGGTAATAAAAATCTTGTCAGAACTGTTTTTTGATGTATTTACATACCCAGGAACAAAACACCACTTATTTGGCGTTATTTTTAATAATTAAATACGTAAAAAACTGCGCACGTTCAAATACACTGAGTAAATAAGTATACAAAACTAGTCTTCGATCAAAGACGTTACGACTGCTGACGTCACAGACCGTAGCCTCGCTGCAGGGTACCGTTTTTCTAGCCTCCAAGAAAATCAACATTATGAACTCATTTATCTTAAAAAATATACATTTTTAAACAGTTTTATGATTGTTACGTTTTTATATACCTTGTAATCTATTGAATTTAACTATATTTAAAAATTAGTGAACATCCCTATTAACATTAGAATTCGTCTTGGCGTAGTAATTTAAATTTTGTTACGAAGCTTTAATGGATGGAGTGTAAATTAACAAGGTCTACTCCGTGCAATAGTACAGCATTAGAAAAGATGGAAAGACTGCGAAGACTGTAATATGTGTAAATAATGATTTTGATTTAAGAAATGTATGAAGAAATTACAGAAAATGTACAATGTATGTATCAAATGTTGAAATAAATGTAAACAATTTGTCTATCATATACATCCTTTTTGTAATAATGACGATATATTTTAATGTTTGAAAAGTGTAAGACTAAAAAGTGAAAAATAAAAAAATATAAAAAAAATTTTTAAGAAACGCTTTTCTTTAGTTACGACTGACTAAAATTAAAAATATTATAAAAAAATCAACTAAAAAGCAAAAAATAAAAAAAATTCAAACTCTAAGGATTATTCGAAAAAAGCTGTTGGACAGATTAAACATACAAAAATCTCACATTCGTTAAAAAATTGAAAAAATTTAACATTCGTTAAAGAAAAGCGTGGGGCGCGAAAAGTAAAAAAGTATCTAGCCTCAAACCGTTTATTCGATGAAGACGCGCCCCACGCTTTTCTTTAACGAATGTGTTTGATTTTTTCAATTTTTTAACGAATGTGTGAGATTTTTGTATATGTTACAGTTCAAGTTGATTCTCAGTTAAAGTTGACTCCAACTAGTTGCAGTCAACTCCAACTGAAACGAGCAGTAAAAGCTGATTTTAAAAATTTAAATCAACTTTTACTAGTTGGAGTTGACTCTTCCTGGATCGATTCAGTAAATGTTGATTATACGAGAATCTCAAGTGCATTTTTGATGAGTGTGCGTTTCTTTGTTTTGACCGTTTCAACTACTTATTAGTATAGTCTGTAACGTCGCCCCCGTTAGGTAAATTATTCTGATTCGATTTTTTGCACAAACTTACTCAAAGAAATACATCCGTTTAACAATCCTTATAACAAATACACAGGGTGTCACGCGGTACCGCGGTCGAAAAATTGTTTAACCAATTTTTGTTAACCAAATTCACAAAAATAATTTTTATCTACTCTATCTCATATTATGTAAAAATGTAAAGGTTTTATTGTGTGAAAATTGTAAATATAGATAGCAGTACATGAAGAGTTTAAAGTATGTCTGAAGTAATAATGTATTTTAAATGGGTTTTACTTTTTCGCACTGTTTTTTAGCACATCTTTCATATAATTAAACATCCTTAACTTTCGCCTTCGGGAGGAAATCAGACACGCCCTTACAACGGCAACTGAAATGCTCACAAAACAGCGACCACGGAAGCAAAGATTGATGACAGAGGAAATATTGGATTTAATGGATGAAAGAAGATAATGCAAACAGCACAAAGTAGTGTACAAAGCATTAAATAGAACCATTAAACAAAAAATAAAAATTGCAAAAGAAAAATGGATGACAGAACAATGTGAAGAAATCGAAAACTTATATAAAAAACATGATGACTTCCATCTGTATAAGAAACTCAAGGAATTCACAGGCACGACATACTCACAAGACCAAATTAATAATCTAATCAACGCAGAAGGCAAACTGATTTCAAGCACTGAAGAACAAATAAACATGTGGGAAGACTATATAAAGGAACTCTTCTATGACATCAGAGAACCTCCTACATTAAATACCGAAAACGACGAAGGTCTTCCAATACTAAAGTCCGAACTGGAATATGCTCTACGTCAACTAAATACAACAAATCTGTAGGAAAAGATGAAATACCAGCTGAGCTATTGAAGTTAATCAACGAGGAAAAGTTAGACCTTCTTCTTGGACTATTTAATAATGTTTGCAATACAGGGACTATGCCTAAAATATGGCTTGAATCAGTCTTCATACCACTGCCTAAAAAGAAGAACGCCAAATTATGCCAGGACTTATAAGTCTATTAAATAACATTCTGAAGCTTTTCTTGCGTATCATACAGAACAGAATATATTATAAAAAATGTGATGAGGTCACCGGTCAAGAACAATTTGGCTTCAGGAAAGGTATGGGGACACGAGAAGCAATATTCTGTCTTCAAAGATCAAAGATCAACAAGCAGACCTTTTTATCTGTTTCATAGATTTTGAGAAAGCGTTCGATAGGGTGAAGCACAAGACCTTGATAGAAAGATTGAATGACATCGGAGTCGACAAAAGAGATTCTAAAATTATAGAGACTATTTATTGGAATCAGACAGTAATCATAAAGACCAATTGTAATACGTCAAGGCCAATTGAAATACAACGAGGTGTTAGACAGGGTTGTGTGCTATCACCCATAATTTTAACGTCTACTCTGAGGTAATATTTGCGAACTCTTTATCGCACCCTTCAGAAGGAATCAGGATAAACGGTCAAAGAGTAAATAACATCCGCTATGGAGATGACACAGTATTAATGACTGATTCGGACCATAGTCTGCAGATACTGTTGGATAGGGTTACTGAGAGTTGTGAAAAAATGGGGATGAAGATCAATACTGCGAAAACCAAAGTTATAAGAATATCAAGGAACAAAAATTTACCTCTTCCAATAAATATGTGAAACACCAACAGCTTGAATAGGTAAGCCAGTACAAATATCTTGGTTGCTGGTTTAACAATCAACTTGATTAAAAACAAGAAGTCAAGAGCGAGAATAGAGGTAGCCCGACAGGGGTTTATCAAAATGAAAAGCTTATTTTGTAACAGTAGCATTAATATCAGCCTTAGATGTCATTTTCTGCATTGCTATGTGTGGTCAATACTTTTGTATGGAACGGAGGCCTGGACACAACACAACACTGATGAACAAGTTGGACGCCTTTGAACTCTGGCTTTATAGAAGAGACTTGAAAGTACCTTGGACAACCCACACCACCAACGAATATGTTCTGAGGAGAATAGGTGCAGATAGGGAACTGCTAAAAATCATTAAAGTCAGAAAAGTTAGCTACCTGGGACACATAATGAGAAACGAAAAGTACCGCCTCACGCAACTGATCATCCAGGGTAAGAGTGAAGGAAAACTGGGTCCCGGTAGGCGCCAGATTTCATGGTTTAGAGATATCAGAAACTGAACCGGCCTTGATTCAACATCTTTGTTTAGAACCGCATTGGACAGAGACAGATTTGCCAGTGTAGTCGCTAACCTCCACTAAAGGAGAAAGCACCACAAGAAGAAGACCTTTCGACTTGTCATGGTGATGACATGTGAGCTATAAATTACAAAAAAAGTTTTGACAGTTTTGTGGTTTGACAGAAGTTTGAATTTTTAAATGTCAAAATGGTGCAATCACTCGCACTCACATTGATAGCTGCGTCAATACGCTCCTAGCGCTCATTGTTAATAATTAAAAATAACCGCTTAGTAATAAAATAATAACAAAAATTTCTTCAGTATCTTGTAGGGAGGTCGTTAGAATTTTATTTGGTGACTTTCGGACTTTCATAATAATAATTTTTAACTGAGTTATTAAGCCTTGAAAATGGTCATTTTCGTATTTTGCAAATTTTTAATCGCGTATAACTCGAGAACAACAAAATTTTACAGAAAAATCACAAAAGACCTCTTTTGCTCCGAATGACCCAAATGATGTAAAGAAAATTGTCCTAAATAATTTTTTTTTGTGAGTTTGTTTAAAAAAATTGTTCAAACAATTTTTTGACCACAGTACCATCTGACACCCTGTGGATTCGTTATTTGGTCGAAGAGGACCTCTTTTTTAGTAAGTTTGTGCAAAAAAAATCGAACTGGAATAATTTACCTAACGGGGGCGACGATACAGCCTAGACTAATTTGAACATATTCAGTAACATTTAATTTCTAGAATCGGCTGTTTGTGTGAATCAGAATCAACTTTTACTAAATGGCATTGGGAAGAGTATACTTTTCGTAGTTGGAGTCTACTTTTACTAGTAAATATTGACTATAAATCTTCATTTTATATTTATAATCAACTTTTACTGAAACCAGCCGTTAGAGTCGACTCCAACTAGTCATAATTCTATTAACCTTTAACTACACGCGCTGGCGTATTTTGTACGCCAGATATAAGAATTCTACTGCAAATATATTTAAAAATTTAATTTTTGACCTTGTTTATCTCTCTAACCTATCAGTGGAATGTGCTTTGCAATTTGGTTTTAGTTTCGTTATAATCAGCGTTCTGGGAAGATCGTAATTTACAGTTTATTATTTGTTGTTTCCGGTGGTGAACAATATACGTCACGATTGTATTAATATAAGTCATAATATAAGTACATATTTCAATTGTTTTTTAGTCATTATGGCACAAAATATATTTTTCTTTATAAACAATACTTTTTCTCCTGTAAAAAATCACATTTCAAAAAATTTTTTATTAGTAATTTTATTTATCATGGAATCCAGTTATTCCATGATTCCAGTTATAAATCCCAATTGGCTTACTGAGAAGGAACTCCAAGTATTCACTGATGTAACATATATATGTTACAGTTCAAGTTGATTATCCAGTTGGAGTTGACTCCAACTAGTTGGAGTCAACTCTAACGGCTGGTTTCAGTAAAAGTTGATTATAAATATAAAATGAAGATTTATATTCAACATTTACTAGTAAAAGTAGACTCCAACTAGGAAAAGTATACTCTTCCCAATGCCATTTAGTAAAAGTTGATTCTGATTCACACTAACAGCCGATTCTAGAAATTAAATGTTACTGAATATGTTCAAATTAGTCTAGGCTGTATCGTCGCCCCCGTTAGGTAAATTACTCCGATTCGAATTTTTTGCACAAACTTACTCAAAAAGAGGTCCTTATAACAAATCTACTGGGTTCCAGGCAGTACCTTGATCGATAAATTGTTTAAACAATTCTTTTAGACAAATTCACAAAAATAATTTTTTCACTTCGAACAATTTTTTTTAGATCATTTGGGTTATTCTGAGCAAAAATAGTTATTTTCCTAACATGTGCAGAAAGTTATACGTGTGCGGAAAAGAGACTTTCTGCAAGCGTTAGGAACAATATTTTTTCTACGAGTCTTTAAAAAATTAACACGCGTGCGGAAAAGTAAAACGCGTGCGGAAAAGTAACACGCGTGCGGAAAAGTAAAACTTTCTAAACTAAAACGCATTCGCGAAAGTAGACATTTTTGCACGCTCGTAGAAAAAAGGTATTTTGTGATTTTTCTCTAAAATTGATTGTTGTCGAGTTATACGCGATTTAAAATTTGAAAAATGCGAAAGTAGCCATTTTCAAGGCTTAATAACTCGGTTAAAATCCATTATTATGAAAGTCGGAAAGTGACCAAATCGGGTGGGTTGTGATTGCGCGCAGCGGTCAAATACCTCCTGGGGTACTCTACACTCTAATACCCGAAAGTTAGGTTTGGACCGAAGTGTTAGATCTTCCTCCTTCCTGACCGCTGCGCGCAATTGCAATCTGCAATCTCAAAAAAAGTTTATAGCCCCCTCTACAAGATCCAGCAGAAATTTTTGTCACTATTTTATTACTAAGCTTTATCTTTAATTATTAACAATGAGCGCTAATGGTGGGTGCTAAAGAGATGCCCCATTCCAGCCGTCCAATGGTGTATCTCACTCGCACTCACATTGACGGCCGTCTCAATACACGGTTAGCGCTCATTGTTGATAATTAAAAATAATATCTTATTAATGAAATAATGACAAAAATTTCTTCAGGATCTTATAGAGGTAGCTTTAATCTTTGATTTTTTTTTAGTTTCTGACTTTCGTAATATATAATATCGTATGGCATTTTTGCCTTTCGGACAGTTCCGGCGCCAATTACATCTTTAACCCTGTTTCAAGTAACTAGTGTCGATGTACACTAGCCCAGGGTGACCGACGGCTTAAGATGCTCTCCGAGGCACGTTGAGACGGCTCGTGTCATTATTGGAAATGAAAATGGTTTGTATTTAGCAGGGCTCGAATTCACGTGCACTGGCGTATGAGGCCAGCGATTATGCCGTTACTCCACGGCCACTCGCTCGACTTTCACAATAATTATCTTTAACCGAGTTATTAAACCTTGAAAATGGTTATTTTGGCGTTTTTCAAATTCTAAGACGCTAATAACTCGACAACAGTCAATTTTAGAGAAAAAGAGGCCCAAAGGATCTAAAAAAAATGTGTACGAAGTGAAAAAATTAATTTTTGCGAATTTGTTTAAAATCGCCAAACGTCAATAAAATCATTCATTTTGTACTCATTTGCCCTCATTTTCGGCAGTATTGTACCTACTCATTTGCCCTCACTTTGTTGTATTGAAAGAAGAATGTTACTTTATGTTATTAAGAAGAGATTGAATGTAAGTGGTCAATGGCAGCAATCGATTATTTATTTGAGTGAAATTAAAATTTATTGACTTTAATTATTAAAAATATTGTACAAAATTTATCTTATTATTAATAAAATTTATGTCAAAAAGTAAAATTCTGTAGTGTTTCGCAATTATATTCATACAAAATAAATCAAAACTTTACAGATTTAGTAATTAGGTAGGTATACAATATTGATAACTATCGATTAAACATCAAAACCGGCCATCATGCAAAAGTCATCTGTCATTACTGTCATTCGAATTTTTTATTTCGTCTAAAATTTTTTTTTTTCTCTGATTCTGGCTTTGGTTTAGAACTAGAACCTTTAGCCACGTAATTGTATAACTTATCACTAAGTCAGGGGAGTAATGTGTAGTGTGTCTGTTGAGTAAGTGTCTTGTTACTTCGCAAAGTCGACGTCATTGTTTTTGCAAAGAGACGCTAATTGTTTCCGAACGTCTGCGGTCCCTCCGGTGAGTTAAAATTAAAAAAAAAATTCGTCAAAGTTGTAAGTAAGTGTTAATGTTTTTTATGATTGACGATACAATTTTGTACGCACCACCTCAATACTCTTTATCGAACGCGTCTGTTCCTCTGCTCGTAATATCAGACTCGTTCGATAAAGAGTCACTTTACTGACTGACTTTACTGAAATTGGTTAAACAATTTTTCGACCGGCGGTACCACGTGACACCCTATGTATTTGTTATAAGGATTGTTATACGGATGTATTTCTTTGAGTAAGTTTGTGCAAAAAATCGAATCAGAATAATTTACCTAACGGGGGCGACGTTACAGACTATACTAATAAGTAGTTGAAACGGCCAAAACAAAGAAACGCACACTCATCAAAAATACACTTGAGATTCTCGTATAATCAACATTTACTGAATCGATCCAGCAAGAATCAACTCCAACTAGTAAAAGTTGATTTAAATTTTTAAAATCAACTTTTACTGCTCGTTTCAGTTGGAGTTGACTCCAACTAGTTGGTGTCAACTCTAACTGAGAATCAACTTGAACTGTAACATATGTTATCTGTCTAACAGGAATCTTTTCGAATAATCCTTAAAGTTTGAATTTTTTTAAAATAATAATTCTTCTGATTTGTGGGTTTTATTCAATCTTTTGAGAAAAGATTATGGTATTGTTTAACTACACAGGTATGCAGTGCCGTGTTATGCTAGAGTGATTTTTGCTGACTTTTGTGATTTATTTTTAGGCACCAATATTCTCAATATCCAATTTCTCAGAGTTGGCATATATTTCTCTTTTACTAAATAACTAAACTAAATAAAATTGCGGCCATATCGTAAGTAAGATTAATAATTCATCTTTTCATCGAGGATATAAAGAACGTCTCGCGTATCCGCCACTGACCTGCTCAGTCACTTTTAACGGATATATCTCAAGCTTTCAAAAGAAAAATAAAAAATGAACATCTGCATGTAAAGTGGTCGGAGCAACCGTTTTTGAGGAAAGCCATCCACTTTGATTTTTAAGACACTTCACGTCTTATTGGCACTGACGTGGAATGATGTGACGTGAAGTGACTTGTGCAAATTGAGCAAATCGACTGTGATGGCTTCGGAATAGTAAAACGGCATTCTTTGTATTTTTTGTAGTCAGATAGGTATGTCCTTAACATGTGATCAATTCTAAGAATAATAAATTTTATCGGTGAAAGTTTAGAATTATTTATCACACTAATGAGGTTTTCTTGTAGAGCAGGTATATCAACGACAAGCAATATATTCTCTAGATGTCAGAAAATCTAAATTGAAATAATAATTTGCACATTCGCAGTTAATTTCTTCATATCCATGACTACGAGAATAGACCAATTATATTTTTTCATAATTACCTACGCTGTGATTTTTAAAAATATGCCAACCTCCGTAGCGGAGATGGTACCTGAAGAAGAAGAAGAATACCAGCAAAGATGTACGGAACTGAATGTTTGGCAGGTAAAAAGAAAGATGAAAAGTGAATGCATATGGAAGAAATGAGAATGATTAGATGGATTAGTGAAGTGACAAACAAGGACAAAATGAATTATGAGTATATTAGCAGAAATCACTATGACAGTTTTACAAAAAAATATGCAGACCCCGGCTACCATTCGACAGCCGGCTTCTTACGTCTTTCCCAGAATGACGGTTTCTACTGGGAGTAATCATTAATTTCTTAATTCTGATGGTACAGAAGGAACTCGAGGAACGAGCATTACATATTATGCCATACTTTCGAATACGAAGAGGAACTAGTGAAAATTAGTCAACAAAAAAAGCGATGGGCAAGGACTAAAAAAGCTTATTACTGAGCTTTATCCGACTCAAGAGAGGTTGGATAGTAGCTTTCAAAACCTATTCAGATGCCATCAAGAGATATGTAGGCTACAAATCTGAAATTATTCCTTTAATCTACAATATACAGTATAAATTCTGTCTTAAGAATCTCTATCTTAGGTTGTTCCAATTCGGTAATTTCGTAGACGCAAATTGAACATGAAATGAAGTACCATATCTGTAGAATTTTTATAATAAACTTACGTGCATAGAAATCGGCCACTTAAAAATTTGGTCATTTTTGATGTCTCATATTTCCTAAACCTGTTGACGGATTCAAGTGATTTTTTGAACATGTTATAGCCCGATTCTTTATCAATACCACTGTAATAATATTGTTTGCTAAACAGGTAAATTTTCATTGTATACCGGGTGTACCAATCAAACTGTGTTTTTTTCCCAAAGTTCGCATCACCCTGTGGAATATTCTAGCATTTATAAAATACTGAAATTAAAACTCAACTATATCCTCAGGTTTTCTTAACATTTTGTTTTTTGAGTCATTCGTTTATGTTGGATAATAAAAAAGTTAGGTACTTTAACAACTGGACATGTTCTTCATCAATACACGGTGTTTTCAAATAAGTGCGGCAAACTTTAAGGGGTAATTCTGCATGAAAAAATAAAGACAGTTGGCTTTATAAACGTATGTCCGTAAATGTTTCGTTTCCAAGATACGGGATGTTGAATTTTTTCTTACAAACTCACGATTTATTTATTGCTTTAAAACCAGTTGAGATATGTAAATGAAATTTGGTAGGTTTTAAGAGAAGGTTGTTACGGATTTTTTGACATAAAATTAAGAATTTTATATTCACCATTAGCGTGCCTACGGGTATTATGATCGGTTTTATTACACGTATGAATAATGCTAGAATATTCCACAGGGTGATGCGAACTTTGAGAAAAAAACACAGTTTGATTGGTACACTCGATATAAAATGAAAATTTACATGTGTAGCAAGAATATTACTACAGTGATATTGTTAAAGAATCAGGCTATAACATGTTCAAAAAATCACTTAAATCGGCCAACAGATTTAGGAATTATGAGACATCAAAAATGACCAAATTTTTAAGTGGGCCGATTTTTATGCACGTATGTTAATATGTCAAATTTAATGTGTATAATAGTATGAAGTAACGAATAGTTAAAATTCGTGCTGAACTAGAAAATATTTTTCAACATTACTGTCACTAAATAAAAAAAACGATCTCAGGAAACATGACAATTACCATAGATCACCTTTAAAATCTTTATCTCCTTATTAGATAGCCGAAATAGAAATGACGCAAAACAAATCTCTGTCTAGAGAAACACATTTAGATAATAGAAGCGTACGTAACTTAATATGAAGTTGTAAAGAATATTAACATTGAAATTTACATAAATAATTTATACAGCATACCTCTTGCATATTATCTAGTCACCAAGTGTCATTAATGCCATTAGTTAAAAGAGAATGATTAATATCTTGGTATTGATACTTTTCCTAGATACTTTTTACATACTTACGAGGCTATCATCACTTTGTGAGAATTTTTTTAATCTCCAAAATTATATTGACAATTTTGCTACATTTTTGGTGCTTGTTGGAATATAAAAACGAGTGTTACCCTATCAGTTAGAACGAGAGAGATATCTAAGAGAGAAATTAATAGAAATAATATGTACATGGTTTTTAGTAACATTTTCTTATCATATCTCTGTATGTCTTCTGTATTCTGTAGAAATAACCAAAACGATTGAAAATATCTACCAGAACAACACAATTAAAATGGAAGAAGAACTAACTGACCTGATTAAAGCTTTTTTATGTTGGTGGAAATGTTCTAAACACAGATAAGCGTGTGTTGGATTAAGAGTAGAGGAAAACATCCGAGTCCATCTTCTCCTAGGGTAGGGAGATCTTGCAAACGGATGCCTTCCTGTTACCCTGCCTCCAGGGCCGGCGATAACGGGCCTGCAAGGGATGCACTGCAGGCGGACGCCCCTGTTTGGGGGCGCCAAAATGAGATTTTTCCGCTGCTGCGATATAAAATATTAATTTTAAAGAAACCGAAGGGAGCCTATGCTAGTTTTGCAGGCGGGCGCTTCATACCCTAGCGCCGGTACTGCCTGCCTCTACCAACTAAAACTTTCCATGTTCGTCAAGACACCCCCGTACGTGTTCACTTCGACGAAACTTCGGAGCGCCTTACGCAGCCTATATTGGTGGTCGAAGTTGTCGGTTCTTACCTAGGAGCGGTAAGGAACCAGGGAAAGAAATATATGAAAAATAACAATGGAGTTTAAATGTTATTCGTATCTGTGATGAGCATGTGGAGCTAAGAAAAAAGGGGTGGCTCCAAAAATATCAATACTTATCAGTAATATCAACCTATAATCAGCAAAAAAATGGATTGATCCAGAACTTTCTCGTTCTGTCTCAATATCTTTCTCTATCATGGACTTTACTTTCATTGATGTTTGTAATTTGGTCTATGAGGAATTCAAAATTCTCTCTGCTTTCCAAAGCGACAAGTATCAAGTTGCCAGGTTATATCTCTCCTAGTTTTGACTGCATTCTATGCTGTTCTGAAGCAAACGCATTTAAGTTATAAAATTGTCATCTTTGGTTTTTCGAATACGATATATGAAAGACCTGAAAAATCCATGTCCGGTCAGAAACTGCGTAAAATAAAAATTTACTCGCTTGATCTTACATTTATACCACTCTATCACGTTGGGTATCATAGTGCAGTCACTGAAGGTGGATATGAGCTATTACCTCCGATTTCGTTGAACCTCCATCGATTTGCATGAAAATTGGTGAGTGGCTAGAGGATATCTCAAGGAACAAAGGTGACATGGTGCCAACTTGCGCTTCTACCCTGGTGGTGGATGCCACCCCTCCTCGGGGGTGAAAATTATTTTATTAAAATTAACCCCACAATTCGATAGAGGGACAAATTCTAAGCAAAATTTGTTATATAATGTTATCAAAATAAATCAAAACTTTTTGAGTTATTAAAGATCAAGGATTTTAATTTTTCGTGAGAAAAATGCATGTTTTTAACCGATTTTTCATAAATAACTCAAAAACCATAAGTTTTTACAAAAAAGTTATTATTATCAAAATTGAGACTAATAAAAAGTCAAATAAACTCCTTACTAGAAAAACCTTTCACTGTTAACTAAAAAAGAGTTATAGGTAATTGAATGTATATTTCTTTCGCCGAGTACCCAAATCTAAGTATTCAAGCTTAAATACCGGGAAAATGATGATTTTATAACATAAACTTATTAAACATTTGTCAAAGTTCTTAGAAATATCTATCAAATAAGCCCTCGAACAAGTTGATAGCATTAAAATTTATGCCCCAAAAATTTTTCAAAATTTTTCTTTTAAAATTTTTTCAAGAAATGTTATTGTTTTTTGTAAATAACTCCGTTAATTTTTACGTTATCAGGTTTACCTAAAAATTAATTAAAAATTGACTCCAATAGCTTTTAAAAAACGTCGAATTTAGTCTTTAGATCTCTTACTTTTTTAAAAATAAAAGGTTAAATTGCCCCGGTTACATGGTTCTTGCAGCAAAATTGAAATTTTAAACGTTTCTATCTCGGTTATTTTTTACTCTACGGAAATAGTAAAATGAGTAAAGTATTTGGAACAATAAAAACTAAAATTTATTTATATATCATCTTTTACGTATATTGAGTATTTTTGGAGTTATTATCAAAAGAAAATGAAAAGTATGATAATGTTAAAAATTCTGATTTTTTTAAATTATATCTTTTTTCAAAAATATGCATTCTAAACCGGTCAAAATTGTTGAAATCATTAACAATGTTAACCTAAAGAAATTCTTGTGAGGATTACTATAAATTTTAATTTTTGTGGAAATGGCGTATGTTTTATTTTTCACTTTTTCCTAAAAAAATCGAAAGGGTTCTCTTATTTTCATTATAACTTGCTTAATTTTGACGCAATTAACTTCTACTGGAGCTCATTTGATAGATATTCCGAAGTACTTTGACAAGTGCTTAACAAGTATATTCCATAAAATGCATAGTTTTCCCGTTATGTAAGCTTAAATACTTAGATTTGAGCACTCGTCGAAAAAAATATACATTCAATTACCCATAACTTTCTTTGAAATAAAATTAGTTTAGTTTTTTAAGTGGGGATTGTATTAAGTTTTTTATTATCTTTAATTTTGGTAATAATAACTTTTTTACAAAAGCTTATGGTTTTTGTCTAATACGTGAAAAGCAGCTTTAAAACCTGCATTTTTTTTAAGAAAAAATAAAATCTTTGATATTTAATAACTCAAGAAGTATTGATTTATGTTAATAACTTTATATAACAAATTTTGCTTAGAAGTTGCCCCTCTATCGATTTCTGGTATTATTTTTAATAAAAAAAATTTCACCCCCGAGAAGGGGTGGCATCCACCCCCAGTGTAAAAGCGCAAGTTGGGATCATGTCACCTTTGTTCCTTGAAGTATCTTCTAACTACTCACCAATTTTCATGAAAATCGATGAAGGTTCAACGAAATCGGAGGTGAAAACCTTCAGTGACTCCACTATTAGTTTTCTGGTCCATTGTGCCATGTCTCTCTGTGCCTCCAATTCTGTTTGCCATTCTATCAGTAAGGGCTCTCTGGTCTAGTCACCAAGTGCCATTAGTTAAAGGAGAATAATTTATACCTTGGTATTTATCATTTTCCTAGTTAGTTTTCACATATTTACGAAGCTATCATGACTTTTTGATAATTTTTATTGAATCTCCAAAATTTATTGACAATTTTGCTACATTTTTGGTGCTTGTGGACATAATATAAACGTGGTTTAATAAAATGTTATACCTTTTACAAAGGACTTTGTTCAGTTTTGTGATTGATGGTATACAGCCAACTACAGAAAAACATTTTCTTCTCCTTGTGGATTTTTTTTATATAAACGTGTGTTAACAAAAGTGTAACTTAAGGAAATCAATAGGAATATACAGAGTTTCATTTTCAGTTATTATACAGTGAGCACGTAAAGGTTGGAATAAATTAATTTTCTCGATAATAGACGATTTTGAAAAAAATCCCGAAACAGGTCAATTTTTATTTTTAAATTGCGACTTTTTGGCATATATATCATATTAGTGACGTCACTCATTTGGGCTTGATGACGTCATTGATGATTTTTTTAAATGAGAATAGGGGTCATGTGATAGCTCATTTGAAAGGCAATACAATTCTCTACTCAGTAGTATATACATTAATATAATTATTTATACAGGCTGTCCAAAAAAATTTTTTCGAATTAAATTTATTGATATAAAAAGAAAAATCTGTGTAATTTATTTAGTTCAAATTACATTTTACTGCTATCAGAAACCAGTAAAAAATATTTATTTGACAAATAAATATTGTTTTTTGCTTAAATTCAATATTAAAGCAGCCACCCATCTGCCTTTTGAAAGTTTGAACATTAATTTAAGCGAAAAACAATGATTATTTTTCAACATTTTTTTCTGATTTTTGAGAGCAGTAAAATGTATTTTGAATTAATTAAATTGCACAGATTCTTCTTTTTATGCCAAAAAATTTAATCCAAAAACATTTTTTTTCGGCACCCTGTGTAAATAATTATGTTAAGGTTTATATTATTGCATAGAGAATTGAATTACCTTTCAAATGAGCTATCACATGACACCTATTCTCATTTAAAAAAATCATCGATGACGTCATCACGCACAAATGGGTGACGTCACTAGTATGATATAGATGCCAGAAAGTCGTAATTTAAAAATAAAAATCGACCTGTCTCGGGATTTTTTTTGAAAATAGTCCATTCTCGAGAAAATGAATTTATACCAACCTTTACGTACTCACTGTATAATACAGTATAGTATCATACAAAAAGAATGCTAGAAGCAATAGAGATGAAAACCCTTAAAAAATCGATGGTAGGAGATTATGGGACAGAGCTCGGAGATGGAAGATGGGAAACGTCAAGGACTGGTTAAGAAAATAATGAAGAATGAAACGATTTTGTTTAGCGTATGATTAAGTACATCACAGCATATATTAAGATTTATGCATTATACAATGCATCACAAACAGATGTCCAGTTTTTTTACATATTCGATTGACCCTTCGATTGCCATTACAATGTGACTGTTCGTCTGTCTTGCAGCGCCGCAGTCACAAGAAGGCGAGGGAAGTTTACCCCATCTGTAGAGGGAGTCGGCGCATCTTCCACAGTTTGTTTGAATTCGATTAACGGCTGCTCAAATCTTACGGGGACGTTCAAATTCGCTAGGTTATCCTATGATGTCCGGTAGACTATGGTAATGCGGATCTGTCTTACTTTCCCAATCTTCTCTCCATCGGGTATTTAAGTCAAAGTTGGATTGCTGCAGCTCTTAAGCAGATTGTAGAGGGGGTAACCTGGATCGGAGACGGTTTCCAAGAATATCGGGGATGTCGTTGTGGACTAGAAGCTGGCGACTGTCCATTATTTTCATATATCCTTTAACCAATGCATGTTCGCGGCGTAGGTTGGGTGGTGCTATATTACTAAGGGTAGGTAGCCACATTGTAGGGGAGGGCTTAATTGTGTCTGTTATCATACGCATAGCACGGTTTAGTTGGGAGTCGACCAGGTGGGTGTGCCTGCTATTTAGCCACACTGGTGCACAGTATTCTGTCACCGGATATATCAGGCCAAGAGTAGAGGATCTTAAAGGTGATGCTGTGGACCCCCATGTAGTGCCGCAGAGTTTCTGTATTATATTGTTGCGTGTTTTCAATTTTGCTGATGTTTTCGTCAGGCGTTCTCTGAATGTGAGCGTTCTGTCTAGAGTAACCCCAAGGTATTTCGGGTATTTATTGTGTTTCAACAGCTTGTTATTAAAATACACTCGCAATTCTCTGTTTGCCAGTTTGTTGTTGAGATGAAAAGCTGATACTTCAGTTTTTGTAGTACTTGGTTGTAGTCTCCATTTCTTAAGGTATTCGCTGAGGATGGATAAGTAATTCGTGAGAATGATCTCTGTAGTTTCTAAAGTTTGGTGTCTTGTTGCAAGGGTCCAGTCGTCAGCATATCCAAACTTTCGAGATTTGGTTTCTAGCATGTCAGCAATATAGAGGCTAAAAAATAAAGAGGCAAGAACAGAACCCTGTGGAAGGCCATTGTTAAATTTCATCTGTCTACTCGTCTCCTTTCCCATTATAACCTGAAAAGCTCTGTTTGAGAGCATGTTGTCAATGAGGTTAATTATCTTTCTGCAGGGGATAATACGGGTCAGTTTATATAATAATCCCTGTCTCCAAACAGTATCATATGCTGCTGTTAGATCTATAAATACTGTTGCTGTCTTTTGTTTCTTTTGAAAACTAGCTTCTATAAAAGTTGTTAATGACAGCACTTGGTCCGTACAGCTTCGATGAGGGCGGAAGCCAGCTTGTTCAATGGGGACATTTTCTAGTATTCTGTGTCTAATTTTGTTGAGTAGAAGTTTTTCTAATAGTTTATATACCATGCTGTGTAGAGCTATGGGGCGGTAGTTTTCTGGCTTATCGTTTGGTTTGCCCGGTTTCGGAATTGCAATTATCTTTGTTCGCTTAAGTGAGAAAGGAATGTTACCTGACTGAAGTATATCACTAAAGAACATTGCAAATTGCAAGCCACTGTTTCGTGTATGCACCACTGTGTATCAAGAACTCAGGATGGATACCATCAAACCCAGGTGCTTTACTTGATTTCATTTCTTTCAGCGCATGTGTGATTTCAGAAATAAGTATTCTTGCTGAATATTCGGAGTTCGTTCTGTTCATTTGTTTTAATGCCCTTAAGTCTGCACGTTGGTAGTATGTGTTCGATCTCATGGAGCTCTGGATAGAGATACTATATGGGAGGCAACCTTGTTAGGAGACATTTTAACTTCTCTGGATTCCAGCTGTTTAGCTCCTTCAATTTTCCGCAACAGGAACCATGCCTGCCGGCTTGATTTTTTGAAGTCAAGGTTTTCGACAGTCTTTATCCATTTTTGGCGTCTAGCTGTATCGATGTTGTGTAAAAGCTCGTCGGCTATTTCTCGGTTACCACTTTCGAGAAACTTCGCGTATAAGTCTTCACATGTTTCAGTCCATCCGGGCACATATTCTTTGCGATACCCCCTAGGGATGGTTTCCTTGGCAGCGCTTATTACTTCACCCACAAACCTCTCGTAATTTTTGCTGGTTGGAGGGACCCAGCTCAAGGTCCGGTCTAGTTGTTCAGAGAACTTCTCCCAATTTGCTTTTCCAAGATTTCACCTGGGTCGAGGATATGATCTAATTATTGGAATTGATATTCCGATGGTGATAAGCACAGGTCGGTGTTGAGTATGTGGGAAGTCTGCAAGGACACTTCTCGCAGTTGTTAGTGGTCTGTCATTGGTATCTTTTGAGACAAAACATAGGTCTGTGTTAAATTATTTTCTCCATGCAGCTGATTTAAATGTTCCTCTGTCTTTGGCATCAAAAACTAGATATGTGTTTTGCTCTTCGGAGAATTCTACTAGTGCCTCCCCATTTTCATCATTTGTGGTGTACTTCCACATTTCGTGGTGGCTGTTGAAGTCGCCGATGTATATAGTAGGATATGGATGAGTCTTTAGCACTTCTGGGTTCCATGTAGTGGCTGGAGGTTTGTATATGTTAACTACGGTAATCTCTCCAATTTTGATGACCACTTCATGTATATTATTTTCATTGGCCGATTGAAACGATTAACGATTGGCCGATAGAAACGATTATATAGACCGAATGACAACAAATATAGTATCTAGTAAAAAAGGCCAGAGACGGTTCCCCAATAGGAAGACGATCATTGAGAAGATCTCGAAAACGATGGAATGACAACTTAGTGGAGGCACATTGAAAAACTGACAATCATTACAGAAAAAGAAGATTAATAATACCTTCTGGATTTTTATCCGAAGAGGTAAATATATCAAACACCAGACACAATAGTCTAACAATGAAAACAAAGATCATGATATACAAAATACTTTAAAACTTCCAAGTTTAGTGCTCAAATTTTAGACTTCTTTCTTCTAAGTTCCGCCTTCGTTCCGAAGGTTGGCAATCATCAAAGCTATTAGTAGGTACAAGTAGGTAGGTTGCAGTGGCGGCTCGTGATTTTTACAATAGGGGAGGCTATACCTAACTCTAAAATATCTAGACAAATTTGCACTAGCAAAAAAATGCGCCAAAAAATGTAATGTAAGACCCCATTATTTGACAATTTTTTATTTACATTTCATATCATCATAATTCATAATTTCATAATATCATATCATTTTAAAAATAATTATTTTAATTGTAAAAATTTAATATCAAAGTTTGTGTCGTTTATTTGTTAACAATTACATCTTTGTAAGTAGATATGCATATAGCATTAGGCTATAATTACTATTTCTGCTAATTTTATTGTTTCTTAATTTTTATTTATTTTTTCTCAAACACGAAACGACGTTAGTCATTCAAAATTCACATGTAAATAAAAACGGAATGTATCCTTAACCATCTGTTTTTCGTTTGTGCGGTTTAACAAACTCAACCCTCATAAATTAAGTACTATATCAGACAATTGTGTCAACAACTCACTAATGCATTCAAGGACGTTTTCTTAAAACTGCAAAGTATACGCCAGACCTAAATGAGTTATTGTCATCTGGTCAGAGGGAAGAAACATCAACAGATTATCGTTGTGGTTTTCTTTTTAGTCACGACACAGCTGGTAAACGATACACACACCAATCGTCGGCCCTTCTCCGAAACCAAGCGCAATACCTTCTGTTCCCAAAATAAATAAAATATTTACCGTTCGTTTTGTTACATTCATTTCAATAATTAGTTCCGTCAACATCACAACCGGAATATGCATATCAAAATAAATACAGATTTGAAGTTTTGCAGTCCATACAGGTTGAAGGTTCACATTTTATAAGATACTGAGAATACAAAATCATGATAAATTACCGATATTTTGCTTTGCGTTACAAATATCGGAAAAAGTTATTTGAACAAGTTGTTGCAAATATTTTTCTAACCCCAAATACCAAATGTCATAACAAAATTCGCACTTTTAGTTTTTTCATTATTTTTAGTCAGGACCCTAAAATTCGTTGTCCCGAGATGCACGCAACGGCAACGGAGCCGAGAAGCTAGTTAGGCTCCGTTGGTAAATTTCCGGGCAGCGTTTGATGGCACCCGTAGCCTAGATGCCGCTGTTAGGAGACCGTGTCTCCTTAAACGCTTGCTGCGCCGCGCGAAGCATTAGCAACGGAGGCTGGCCGGCTTCTCGGCTCCGTTCATGCATCTCGGGATAACCCAGGGTCCTGCCTACAATGCTCCGTGCGTATGGATATTTGGTGATAATACACGTTGTATAATAGTGAGAGTGCTTGTTGTTTTTCGCGAGTCAGGATAAACAAAACAGTGTAGCGTGTGTAAAAAAATTTATGGGGAGGCTAAGCCTCCCTTGCCTCCTCTGACGAGCCGCCACTGGTAGGTTGGTAGGTAGGAAGATAGGTTGTACCCTCGAGAGCGAAGATCTAAATAGATGGATATTAGTTGTGTTGAACCATTCACGCCGATTTTTCATCCGGGTATTTCTTGTTCTTCCTACTGAACTTCTTCTGCTGAATTTCCCTGAATTATCAGTCGAAGAAGTCAAAATGAGAATTGAAGTGAGATTCAAGAAGAAGAATTACGAAATAGTAGCAGGAAAGCAATTTTTTAGACATAAGTGAAAATAAAATAACACTTATGTAAATGTATCTCTTGGGGAATATATGATTCTATATGACGATCATTCACACTTGTACATAATTATCAACGAAAATAACAGCAAAATATTATTCTTTTTTGTGCTTTTTTTATTTTTAATGTTTGTTATTTTTTCAAAACATCAAAAGGAAAGAATAACAATTTTTAAGATTTATAACTTTTTCACAATCTAAAAAAGGACATTCCTACATAAAAATATCCAATAACACGACGATTTAGCTTTTATTTCAACAGGTTGTTAACAATCAAAAAGTGTTTAAGACCATCCCTATTATTCAAACATTTTTTTATATCTGTGAGAAAGTCACATCAAAGTAAATCTTTATTAATATCATTTCGTAAAAATATTTTTGCCGGTTTATGTTAAAAGGAAAATCATTAATAATAAAAAACTGGCACTTTCAGAACTGTCATCTAAGAATTTTAGTTTAATCGGTGTTAAAACCACAGGCTATAAATAACAAGTGTTACAGGACATAAAATTTTTAATTGTGTGGTACAAATGTTACAACATTGATGATTAGGACATTAATGATTAGATATATTCATGAACAAATACTATAAAAAGTTGGCCTACAGGTGAGACAATTATTTTGATCTTACATGTCTGAAAAAATAGGCAAAAATATAATTTGTACGTAATTCTTATTCATAATATATTTGTACATAATTAATTTGGAGAAACCTCCGATTAGAAGACGGCACTTAAAGAAGAAGAATTTGGAAGAGTTGCAGAAGAAAAATATATTTTCTCAAATATAACAATCTCGTTTAGAATATTGTAAACTGGTACATAGAATGAAAGATGTAAATTTATACCTTCATTTATGTATATAGCCTAACAATCTGGGGTGAGTCTGTCACATCCACTATCTCCCTGCATTTTTCTACGATCTTCTGCACCAATTTCACATTTTATACCCCAGTCCTAGACAAATCTAATTCAACATTATTCTTCCATCCTTTTGATCTTTTACCATTTGGTACCTCAAAAAATACTGTTTTTAATACTCTCTTGCCCTCTGCTGTCATAATATACATATATGACAACGTCACCATCCATCATGATGTGCAACTAGAAAAAAATATAAATCAATCCTCGTTAAGAGAGGAGTTCGATAAAGCAATGTAATATCGCCAAAGTTATGTAATCTTTTGTCGCCAACCTTCACTAAAGTCATTCATAATTGTACTCATTTGCCCTCATTTGCGACAGTAAAGTAACACTTTATTGTACTGAAAGAAGAATTTTACTTTACCTGCCACGATTAATCGAGATTGAATGTAAGTGGTCGACTGGTCGATGGCAGTAATCGATTATTCATTTGAGTTAACTTACAATTTATGTACTTTAATTATTAAAAATATTGTACAAAATTTACGACATTGTCAATTAAATTTAAGTATGCCAAAAAGTGAAATTCTGTAGTATTTTGTAATTATATTCATATAATAACATAAATCAAAACTTGACCAATTTAGCAATTATTCAATATCGATTAAAAATCGAAAGCAGCCATCATGCGAAAGTCATCTGTCATCACTGTCATAAAATTTTTATTACGTCTAAAATTTAAAAATTCTTAAATTTTAAATTGTAAGAAAGTGTTAACCAATATCAACCCTAACAACACAAAACATTCCAGGAATGTACTATCAAAGTTCTATTATTGTTTGAATGTCCTGGATATTCAAGGAACATTCGGTAAATTATTGGTGGAATGTTATCACAAGACATTCTATGAACATACTATCAATGTCCTATATTTTAAGAGAGGCCATTTACTATTCAATTTGTGTTCATTTTCAAATTTGACGCGCGTGTATCTATGTAGGGTGTAGTGGCGTGGCGTGGTCATCACATTTCATGATAATAACCTAAAAATTTAGAAAATGGAAATTAGTGGCTTTTTTTTGCTGTTCTGTCTGTTAGTTTTGCTATGGCTAGAACTCTTTTGTTTAAACACTTATGTAAGTATTATAAAATTCGTTTTCAAGTTTCTTTATTCTTTATGAAACGAATTAGTTATGCATATTATTAAATTGTAAAGAATAGAAAAATTACCATTCATTTTAATTTTTTTAGAATCAGCTGAAAGTGGTCTACAAAAAAAATCAGGAAGGAAACGTATAGCCTTGTGGCTATGAAAGGTAAAAGAAAGATATAAAAAGTGTATTGGCTAGTTGGAAGAAACTCCACATTGTCGATGCATAATCAGTTATTACTTTATAAACAAATATGGAATGGAACCTGGATATAATCATTAAAAAGATGGCAGGAAGTCATAAGCAACAACTTCATAAGTACGAGAATATTGAGGAAATCCAGCTCCTTGATACTACTGTCAAACTAGAAGATTGAAGAGGACAAAGCCTTTTGAACTAGTTTTAGCGATAGGTGATAGTGAAAAGCAGAGCATAGTGCTTGTGTGCCTGTGTATGTTAGAATAGTGCAGGATCTTGTTAGATTAGATAAGAGACGCTATGGGGCAAGCTCTTCATTTTAAGGAACAGTAGTAAATTAGGTTAAATTAAAATTGCTCATTGGTCAGTTATGACCAGATTGTAATTGTAATGTACAACTCAATACAACGAATCATCATCGTAGTGATGATTATGGAAAAAACTATATGACAAGATTTTGTGCAATAAAAATGTTTATATTTATCAAGGATGTATTATTTGGTATGGCCACATATACTTCTGGTATATCGTCGGTGATGTGACAATACCTCCTATCTGCTTTTTCATGAATTTTGTAGGAGACGAAAAACCATTTTTAGGGTCATCTCCTGTTTTCACATGTAAATTTTGACATGTTTTGTAGTAAATAAATAGTTGAATTTACTACAAAACCTGTCAAAAAAATCATATAAAAACAGAAAGACTATATCCAGGGAATGTCTCAAAAATATACTAAGAATGTCTAAAGAACATTCTTAGACATTCATGGAATGTTCCAATAAGACATTCAGGGAATGTTTAAAATGCTGACAGAGGACTTTCCTGGGACGTTCTTGGGCTTTTGAGGACATTCCAGAAATGTTTTCAATGTCCTGTGTGTATGAGTGTGTTATAGAGGTAGCACCTTTTATTGGAACGACCACATCAAACGTCATAGACGGGAGATGGTTTTTGATAACTGGTCCTCATAAGGCACTCAACTCTCACTTATGGCTCCACGTGCCACATCCCGGGCAACTGCATTGGTCTGCAGGCTAAACTAAGTGAGGGTAGCCAGACATGGTGATAGGTTGGACAGTGGCAGCTGGCTGTTACAAAACTGACCATGCGGCGAGAATGATAGCCACAGAAACGGCACATATACAGCGGTGCAGAAGGCAAAGGGAAACCACTGCACTATTTTCCCAAGAGAATTTCTTCCCATAACGATGACAATTTCGGCAAGTGAAGATGGAATGTGTAGCGACCCGACTCACGCTCGGCGCCATCTCGGTTCCGGGTCGGATGGTGTGAAATTTGCTACCGGCTGCCAAGGTGTGAGGGATCAGGCACCTGGCAGAAATTGTGCGACTGAATCCAAATTTTCATTTAATTTAAGAAAATGTCAGCGAATTGGTACATGGAACGTCCAGGGACTGATCCAAAATCCTGGAAAGTTACACATAATTGAAAAAGAAATGGCAGACCACAATCTTTCGGTACTGGGAGTCTCAGAAGCTCACTGGAGAGGAAAAGGGCATTTTAAAACAACTGCTGGCAACGTCGTCTATTTTTCAGGCCCAGATAACAAAAGTACAAATGGAGTCGCAACAATTGTACCCTCTAAACTTAACGACTGCGTAATTGGATATAATACTATTGATGACAGGATAATATCCCTTAAAATGAGAATATCCACCAATACCCTACACCTTGTCCAGGTATACGCTCCTACAACAGCTGCACAAGAAGAAGACATCAACAGGTTCTATGGTTGTTTAGAAGAAACAGTTCGCGCTATTCCGAATCGTGAACTCGTCATAATTTTAGGAGATTTTAACGCCAAAGTGGGGTCATCTAATGAAAATATTGAAGGAGTGCTGGGCAAAAATGGACTAGGACAGAGAAATGAGAATGGTGACCGTCTAGTGGAGTTCTGTGTAGAACAACATCTTACAATTACAAACACATTATATCAACAACATCCACGGAGATTATACACATGGCGCAGCCCAGATGGACGAACAAGGAATCAAATAGACTACATCCTAATAAGATCAAGATGGAAATCGTCGTCCATCAACTGTAAAACATATCCTGGCGCAGACTGTGGAAGCGATCATCAACTCTTGGTATTGAACGTTCGACTTCGTTTTAAAGTCCCCAAAAGAAGACCCCAGAGAAAAGTCATGTTTCTAAGTCCATCAAAAATCAATGACTTCCGACAAAACCTAGAAGATGCTCTTTCTTTAGACCAAGTAGATAATGACCCTGAGAGCACTTGGATCTATCTCAAAGATAAGGTAATCGAGGCTCAAAAGACTGTGAGGCAGCGGTTTCCACTGGCCGTAAGCCATGGATATCCGATAATACGTGGACTGTGATTCAACGCAGAAAAGCACATAAAACTAGATACGGAACAAACGATGAATACAGAGCGTTATCGAGAGAAATCAGAAAACAGTGCCGCAAAGATAAAGCTGATTACATCTCTCAAATATGCAGAGAGATAGAGGAACATGGCTGTCGAAATGAACCGAGTGACTTATTCCAGAAGATCAAACTCCTTACCAGAGAGTTTAAACCTCAAACGTGGTCTGTAATAGATAAGGAAGGTAATTTAAAGACCGATACTGATGAAATATTGGAAACATGGCGAAACTACTGTGGCGAGCTATATAAAAATAACGAGGTATCAGCAGAAAATCAGTGGCCTTCTGACTACCCTAGAGAACCTACTGTCTTACTCGCTGAAGTCAAAGATGCAATTAAATCACTAAAGGGAAATAAATCCCCAGGCATTGATTCAATACCATGTGAAATACTACAGTTACTAGGTGACAAAGGATTACATATCATCCATTCTATCTGTGTCGCTGTTTGGAATTCAGGAAAATGGCCATCTGATTGGTGTACCTCAATTTATATCCCACTACACAAAAAAGGAACTACTACCAGATGTGAAAACTACCGCACACTGTCACTAATAACACATGCTAGTAAAATCTTGTTGCATATCATCAAAAACAGATTAAAAACCTATCTACATTACCAAATACCTCAGGAACAAGCGGGGTTTGTAAAGGGTAAAGGTACAAGGGAACAAATCCTGAACCTGAGACAACTCATTGAAAAGTCTAGAGAATTTCAAGTACCTATGATTATATGCTTCGTTGACTACCAAAAGGCATTTGATTGTGTAAGCTGGATAAATCTGTGGTCAATTTTAATAGAAATGGGCGCACCAATGCACCTGGTGACACTTATTAAAAATCTATACCAGTCTAATATAGCGACAGTACGACTAGATCAGAAGTTCTCAAACCAATTCAAGACCGAGAGAGGTGTTAGACAAGGATGCGTGTTGTCACCTGACTTATTTAACATTTATGGTGAACATGTCATGAGGATGGTTTTAGAAGGATGGGCCGGTGGAGTAACAGTAGCTGGTAAGAAAATCTCCAATTTAAGATTTGCTGATGACACTACACTTATAGCAGCAAATGAGCAAGAAATGTTTGATCTTCTGCGAAGAGTTGAGTACGAAAGCAATAGAGTTGGTCTGAAAATCAATAAAGCTAAGACAAAAATAATGGTGGTCGACAGATTTGACACTATTCAACTGACTAACATATTACAGGAATACCAGATAGTAAACACCTTTGTCTATCTCGGGTCTAGTATAACTAACGATGGTAACTGTGAAGCAGAAGTTCGGAGACGTATTGGTATGGCAAAAAATGCGATGAGTCGCCTAACTAAAGTTTGGAAAGACAGATCTATCTCTCAAAATATCAAGATGAGACTGGTGAATGCCCTTGTATTCTCAATATTTCTATACGGAGCAGAGACTTGGACTCTTCGCGCATGCGAGCGCCAAAAAATTGATGCCTTTGAGATGTGGTGCTGGAGAAGAATGCTGCGCATACCTTGGACAGCTCATAGGACAAACGTTTCCATTCTAAACCAACTCAATATTAAAAAAAGGCTGTCCACAATATGTCTGCAACGAATTCTGCAATTCTTTGGTCACGTAGTTCGCAGAGGTGACGACAGTTTGGAGAGATTAATTGTTTCTGGAAACGTTCCGGGGAGAAGATCAAGAGGACGATCACCAACTAGATGGTCTGACCAAATAAAGCATTCAGCTGGAAACTCATTCTGCGCAGCTCTTAGAGCAGCTGAAGATAGAGACCAATGGAGAAACATTGTTAGGAATATTGGAAGAAATCACGATCCTCAGTAATGGGGAAACGACAGGAGAGAGAGAGTGTACATTCTAAGAACATACATGGAATGTTTGGTGTTATTAGGGAAATCGTTGGCGATAAAGTTTTGTATGCACCACGTCAGTAAAGACTCTTTATCGAACTCGTCTGTTACTCGTCTCGTTCGCTACACTCGCTCTTCTCGTAATATCAGACTCGTTCGATAAAGAATAACTTTACTGACTTGGTATATAAATAACTATTTTTTAGAATAAGTCTTTAAAAATACAAACTGTTCAATATATGGCATTAACGTTAAAGGCAACAGTTTAAACCACCTCCGATTCGCTGACGACATCGTGATTATAGGTACAGCGAGCACATTCGAGGAACTACAAACTATGGTGGAGGAACAGCAGATAACTTCCAATATATCGGAGTAAAAATTAATATAAAAAAAAACAAAAACAATGAAAGACACACACAATGAGATAAAAGAATAATATCTACCTAGGCCAAATGCTGAAACTTAAGAAGAAGTACTAAATAGCAGAAATTACTAGAAGAGTAAAAAGGGCATGCGCAGGATTTGGAAAACTTGGTTGGATACTTAAGCACCGCAAAAGATCTCAATACGTGAGGTGCAAAGTGTTCAACCAGTGCATCCATCCTATCATGACATTCCATGATGTCAAACCTGGGCCCTAACAAGGCAAATATGGACAAAATAGTCACAATAGAAAGAGCAATGGAATGGAAAGTGTTAGGTATACGACTGTCCGATAGAAAGAGGAACGACTGGGTAAGATCAAAAGTCGAAGATATCATAACAAAAATTGATAAACTCAAATGTAGCTCTGCATACCACACTATTAGACGAAGAGACTTTGGAACGCTACAATACAACGTTGGCGACCTTACAAAGGAAGGTTCAGGCTCATCTAGAGGTCTAAAAAATAGCTATAAGCTATTTTTTTAAGATACAATAATATACTAAAATTTTGTAAAAATCTGGAGACCCCCCTACCTCTACAAAAGTGGTCGAAGAGTAAAAATATTGCTCATCGGTATATAATGTTGTATAATATAGATGTTATTGAATGGTGTGAAATAATTAAGAACTAAACTTCACAGAATAAAAATAAATTATAGAATGTTGGCAGAAACTGGTGTAATAAAATTTTTATTTTAGCTTTGGATTTTGTTAACTGACAGTATTTAATTGCCTGAATTGGTGAAAACTAGTCTTCCTTTTTTCATTCCCGAAACATCGTGCGTGTTGCCGCAAATGTATTACGTGAAACGGTAAAAAATGTACCTGCCAAAAAGTGTCGTTGGCCGTCACTGTTGAGCCGTATTGTATCATGATCGAAACCCTCCATTAATCGTCGCACCAAAGAACGAAGCATCCGCGATTTAAGAACGATATTCATGTCAAGACACCGCGAGCTGACTCTTTCCTTATCGGCCAGTAATCTGAGATCGACAATCCTGCAACGATAATAACTATACCTACGAAAACATGAGCTGAAATGAGGATCTTATAGGCCAGGAACTTAAACATGGGTAATTCTCAAAAAAATTTCTGGAAAAAGTATCTCCATATGTTCATTAATATGTCTTTTAATATTAGGATCATTCTTCTTTTTCTTTAAGTGACGACTTCCAATCGGAGGTTGGATATCATCATCACTGTTTACTCGATCTACCGCTGCTCTGAAGAGTTCCATAGAACTGCATCTAAACCAGTCCCTTAAATTCTTTAACCATGACACTCTCCTTCTTCCTATACTCCTTCCTCCTCTTATCTTTTCCTGTATTATCAGTAAAGCCCGGATTATAAGCATTATAAAAAGGTCAAAATAAGCACTTATATGTATAAGCCAAAAATGACGCAAAAATAAGCAAAGTTTTTATGAAATAAGCAAGGTTCAAGAAAAAAACGTGTAACTTAACATGGATATAATGATATAAATATGAATAAAGGACATTACCATTAAATTACATTTATTTTTAATTATCGTATTATTAACAATAATTAAAAAATTACAAAAGTGTTAAACTATGATATAATAAAAAATCGAAAAATGATTAACATACTGTTATGATCTGCTTCTTATTAATTTTATATTAATTATTTATTTGATTAATTATTTAATTGTCGCAAATCATACATAAAAAATTAATAAAAAATCTCAGGGTGCCTTTTTATAATATCAAGAAAATGTCTAAATTATCTTACGTTATACTTATCTTCTCTCGTGGGTTCAGTATCTCTTAGTTGATCCTAATCGGGATAAAATAGGGAAAAGAAATAAAGCAAAACATAAAATAAACATACAGAATTGTCTTTTATTTATCAAAATCGATACTCTAAAAATCTATCAAATCTAAAACCTGTGGACACAGATGTCCGAATGAAATTTCTACCATTTAAATTTATTCTAGTTAAAAAAAAACAATTTATCGGTTTGTTCTCGATGACTTTGGTACAACAAAATAAACAAAACCAAATTATGTATTCGCAAGATTAGCTATACTCCCTATTTACTTTCTGAAATATTGGAATTTTAATTCCTACGCTTTTTACTCAAAATTTTAGTTTCCGAACATAAAAATATCTTTCACATAAGTTGACTGACCTTTTGCTTCACTCACTCTGATGTCTTCTCGTGACCCAAAACAGCTCTCCCTCGTTGACTATGTTAAAGGCTACTCATCAAAGCCCTCTCCGTTCTCCAGCTTCAAAACTATCAGCATACCAGCACCAATTCTCCAACAAGCCAGGCCTCTTTTGACCAGTACTCGATTCAAACAAAACTCCAAAAATTCTCTGCTCTCCTTCTCACAATAATACAGAATCAAAGAGGTATTTCGTCTCAATTTGATCTGTCTCTCGTTCCACTTTTCAGCACTATTTTCCACTATCAAACAACCACTGGTACTTGCTAACTATCTATCCACGAAAACGTCGAACTGCTCCTCAGCGATGCCAATAACATAATAACTTCTTTTTCAAACTCACTCAACATTCAAACCACTTTTCCCCTTCCAACTTGCCAAGAATCATAAACATTTCTCTTTTCCATTCGACAAACAAACAGTCATTTTCAAAATTATTCCGACCATCCTAATTACTTTCGGGGAACCCTACAATATTTACTCGGGTTGAAACAAAGATATTAAAATTCCAAACTTTCTTTTAAACCATTTTTCTAGAAAATGATAATTACCTCTACCTGTGGATTCTATAGTTCCCGTAATAAACAATCTTTTTCCATTTTAAATCTAAATACATCGTCCTTTTCACTTTAATTATTCACAAAAGTCTTTAATGGTTCATCGGAAAGCTCATTAAAAAAGAAATCCACTTACATCCAAACTAAATTCTAATAATTATTTACAGATCAATATACAGGGTGTATTAAATTTATGTGCCCTCGTTATTTAAAAAAAATTTAATTTAATTTTCATTTTGCCTTTGATTGATAAATTGAAAACACAATAATACATATTAATATATTTTTTATTCATGGCCATTAGCATAAAAACAATTAACAATATGTTTTTAAAAATTTTCTTGTAAAAAGCTGTCTTCTATCTGTAGTAGGCATATTATTTATTTATACGTAGAAAAAGTTCTTTCAACATCTGCAGATGTGATTGGTGGGTAGGTATTTAAATTTAGACAAATGTACCGATACTACCAAAAAGTATTTTACAACAATATAATAAATTTGGGCTTTCTGCAGGGAAATATTAGTTTATTACATGGACATGTATAACGATGGATTTTCCCGTTTATCTCCTAAGCCTAAGGGATTAAAATTCTTACGGTTTATTAAATTATTAGGGTTTCATAGCTCTGTATGCTTATAGAATTTTGCTTAAAACAGGAAGTAATACATGAAATTTAACTATAGTTTATCATAAGAAGCAAAATAAACAAAGATAAGCAACATATCTTTTTAAAATAAGCATCTTTACTAAAAATCCTAATAATAAGCACAAAAGAAAAGAAAAAGCAAAATGCTTATAATCCGAACTTTAATTATCAGCAATATATATCTTGGCATTTTATATCACTGTCCCCTCATTACGTGTTCCAGATATTGTATGTTTCTTATTTTTATTGTGTTTATTATTTCGTATTCTTTGCTCAATTCCAAAATTCTGCTGAAAATTATCAACGCCAGAATACACTCTAAACTGGAGCTGGATATTAGTGACATTCAATATTGGGTTCCGCAATGGTATGGGTACCAGAGAGGCATTATTCTCCTTCAACGTGCTGACAAAGAGATGTTTGGATGTTAACCGTCCTCTTTACGTCTGTTTTATAGACTACAATAAAGCGTTTGATAAAGTAAAACATGATCGACTTATGGAAATTCCAAAACTAAAAACCTAGATGAAAAAAATTTAAGATTAATAACACATCTCTATTACAATCAGCAAGCAATAGTAAGAATTAAAAAGAAACATTTGAAGAAATGGCAATAAAGAGAGGAGTTAGGCAAGGCTGCATACTATCACCTCTATTATTTAACGCTTATTCTAAAGAGGTAATGCGAGAAACTCTGCGAGTCTTAGTTAACAAAATCAGATATGCAGATGATACAGTAATAATAGCCGATAGTTTTGTAGAGACGCATCAAATCAAACTAGTTTGATTTTATTCAAAAAACTTGACTTGACTTGAAAACCAAACTTTTTTTGTAAAAAATTTGACTTGATTTCAATATCTTTATTTTTGACTTGAAATAAAACTTCTTCAAACAGTTTGAAGTTTGAATATCATATTGCGCAACGTGTTTATTTCCAATTCTAATTAAGGGCGTAACGACTTTTGTTTTGACTTATTTGGATAGGTCTGAATCTCCTACTCCACAAATTAGTTTGTAGTTCATATTATTAAGAAGTATATGCTTGGCTTGTTTATTACGTTCGTTTTGAAGTGTGTGCTTTGTGAAATAATATCTGAACCTGAATATTTTTTGGCTCAGTAAGTACCAGACCAAATTGAGTCTAATTTTGAAGGTATTCCCAGTGCAAAAATTAAGAGAAAAAAATCTGCATACTTGTATTATGTAAAAATAAAGGGCAGCGTTATAAAATGACAAATAGTGAACTAATTCTTTAAGACGAAATTGCAAAGTCGCAAAAAATTCAATAAACCTACTCTATCAAAAATATAATTATTTTTTTGTTCCTTCATAAATTTTTGTTAAAGGGGCTGTTCAAGTATTACGAAACGCAATTTTTGAAGCTCTGACAACCTCTTTATCCCATCTGTATCTTTTCATCTTTTGTTGTGAAGAAAGGTCCAGCTGTTTATTGCTAACACGTGTTACTGTGCTTGATCTGGTTAATACAAATTTTAAGATTTTTCACTTGAATACTATTGTCCTATTGTAACATGAGCGGAGCGTGAGGAGGCAATATAATACAATCCAGAGGTTCTATGTAAAATATATACAAAAGTTGAAAAGTTGGGAGATTGTGATTCCATAGTTTTATTTATTTAAGTTAAAAAACAATGTTACGTAACGAGCTGTTCGAACCTCGCCCTCACCCCGTATAACGCGCCGTAACGTTTTATATGGCCCCCCTCCCCCCAACTTGCGTTACGTAATACTTGAAAGCTTCCAAAGTAGATTAAATTACACTTGGTATGATAAAAAAAACTATCCAACGAATTCTTTGTTCTAATCTAGTAACAATCAAATTTAAAAAAGTTATATCGATAAAACGAAACTTGCCAGCAAGCAATTCTAAGCATACAGGAATCATTTTCAAGCAATTCTAAGCATACAGGAATCATTTTCAATAAATTTACCTTATTTTGATTATAATCGCTTCCTGTATCAAGAAACTTTTATGTGGCACTCATTGTATTATTAATTTTCTTATCTTAATTGGCAACTAACGACATGTCAGTCTCGACCAAAAAGTATATCTACTAAATAAATTATTTTTCAAACTCTTTCAAGTTAGTTTGACAAACAGTTTGGATTTTTAAGCCTGTACGATTGACCAGTTTGACTTGACTTGAATTATTTGTCAGAAGGATTGACTTGAGTTTGACTTGAAATTAAGTCAAACTAAGTCAAGTTCAAACATTCCAGTCAAACTTGTGCAACTCTATTTACAAGACCTGCAAAGACTCATGAGTAAAATAGTAAGGTGTGGTAGGGAGTACGGACTCTCTCTCAATATCAAAAAGACGAAGTTGAGTAAAAACAACCATAATACTAACGAAATCTTTATAGTGGAGGCCAACAGATCGAAAAAGTAAAAAATTACACTTACCTAGTAGTCCAGAAAGCCACTGCGCATCCGCTAGGAAAAATATTCAAATTCGGATTTTTTGCACAATCTTACTCAAAAAGGACCCCCTTTAACAAATTTGCATGTTGCCAGGACCAAAAGTTGGTCAAAAATTTTTTAAACGTTTTTTTTTTGTTTTTTTCCTAAAATTATTCTTTTTGCATGGAAAAAAGTTTTTTTAGGTTTTTTGGATCATTCCAAACAGAAAAGGTCTTTAGTGACTTTTCTCTAAAAATGATAGTTTTTGACATATAAGCGATTAAAAATTGAAAAATTGCCAAATCGGCCATTTTAACCCTCAAAAACTATGTGAAAAACTGAAAATTTGAATGTTGCCAAGATAAGTAGATTCTTGAAACATCGGTTGATGAAATGCCGAAGAGTTTTTTGCAATACAATATTCAAAACTCCTTTGTTTTTAATTGCTAATCAGGCGTGCGCGACACTATTTTCCACCGTTACATGTGTATACAGTTAAGGTGCAAATGAAAGAAATAAATTAGTTATTTCGTAAACCGGCGAGTTTAAGGACAAATCCCGAAACAGGTCGATTTTTATTTTTAAGTTATGATATTGTGGCATATATGGTATACTAGTGACATCATCCATCTGGACGTGATGACGTAATCGATGATTTTTTTAAATGGGAATAGGAGGTGTGGTAGCTCATTTGAAAGGTTCTTCAATTCTCTATTCCAATTCTGTTCCATGCAAAAAAAATAATTTTAGAAAAAGAAAAACAAAAAAAACGTTTAAAACATTTTTGACCAACTTTTGGTCCTGGCAACATGCAAATTTGTTAATAGGGGTCCTTTTTGAGTAAGATTGTGCGAAAAATCCGAATTAGAATATTTTTCCTAACAAAAAAAAAACGTTTAAAAAATTTTTGACCAACTTTTGGTCCTGGCAACATGCAAATTTGTTAATAGGGGTCCTCTTTGAGTAAGATTGTGCAAAAAATCCGAATTAGAATATTTTTCCTAGCGGATGCGCAGTGGCTTTCTGGACTATAGGAACACTTAACAGAAATTAATGACTAGGTACACTGCAGAAATCAAAGTCAGAATCGAGAAAGCACATTCTAATTTTATGAAACTGAAAAAGGTCCTATGTAGCAAAGATTTATTATTAGCTCTTAAAGTACGCCTAACAAAATGTTACGTATACAGTGTACTATACTATGGAGTGGAATCATGGACGTTAAATGTAGAGACAATGAGACGACTTAACGCCTTTGACATGTGGACGTATAGAAGAATTATTAGGGTTTCCTGGATAGATAGAGTTACGAACAATGAAGTACTGAGAAGAAAAGGTAAAGAGAAGTAAGTTGAACTAACAATTAAGAAAAGAAAACATGGCATGCGGACAAGCGATGCGGGGCAAGAAGTATGGCATCCTGCGACTCATAATGCAAGGAAATATAGGCTGACTCATGGCTGCAGAACCTGAGAGAATGGTTTGGATGCAGCTCAAAACAACTATTTAGAGCTTCTGCCTCAAAATCTAAAATAGCTATGATGATTACCAATCTCCGTAGCAGAGATGGCACCTAAAGAAGAATTATTTGCTCATTTCTTGCAATACTTCCATGTTAGTTTTCTTCTGTGTCAATGCTATTCTAAACATCCTTCTGTAACACCAGGGGCTGCATACAAGGATTGGCAGGGGCACTTCTGAAGAGCCTTAAATACGAAGAGGAGTAAGGCAGGGCTGCATTTTATCCCCACTAATATTTAACATTTCTTTTGAGTTTGTTTTCACTAAAGCAGTAGATAATGTTCAATGTAGTATCAAAATGAATCGCGTCAATATTAATAATTTGAGATAAGCGGATGACACGGAGTTAATTGCAAGCAATTACGAAGAATTTCAACATCTGATTAATAGGATTACCACAACGTGTGATAAGAGATATAATACACTCCATTTAATAATACAAGGCAAGGTAGACGAAAGAAGATGGCCAGGTCGAAGAAGAACGTCATGGTTTAATATTTTTACACTTTTTGTTATTTTTGTTCCTCTGGTGTTGACTTTTGACTCTAATTAATTATTTTCTCTAATGTGAGGTTGAATAGAATACAGGATCTCAGGAATACAGGATGATAAGTCGGAAATTGAAATTTACTAAACGCAACAGCAAGTCACTTACTCTCACTTGCTGTTACGTTTAGTAAAGGACCCCGCACAAATCTTATGGAAAATAGGGCCCAGTGGATTTCGTTCATACTTTGGGAAAATACTCTTTGAAGCATCCCGATAAAAAGTTCTCATGGGCACAACTCAATCGTATGAAGGATTTTCAAGATATAGAGGCTCAAACTCGGAAAATTATAAGATTTACGAGGTATTCCAATTCCGTGAGTTACTGGTTATTTGGCAACATGAAGAAGTTTGGATCAAGGAAAAGTACTAGTAGTCTAAGATTTTTTCCTGGCTATCCAATGGCGACCTTTACTTTGACCTTGACCTTCAACGGACGTCATCTTCTAGAGTTTCGAGGGATGTAGGCATTAAATTGATATAAACAGATGACTCATGGGTTTTTAAGATAGGAAAACACGAATATGCCATCAGAATTGACCTCCGGATGACGTGGTGGCCAGGGCCACTGCAAGGGACGTCATCTTCTAGAGTTTCGATGGTTTTCGGCATTTAATTGGTGCAAATGAATTACTGGAGGGTTTTTTGAGGTCGCTAAACACGAATATGCCACCACAGCCGACTCCCGGAGCACCTGGTTTCCAAGATCAATGAAAGGGGCTCCTGGAGTTTCGAGGGTATTTGGTACTACATTGATGCAAGCGGATTACTCATAGGTTTTTGGAGTTGCTGAACACGAATACCCCATCAGAACAGACATCGGAGTACCTGGTGCCAAAGGCACGCCATGCTTTGGAGATTCGAGAGCTTTCGGTACTAAATTAATGTAAACTGATTACTCACAGGTTTTTGGGGCTGCTAAACGTGAATTAGATATCATATCCGATCCACGGAGCACCTGGTGCCTAAGGCAGGTCTTCTTCTGGAGTTTCGACAGATTTCGACATTAAATTGATGCAAATGGGTATTACTCATTTTGGGGGCTGCTAAACACAAATACGCCATCAGAACAGACACCGGGGTACATGGTGCCTAACGCACGTCATCTTCTGGGGTTTCGAGAGTTTTCGGTACTAAATTGATGCAAGAGGGTTATCCTTGTGTTTTTGGGGTTGCTGAACACGAATATGACTTAGATAAAAGACTCTGGAGTATCTAGTTGCCACGATGAATACCACTATCAAAATAGAATGTTGTAAATCGATATTAAAATAAATGAAGGAAAAACATTGTCAGATATAAATTGAGTTTATATTTTTTATAAATAATTAAAACAATTAAAGAGCACAATATAGTTATTTTATTAATATTTTTGACTTTGAAAACGGTGTTAAGGACGTACAAAGGACAGGTTACAGGGGTGGGGATCAAAATAACATGCATCACGTATTCGTGTTCAGCAACCCCAAAAACCTATAACTAATCCGTTTGCATTAATGTAGTATCAAAGACCCTCGAGAACCAAGGAGCCCCTTTCATTGACCTTGGAAATCAGGTGCTCCAGGAGTCGGTTCTGGTGGCATATTCGAGTATAGCGACCTCAAAAAACCCTCCAGTAATTCATTTGCATCGATTAAATGCCGAAAACCATCGAAACTCTAGAAGATGACGTCCCTTGCAGAGGCAGTGGTCACCACGTCATCCGGAGGGCAATTCTGATGGCATATTCGTGTTAAGCGGTCTCAAAAGCCCATGAGTAATCTGTTTATATCAATTGAATGCCGAAAACCCTCGAAACTCTAGAAGATGACGTCCGTTAAAGGTCAAGGTCAAAGTAAAGGTCGCCATTGGATAGCCAGGAAAAAATCCTAGACTACTAGTACTTATCCTTGATCCAAACTTCTACATGTTGCCAAATAACCAGTAACTCACGAAATTGGAATACCCCGTAAATCTTATAATTTTCCGAGTTTGAACCTCTATATCTTGAAAATCCTTCATACGATTGAGTTGTGCCCATGAGAACTTTTTATCAGGATGTTTCAAAGGGTATTTTCCCAAAGTATGAACGAAATCCACTGGGGCCTATTTTCCGTAAGGTTTGTGCGGGGTCCTTTCAATTTCCGACTTATCATCGACTTATTTCGCATGCTTTAAATGATGACGCACGGGTAAAGATTCAGGGACTCAACTGTATGTGTACATCAGTTAAAGTCTAAGAAGAATAAATAATAGCTTGACCGATTAACTTAAAAACATTGTAAGTTCATACCTATTACATACCATAGTACACTACTAAAATAGTCTACATTTTATTCTACGTATATAGCTCTGAAATCTGTGAAATTTCGGCATCAGATTCATTTCTGACACACTGGAATGTAACCCATAATTCTTTATCACTACTAGAAATTCCATACGGTACCCGTATGTTAGCTAGTACCAACCTCGAGCTCACCGACCCTCGTCATTTCTTGACACGCAGTCATTTAAAAAAAGAAGGCAACTGAACTGATCTCGGTATTCCATCAGCATAGAGCGCGCATCGGCGACTTTTCTAATTGTTAACTAAACTCACTTTTCAATCTCTTTTCTGACACATGACACATGTCATGTTCCCGCGATGTCGAATACGAGTCTTATGTGTTACATAAACGCTGGCCGCTGTTATAGGCTGGTATAGATTTTGCTACCTTCTTTATCAAATAAAAAGTAACCCATCAGATAAAATGTAATGATACACTGTTTTTCGCGGTTATAGGCTTTAATCTGGAATTATTTCTTCCTAGAAATATTTCTGCAACTGTGGCAGATAGGACTTTTCAACGCTTCTCATTTATTTCGAGCTTCTGTCATATGTCCTATATTAATATTATACACGGATTATACGACATATTAGAGAAGCTCGATACAAATGAGAAGCGTTGAAAAGTCCTATTATAGTCGGAGAGATAGAAGCGGATTTTGTGCGTGATAAGTAATATGGAAAAACTATACGGGGATATGTTGAATTAGTTGTGTACATGACTTTCCCCAACGGCCGGAAACCAGAGTGGGGGATGAGTGTAGTTATAAATGGTCAAAGTCGCGGTTTTTATTTTTTTTTTTTTTTTGTGAAGCTCATAAAGGGTTTTTGCGACGATCATGATTGAGATAGTGCACCAAAATTTGGGAATAAGTAGGTCATGACGTAACTAAGTAAAATCTCCAGGGTAGGATCGCTGCGTGGCCGACATAGGGGTGGGGGTAGGGGTGAATATAAAAAATATAAGGGGTTTTTTGCGACGTTCGTGATTGAAATAGTGCACCAAAATGGGGAAGAATGGTGATAGTAAGCAACTCTGTCGAATTCCTTTCTTTGATTTGAACGCATTTGAATATATTCCGTGTACTTTAACTTTGGCTAAGTTTTTCTCATACAGATATCTTATTAGGGGAACTATACTAAATTTACATTCAAGATGCAGTAGAAATAAATAAACCAAGACACGTTAAATGCTACTAGGAGCACTCACTGAATCATAGTTTACAATGTATAAACTTTGGAAATCATGATTTGGAATTTACAATGTATATACTTTGTAAATTATGATTCGGGAGTGCTCCTAGTAGCATTTAACGTGTCTTGGTTTGTTTATTTCTACTGCATCTTGATTGAAAATTTAGTATAGGTGGTTAGGTACTCCCTTATTTACTATTATAACTCCAGTGGATCCTGTTCCTTTTTCACAGATTCCTTTTCCTGGTAAAAATGGTACCTGGTACCTACTTAGAAAAGCCTACCATCAACACCAGAACGCATCCAAATCTCAAATACAAAGTGAATCTGGTCGTGCTGTAGAAAGTGCTTTAGCCGTTCAATTTTAAATGGAACACCCTGCATTTTATATCACCGTCGAAAAGTATGTACCATTACCGTACTTTAATTTTTGTATAATATTCCCTATGTCTAAATTTGTTAGTTTTCGAGATATTTTCATTTTTCAGAGCAAGTTATTAATTAGGGTGTTTTATTTAAAATTACTGAGAAAATAATATACTTGCGTTTTGACTCACCCTGTATTCGATATAAAGAAAATTAGGAAGCCAGGGAGCTGAACTTATTACGATTTTCATAGAACATTGGTTATAACTAAAGACCGGATTATATGTTCCTGTTTTGACTGAAATGTGTGCATATACATGTCTGAAATATGAGTACAATATGTTGAAAATATTCCCTAAAAGTTTAAAATATGTTAAAAATATGTGGAATATGTGAAAAACATTTTAGTGAACAATATAAACATTACACGTTAACAATATAATTTTAGCAAACAAGCCTTACCCTCTTATTCATTGACAATAAAAATAATATGTGCCCCATAAACTATAGCAATTTAAATAGCTTGTTTAATTGAATTCTCAAAATAAATATCAACTAAAATTGTAACATTATCATTATCAACTGACTATTTTAGCACATGCTTTGCATTACACTGTTTCTTCGTTCAAAACTAATTCTGGAACGGTTTTGATCCAAAAGGCCACCAAATAGTTTTTCACTTGAATCACTCGAGCCTACAACTAGCACCTCACTTTGTTGTATGTTTCTGAATAATGACAATTTTTAAATGGGAAATATTTCTTGAAGTTTGAATAACCGGGTTGAGGTGCAGGCATAACATAAATTATGATGAATCATAAATCATAGCCTTAAAATAAATGGAACTATAATACGCATTGCCTGGAATCCAGAAGCGGTCCTAAAGAAAGAAAAAATTACCTGCTATTCAATTGGGATGGTGGGTTTCTCCCTAGGTCTGCGACGAATCTTGTGACATCAACAAAAATTTCGCTAAAATTTGTTAAAAATATGCCAAAATATGTCAAACGGTCGAGAATATGTTCAAACTATCCAAATATGTAAAAAAAAAACGAAAATATTCTAAATATGTAAAATTAAATTAGTGTCAAACGCGTTTAATTATCATAATTCGTCCACATCCTGAAGCGTTTGATTATATCTTTGATGGTTATCGATATGAAAAAAACATATAATCCGGTCTTTAGTTATAACTTTGTGAATACCCTGTATAATAACATAACAAACCTTTATATTTTTGTGATAGGGAAGTTAAGAAGACTTCGAATATAAAATAAAATATAGGGTGTTCCATTTAAAAAACATAAGTTTGGTCTGCCACTATGTTATCGAACACCCAGTAACATTCTAACTAACTTTCTAGTGTGAAGCTCAAAGTCGGCTACAATTTTTGATGTTAACTTTTATTAACTATTACTAAAGCGGATCTACTAAGCTTTATCACACTAATCAATCACCCTGATTTTGTATTTACCTGTACAGTTGTGCTGCGCAGTAATGAACGCAACCTGTATCAGCAGCAATATGGCCGGTACGGTGTTCGAGGAAGCATAGGGAACAATATATTAAAGAATCAGCTGTCTTAAAATACTTTCTCGAAAACGTTGCTAGCTCTTAGACCAATACATCTACACCAATCTCGTGCATTGCTTTTATAGTCTTCGCTGTCGCTGGTATTTCATCTATCTCTAAGGTGTTTTTGTGTCTTAGTTGGTTGAGGGCCTTCTCTATTTCTGCCGTAACATGATTGGTTTTGCCTCTTTGATTGCATATTTTATCTGTTGATGTGTCTTTGTTTAATTCTGAGCAGTAATTTTTCCAATTAGAAAATCTGACATAGCGAGCAATGCTCTCTATGCTCCATTATGGTCTTGAATGGCTTCAAGTTGTGGTTTGAACTGTCTGGCCAAATATTTAACCCGGCACCTGCCACGTGGGGTGCTACCAGCACCCCATAACACATTTTTATCAAATATTTGGTATTTCAAGTTTGGTAACCGAGCTGTGCGTCATAGTAGCTTTCTATAATATTATATAGCATATGTGTTAGTGTTTGAAATGGTTATTTAGTGTCATTCTGAACTTATAGCTCTAAAGTCGAATTGAAGTGTCATCATCTGGCACTCTAAGTTTTAATTTTTTTTTGTATTTTTGATAAGCAGGTCAAATTTACATTTTTTATTGAAATAACTAATTTAAACTATTATTATAGACTCTATACTCACTAAATCTTAATTTTTTTTATATATTTTACTTGACTTCATTTATTATGGCTTGGTACTTGCTAATATGCTTATAACACCTTTTTCATTTTATTTTTTAACTTTTATAACATATTAGTGGCTAATAAGTTAATAAAACATGTTTTCCGCAAATCGCCAGGAAATTTTGACATTCCTGTCAAAATTTCTTGAAGAAAAAGTCAGGACTTCCTTACTGTAAGGAAATGTCATTTCCTTACTGTAAGGAAATGATATTTCCGTACAGTTGTTAGTGTTCTACATAAATTATAGAAAACACATTGCTATTAAAACCTTGTAAATTACCTTAATCATTAAATTTTCTTTATCTGGAGCTTCCTGGATAAATTTTTCAATTTCTTCCTTCGTTAAAATCTTAGATTTCTTTGCCCTATAACCTTGAGCTTGCCGTTTCAATAAAGAACGAAGTTTTGAGTATGTAGATATATCTACATTGTGTTTAAGTGCAAGGGTTGACTTCAGCATTGAATAATTGGCCCATAATGTTGAAGATTTCATCTTTAAACAAAGGTCTAGGAAGTATGCCATTACAACATTTTCTGAGAAAGAACTCGTATTTTTACTCATGCGATAATCCATAAAACGTCTGTATGCATTTTCGTACTTTTCTCTTGATTTCTTTGGCAATAATTCTAATGAAGCAGTATTCACTGCCTCAACCAGCTCTGGAGGAGTCCCAGGAATGGAAATTTCATCATCACTTATCATTTTACTTTCGAGAACACCAGCAATTAAATTTATAAGCGTCAAGTTTGACAATTCAACCTCAATACGTTTCCATAGTAACCCAAGTAATTTTATTAGGAATTTCAAAGCACCATTTATTTGGGAATAAAATTATCGCGTTTTTTTTTTAATCAATCAATATCTGTCGAATTTTAAACGATTTGCGGAAAAATAGTATGTTTACCTCGTAGGAAAAGCCACATTCCTGGACTCTGTGTTGCTAAGTCTCGGCTTGCGCCTCGACTTAGCAATCTTCACAGTCGTCCAGGAATGTTAAGCTTTTCCTACCCGGTAAACAATGTACTATTATTTATATTCTTGTGTTACTCAACACATTATTTTGTTTTTTAAACAAGTAGATCACAGAAAATTTTTAAGGGGTGCTGTGAGCACCCCACGTGGCAGTTGGCGCCTTGCAAAGCCACGTGGCAGGTGCCGGGTTAATTTTCTTAAAATGTTATTACTTTCTTGATGGTTTGCACGTTGCTCCAATTCTTGACACACGTCTATGGTTGTTTTTATTTCTGATGTACAAACATTTTATGTTCATGTTTTCTAGGGGAGTGCATATAGATTTTGACCTCGGAAAAAATCAAACAAGATAGAACTTTTTGTAATTTCATTAAGAAATGTTTAATAAACAACATATCAAAAAGTTCTACTCGAGAAGTGGGTGCTTCATTTTTTATTAAACAAATGAACTGCGAAATTAGATGTTTTTTAAAATAACTCCGAAAATATAAATTTTGGAAAAAAACAAATTTTTTTAAAATTAGATCTGTAGCTTCTATAATTTTTTATTTATAACGCTAAAGTTACCCTTCTCACAAACATTGGCGCACTGTAAACTAGCGTACGGCGAAGTTCACGGTTGAGTTATTTTAATGTAATTCTTTAACTGATCGATCAAATGAAATTTTAGAAATTGGACATGAAAGAAGAGTAATTAAGCTATCCTATGGTTATAATAATAAGAAATAAAATTTATGGGCATAAGTACGGTGTGGGCTGAAAGTGAGATTTACATGAATTTTGTTTAAAAATGATTTAAAAATGTGTAACTAATACAATTTTTCTTATAAGACTCACAATTTTGCACATCTTATCTTTCAAACATCTTGTTAAACGAAAAAATTCGAAAAATCTCTCAAAAATTTGATTCAAATGATACGACGTCTCAAAAAATGTAATTTTTGAAAACTTCATAGTTTTACAGAATTAACACCATTTTAAGACGGTATTACTCAAGTTTGAACAGGTCTATTACAGTTTTATAGGTGTTTTTTAAAGCTTAGGAAGTAGTTTTTAAAATGCACTAAATTATTTTACTTTATAAATGAAATACACTATTTCTTTTTGAGAAAATTAAGAAAGATAACAAAAATGTAATACAAAAACCGAAAATTACCAGCTAAAAAATGTTTATACAAAGTGATCTAAACTTTTTTCTGTAAAACTTATCAAAAATACATTTAATAATAAGCTTCAACAATAATAAATGTTCAACAAAAAAATTTTTTTTTGCTCTTATACAGTATGTCTGCGTAACTTGGAACCTATTGATAACTTTTTTATTATCAGTCTTACGAAAAAAAGTTATTCCTTATAAAATACTCTGCATCATATATGATCTAAGATGCAACCATCAAATATAAAATTTTATTAATTTTATACGTGGTATGTCAAAAAATATGAATTTCACTCAAGAGTAAAGTACCTCTATAATTCACAATATCGAAAATTGTTATTAAAAACAGTTGTTTGGAATTAAAAAATATGTTTCAGTGTTCAGTTACATACTTCTAATTAAAATATTGTGAATAATAAAGGCACTTAGCTCTTAAGAAAAATTCATTTTTTTTAGATACCTCGTATAAAACTGAAAAAGTTTGATATGTAATGGTTGTATCTTAGATTTTAGACCAGGTAGAGCATTTTATGAAGAATAACTTTTTTTCGTAAAATTGATAATAAAATAGTTACAATAATTGAAATAAAATGATGGGTATTCGTAATTTGAGAAAAATTTGAAATTTTTTTTTTCGATAAGAATGATGTAATTTTATATTAAAACATAGTTTTTAATTTCAAACAACTTTTCATAATAGCATTTTTTGATATTCTGGAATATAAAGGTACTCTTTAAAGAAATTCATGTTTTTGACATACCTCGTATAAAATTGATAAAGTTTAATATCTGATTATTGAGTTTTAGATTTTTGACTATCCAGAGTATTTTATAAAGAATAACTTTTTTCCGTAAAATTGATAATAAAAAACTTTTCCATGTAGTTCCTAGCTACGCAAACATACTGTATAAGAGCTTCTGTATAAGAATTTTCAAATTATAATGCCATATTCGGATTCAGCATAACCAAAAACAAAATAGAATAATATTTGATCAAAGTAAAATGATGAATTCAACGATATTTTTAAAATTATATTATACAAAACAATTGTTATTGTTTAAACAATTAATAAACAATTAGTTGCCAAATCTGAGGGTAGAACTTTTTACTTTAACATGTATATAAACTAACAAAAAAGTTTTAGAAAAATATAAGCTTGTTTGAATTATTCCGAAACAATGCATGTTATCGTTCTAGTTGCACTCCCCTATTTCCTATTTTTTGAAATACATAACGATTTATTATAACCGTATAGCAGCCCTATACCTACACGTACCTGCACGTCCTGTTTAGCATTGAAAATAAAAGTTTTCATCGAAAATATAAAATATTGTATAAAAATTGTATATGTATTAAAAAATACGGAAGAGGAATAAAATTCAAATATTTAAAGTGCCCAAAAACCTCAAATATACAGCTTGCATAAAGTGGTACTTTTCAATTACCAAATTATACACGTAACACGTACAGCTTAAATCAACAAAGATCAGATGCTTGTGGTTACAGATAGACACCAGTATATGAAAAAAATCGTTAAAGGCCTTAACTCGGTTAAATAATATATTTTAACTTGACAAAAATTATACCTTTTTAGTAATATTAATAAACGGTCCAAACGAAAGGCAACTGATCACCCTCATGAAAGATATTGCCGAAGGCCTAACCCTACTAGCCACATGGCATCCTTCGAAAAGTAACTGCTTCCTTTATTGAACCCTTGGACCCGTGTCAGGTGCACAATTGTTATGCAACTGTTTTTTTATTCTTCAACTGTTTCGGTTATAGGTCAAACCATCAAGTAGGCGGAAGTGCCTTTTGTTTTCTGGCCGTGACTGTCGTGTGTTTGGTCGTTCGAGTTGACGAATGACGGATCGCGTTGAAGAGAAGATGTCGGATATTATATTGACGCTTTGACCGCTGAAAGATTGATTGAAGGCTGAATTAATTATTTCAGGTAAAAACGAGTTGGTCCGATAAGGTCTGGTCGTAAAAATTTGAATCAGCACATTAAAATGACACTGGAATGGAAGATGATGAAAGTGGCGACCATTATGATTACCTAGAATATTACAAAAGCTAAATTTTGGAGGTCTTAGGACAAGAATGTACACAAAATTAGGCTCAAAATGAAGATAGTAAATCGAAGGACCACAGGATGCACACAATGCGTCACAGATGAAATAAAAAATGGATCAATTAACGTTAAAGAACAAATTCTGCAAAATATGAAACGGATACAAAATGATTATTAATAGACAGAAAAAGTAGGTACAAAAAAATTCTGACATCAACCTGATAAAATTTTGATTTAATGAAAGAAGGATGCCAACATTTTTAAACGCTTTTCTTTACTTCAATAGTTTGCATCAAATCTTTAGACCTTAATTTGACTGACTTTTCTTCAATGCAAATGAATGAAAATTTGCAGACATATGCATTCACGGGAACAATACACGAATAGTCAATAAAAAATGTTTTTTATGTTTATTAATTGTTTAAATAAAAAAAAACGATTTTAATGGAAAATGCTTAAATTCTCTTGTTTTTACAATGTAGAACTTTGAAACTTTTACGGATTGTAGCTAATGATATGAACTATACATAATTTCACTTTTTACGTTAATTGTTTACGTTATGCGTCATAAATAAACAATAAAGTTTCAAATTTTGAACGCTCATATATTTGTTTATATATAAATCGGCATGTATTCATTTCAATTTTCAATACGATACGAAACAAAACTTCAACCAAAACTCGAATTAAAAAATTCGTGACTTGTTTGCGCTGACAGCGCTGATACAGTGGAACCTCGATAAGTCGGCCCCCGATAACCCGGAAGTCCGGCTAACCCGGACCGATTTTCATCAGACAAACATTTCAACAATAAAAATGTACAGTAGGAAAAATGAAAGAATACTCATGAACGAACATATAAAACACGCTGTATTTTCCTGTCATTGTGTCACACAAAAAATTGACCAGCGCAAGTACATGTAATAATTATTGTTACATGTACTTGCACTGGACAATTTTCTTTGTGACACGGTGACAGGAAAATACAACGTGTTTTATATGTTCGTTCATGGGTATTCTTTCATTTTTCCTACTGTATGTATTTTAAAACATTTTATCTGTAGCCGCTTCTGGAATGTCTTAAAAATATCGAGTTTCATTGATAAAACTTGGCTTCGACCATAATATAATATTTGAGAGATAATGGGTATTTGTGTATTAATTTGTACCGTAAAAATGACTCATGGCACAAGGCGGCAGCGGCACAGAGCGACGTTCATTATCCATTATCGGGCTATCGCAAACAACAGGCACCTTTTATTCCTTTATTTATTTTCAACTGTCTTTTAAAAAATTATTTTTAGAACAATGGTCTTTTAAACTTTAAACAATGAAAGAGCCACTGTTCTTAAATAACATAATATCGCTCCGATGGCAGACGAAATTGACACAACCGAAACTGACGGAGTTCTTTTACCTAGAAATGAACAATACTCTATCTATACTGTCTATACTACAACTATAATAGGTAAGTTAGATGTGTACTGTGCATATTTATTTCATGTTGTCTTAATTATAACGGACTTTATCTATAAGTATACCGTATTTTATTAATTTTTACAATGCTCTCCGGCTAACCCGGATTTTCGATAACCCGGATCGGCCGCGGTCCCGATTAATCCGAGTTATCGAGGTTCCACTGTACATACATATCTTGAAAGATTAGCAACGAAATACATACTGTCTGTGTGCGCATGCGCCTGGCATTATAAAATTTTACTCTCGATCGTAAAGAAGTATAACTTCAAAAACTTTTAGTAATATTTTTAATATTTTTAATATGTTTAATATTTTTAATATTTTTAATATTTTTAATATTTTTAATATTTTTAATATTTTTAATATTTTTAATATTTTTAATATTTTTAATATTTTTAATATTTTTAATATTTTTAATATTTTTAATATTTTTAATATTTTTAATATTTTTAATATATTTAATATTTTTAATATTTTTAATATTTTTAAAATTTTTCAATATTAATAATGTTGCTATTAGGATTGAAAACTTTACCTTTCAGTTGCCAGATGACGCTAGTCACCTACTCCATACACGTCAGTTGCAATGTGGGGATAAGCTTTCATGGTTTGGTCACTTCAAACAGAGAGCAGCAGGCCCACGCCTCTCCGATGATGACTCCAATAAGAGTCGAAAATCGTCGATTCAGACTGGACTGCGCTCCCTGTTCTAAGTGAAAAATAAGACGGTTTTGCTTTCGCAGTGCAACTGAATGAAAATGGAATTTTTATTTTATTTTTAGAAGATTTCTCAATTTAAAAAGGAATAAAGTAAGGTTGTATACTTTCTGAAATCTTGTTTAACTTAAACGTAGAAAAAGCCTTCGCAAAAGCAGTAGCAGACTCTAATAAAGATATTAAAGTAAAGGGCATATTTATTAACAATGCTAGGTATGCCAATGACACAGCGATATCAGATAACATCGAAGATCTTCAAGGCCTATTAATTGAACTTACTTTTTGCAAGTGAATCTCTGGGTTTGAAAATAAATATCAAAAAAACAAAAGCAATGCTTATAGGTAGAAATAATTATACAAATGCAAAGATATGTAGCTAAAGAACAAATTGAACAAATCAGGTAGTTTAAGCACTTGGCTTGTCTGCTAAACGAGAGTTGGGACCCTGAGACTGAAATAAAGAGCATTGTATAACAAGCCAAATTCCTGACTAATCGCAAGTTGGATTTCAACCTATGATACAAGATGCTCAAGTGTTTTTCTTCTTCAGGTGCCATTTCCGCTACGGAGGTTTTCAATCATCATAGCTCTAAATAGTTGTTTTGAGCTGCATCCAAACCATTCTCTCAGGTTCTTCAGCCATGAAATTCGTCTTCTGCTATGCTTCTTCTGCCATCTATCTTTCCTTGCATTATGAGTCGCAGGATGCCATACTTCTCGCCCCGCAACTCATGTCCGCATGCCATGTTTTCTTTCTTTAATTGTAAGTTCAACTTCCTTCTCTTTGCTTATTTTTCTCAGTACTTCATTGTTCGTAACTCCATCCACCCAGGAAACCCTCATAATTCTTCTATAGATCCACATTTCAAAGGCGTTAAGTCGTCTCATTGTCTCTACATTTAACGTCCATGATTCCACTCCATAGTATAGTACCTACACTGTATATGTAACATTTTGTTAGGCGTACTTTAAGAGCTTATGTTAAATCTTTTCTACATAGAATCTTTTTCATTTTCATTCGATTTTTTTCGATTCCGACTTTGATTTCTACAGTGTAGTCATTATTTTCTGTTATAAGTGTTCCTGGTAAGTGTACTTTTTTACTCTTTCGATCTGTTGGCCCTCTACTATCAAGATTTCGTTAGTATTATGATTGTTTTTACTAATTTTCATAAACTTCGTCTTTTTGATATTGAGAGAGAGTCCGTACTCCCTATACTACACCTTACTATTTTACTTATGAGTCTTTGCAGGTATTGTAAACTATCGGCTATTATTACTGTATCATCTGCAAATCTGATGTTGTTAACTAAGACTAAATTTACTCTTATGCTGACTGTTTCATCTTCCAGAGTTTCTCGCATTACCTCTTCAGAATAAGCGTTAAATAATAGAGGTGATAGTATGCAGCCTTGCCTGACTCGTCTCTTTATTTCCATTTCTTCAGATGTTTCTTTTTCAATTCTTACTATTGATCGCTGATTGTAATAGAGTTGTATTATTAGTCTTAAATCTTTTTCATCTAGGTTCTTAGTTTTTAGAATTTCCATGAGTCGATCATGTTTTACTATATCAAACGCTTTATTCTGGTCTATAAAACAGACGTAAAGAGGACGGTTAACATCCAAACAGCTCTGTGTCAGCACGTTGAAGGAGAATACTGCCTCTCTGGTACCCATACCATTGCGAAACCCATATTGAGTGTCACTAATATATCAAACGCTATATCAAACGCTTTATTGTGGTCTATAAAACAGACGTAAAGAGGACGGTTAACATCCAAACAGCTGTGTCAGCACGTTGAAGGAGAATACTGCCTCTCTGGTACCCATACCATTGCGAAACCCATATTGAGTGTCACTAATATCCAGTTCCAGTTTAGAGTGTATTCTGGCGTGGATAATTTTTGAGTAGTAATTGCACAAGAGTTCTAAAATTATTGAATTTTTTCCGAGTGACACTTTGACAGTTTTAATTTATGTCAAAGTGTCACGAGGGCAAAAATTCTATATTAATTTTAGAGATCGAGTGCAATTTGTTGCGATTATTTCATGAATAAAACTGTTCAAAACCAAAATTTTATTGTAATTTATTTATGTAAGTACAAATTAGTACAATTAAACACACAGTTGTTATAAATATTTTACGGTTGAAAGTCATCACTTTTATAATTTTTAAAACATTAATTGTCATTAATGTCACTGAATGTATTTTTTCATAGCAACGAAGGGCATCTGACGTACCTAATATACTTGACGACGGGAAATTATCTATTTAATTTAGATTTATGTAGCTTTCTATTGGTCAGAATCTCCTATGAATGAAATAATCAGCAGAATTTTTAAGGTATGTGACATTAAGCTTATGGTAAGGTAGTCACTGCATTCTTTGGCATTCACTTTCTTTGGCAAACACACAAATGCTGATGTCAACATTTCTCTAGAAATGATTCCCGTAGTATAGATAGCGTTGAACAGTTCTACTGTTATGTCCAGGTTTTTCTCATTGACCAACTTTTTCTTTTACTTTTACTTTTTCGAAGTAGGTTTCTTTTAGAGTTGCACAAGTTTGACTTGAATGTTTGAACTTGATTTGAGTTTGACTTAATTTCAAGTCAAACTCAAGTCAATCCTTCTGACAAATAATTCAAGTCAAGTTGAAATACAGGTTTAAAAATTCAAACTGTTTGTCAAACTAGTTTGAAAGAGTTTGAAAAATAATTTATTTAGTAGATATACTTTTTTGTCGAGATTGACATGTTAGTTGCCAATTAAGATAAGAAAATTAATAATACAATGAGTGCCACATAAAAGTATCTTGATACAGGAAGCGATTATAATCAAAATAGGGTAAATTTTTTGAAAATGATTCCTGTATGCTTAGAATTGCTTGCTGGCAAGTTTCGTTTTATCGATATAACTTTTTTTATATTTGAGTGTTACTAGATTAAAACAAAGAATTCGTTGGATAGTTTTTTTATTATACCAAGTGTAATTTAATCTACTTTGGAAGCTTTGAAATATTACGTAACGCAAAACGTTACGTCGCGCGTTATACGGGGGGCGGGGGTTCGAACAGCGCGTTACGTAACATTGTTTTTAACTTAAATAAAAAAACTACGGAATCACAATCTCCCAACTTTTCAACTTTCGTTTATATTTTACATAGAAACCCTGGATTGTATTATATTGCCCCCTCACGCTCCGCTCATGTTCTTCTTCTTCTTCTTGTGCCACTCCTATCGGAGATTGGAAATCATCAAGGCTACCCTGACTTTGTTTACAGCTGACCTAAAAAGTTCATTAGTGGTGCAGCCAAACCACTCTCTCAAATTCCGCATCCACGACATTCTTCTACGGCCTGAATTCCGTTTTCCTTCTATTTTTCCTTGCATTATATTTTGAAGTAATGCGTATTTATGACCTCTCATCAGGTGACCCAAATACTCGAGATTTCTTCGTTTTATCGTTAATAAAATTTCTGGGTCTCTTCCTATCCTTCGTATTACTTCACGATTTGTGATTCTTTCAACCCAACTTATCTTCAGCATTCGACGGTAGCACCACATCTCGAAACTTTCAATATTTTTTATGTTGTTCTGTTTGAGAGTCCAGGCCTCTACACCGTATAATAGCGTGTTCAATACGTAGCCACTTAGCATTCTTAATCGTAGAGGGATGCTTATATCGTAGAGGGATGCCGCTCATGTTACAATAGGACAATTGTATTCAAGTGAAAAAATCTTAAAATTTGTATTAACCAGATCAAGCACAGTAACACGCGTTTGCAATAAATAGCTGGACCTTTCTTCACAACAAAGATGAAAAGATACAGATGGGATAAATAGGTTGTAAGAGCTTCAAAAGTTACGTTTTGTAATACTTGAACGGCCCCTTTAACAAAAATTTATGAAGGAACAATAAAATATTATATTTTTGATAGAGTAGGTTTAATGAATTTTTTGCGACTTTACAATATCGTCTTAAAGATTTAGTTCATTATTTGTCATTTTATAACGCTGTTCTTTATTTTTACATAATGCAAGTATGCAGATTTTTTCTCTTAATTTTTGCACTGGGAATACCTTCAAAATCAGACTCAATTTGATCTGGTACTTATTCTGAGCCAAAAAATATTCCGGTTCAGATATTATTTCACAAAGCACACACTTCAAAACGAACGTAATAAACAATCCAAGCATATACTTCTTAATAATATGAACTACAAACTAATTTGCGGAGTAGCAGATTCAGACCTATCCAAATAAGTCAAAACAAAAGTCGGTACGCTCTCAATTAGAATTGGAAATAAACACGTTGCGCGATATGATATTCAAACTTCAAACTCTTTGAAGAAGTTTGATTTCAAGTCAAACCTAAAGATATTGAAATCAAGTCAAGTCAAACTTTTTTATAAAAAAAGTTGGGTTTTCAAGTCAAGTTTGTTGAATAAAATCAAACTAGTTTGACTTGATGCATCTCTAGTTTCTTTAGCGTCCCTAATTTTTCTTCTTATTTATAACGTGAGACATAATGACAATAAATGATGAACGATGAAATAATATTGTACATTGAGATCACGAAAACACAGACGTAGTAGAGGAAGACCACAGAAACGGTGGATAGACGACAGGGGCGGCCCGTCAGGGTAGGCAAGGTAGGCACCGCCTAACCTGTTCAAATGTACTATAATAAATTATTAATTAATATAAATTACTTATTTCAAAACTGTAATTTATAAATTTTGATACAATACCTAAGTATCTAAAAATCTGAAATAAAACAAAGCTACTTTTTAATTCATCTCCGAAGTTGTAATAATTATTGTACCCTTCCCTACTACGACGCGACGGCTCTACCCTAGGGCAGGCGCTTTTAAAAGTAGCCGAACAGAATTCGCATTTGTCTCACTCTTTACGCTAAGCACAGCGCTGTTATTGTCGCTTGCCTGGCGAGCATTTCCATAATTTCCAATAATATTTTCGGGCTATAGGTAGGCTAGATTTTTTGCGCCTTTGACATTGGTTGTGCCGAGCTGCATCTCGGGATTGCCAATTGCATGTTTTCGGATCCTGACTACCAATTCTGAAAAAAAAAACCAAAAGTTCGAATTTTGTCATGAAATTTGGTATGTGGGATTAGAATAATATTTCTAACAATTTTTTCAAATAACTTTTTGTGATATCTCTCACGCGAAACAAAATATTGAAAATTCGTCCTGTTTGTGAATTCGCAGTAGGCCGCGTTTAAAATTTAAATTTCAGTTGACTATCTTAAAAAATGTAAACCATCAAAATAATTGACTGCAAAATTTCAAATCTGTATTTACTTTGATAGCCGAAATATAAGGGTGCCTTCATCTTAACTGTGACACACTGTATACAGGGTGTTTAGTAAAGAATGGGCCACAGCTTAATCCTAGATTCCTGAGGTTAAAATATTTCGATTTATGCTAACTTACCGTAGTACAAAAGTTGATAATAACCGAAATACAGGGTGTCAAACTTAAACTTTTATTTTATTTATTCTTGAAAATTTCTTAACAGACATGGGATAATAACACAAAATTTGGTAAGCGTGGACTTTTTGAACGAGAAATCTAAATTCGCCACCGAAAATGATGTATTATCCAGAGGGCGCCACATACGCCTTTCAGCGCTCATTTAATAGGTTCAATTTTTTTATTACCCACTCTACATACTTTTTAAATCAAAAATTTTGTTTTGTTAATATTTTTACCTAAAAAAGGTATACTACATTCATCTCGCTAAACTCGACTGTTTTCGAGATAAACGCATTTTAAATCTGCGAGGCAACATATTTTTTTGCATAATATCATTTTAGTTACACTCGAAAAATAACTTAAAATCATAAAAATTTACAAAAATGTATCTCAAATTTCTTCAAATGAAATTTACGATGCAATGACATAAATATGAGAACTGGCACAATTATTATGATTTCAAGTTTATTTTTAGGGTATAACTACAATGATATGCAAAAATTATGTTGTATCGCAGACTTAAAATGCGTTTATCTCGAAAACAGTTAAGCTTAGCGAGATAAATCTAGTATAACTTTTTTAAGTAAAAATATTAAGAGAATAAAAATGTTAATTCGAGAAGTACGTGGAGTGAGAGATAAAAAACATTGAACGTATTAAATGAGCGCTGAAAGACGTATGTAGCGCCCTCTGGGTAATACATCATTTTTGGTGGCAAATTTAGATTTCTCATCCCAAAAAACCCCCGCTTACCCCGGACATCGCACACATCTTATGGAAAATATAATGTCACTCAAATTCAATAAAATTTATACGATTAGATTCGTTTTAATATAACGATCAATTCTTATCATTGCGCCAACTCTTAATTATGATTAATTACGGCGCAAATTGCAATTAAAGTTTATCGAAATCACATTTTTGGAGTCCATAAAATGTTAGTTTACAATCATTATTGCTCTGAGTGCTATTCATAACAGCTTAAATCCCGCTGGGCCTAAGCGGATTAGTGAAACTAATCCGCCGATTTATGGAGTACCGAAAATCTAGGTATTTTAAAATATTTTTTCTCTCTCTAACTTATGTACCTACCCATTTGATTTCAGATTTATTTATATCAATTTCTGCTCTTATTCTTGAAAATAGAGAGTTGGCGCAATGATAACATTTGATCGTTAATTTAAAACTAATCTATTTGTATAAATTTTATTGAATTTGAGTGACATTATATTTTCCATAAGATGTGTGCGATGTCTGTCAGGAAATATTCAAGAATAAATAAAATAAGTTTAAGTTTGACACCCTGTATTTCGGTTATTATCAACTTTCGTACTAAGGTAAGTTAGCTTAAATCAACTAATTTTAAGCACGGGAATGTCAGGCTAAGCTATGGCCCATTCTTTACCAAACACCCTGTGCCTATATAGGTATGTACATATTATTATATTATACACTATATGTGTCGCCTACCCGTATACTGACGTCACAAGCCGAAACAAGCCGCCACATTAAAGCAAAACTCATGGGGAGGCGTTTGTCTAGGAATTTTTTTATGTCAAAGCCAAAATCAAAAAATGTAAAAAAGTAAGCCTTCCAATAGCTTTATATTTGTATTTGAAACTGTGTATACAAAAGTGGAAACAAAAAGGGATTATTTTTGGGCGACAAAGGGTTAGAACAAAGTGGAAATTATTCAACCACGAATAGTACACCATGATAAGTATACGTTTTATATTTTATATAATTTAGTTGGTGACCCATTTAATACTTACGTGCCGTAGTTAAAAACAAATTCTTATTAAATGATAAAGGCCGAGGTGTACCTACGAAACTTGTGTTTCACCAATAAAACAAAAGGCAACTTTACCAACAAAACTCACAGGCACAGCAGTCTGGCAAACATCATGAAGGAGTTTAAAAGATCCTAATTACGATAATAACGTAAAATATGTCGCAAGTTGAACAACATTTTCCTTGTGAGTGAACTTTCGCAATATATGGGGGAAAGTCGGGTAATTGGAATCTTACGGTGATTAAAGAGAAAATCACCGAAATTAGATATTCCGTGTATTATACAGATAGTATGGCTTTAGAAATTTTAGCCAAATTAATCCTACAATAATTTAATAATACATAATATACATACATATAATAAAGTTGTAAAATTTAATAAAGTAAGTTTATTAAGTTAAAAAATAATGCAACAAATAACTAACTCTATAATTAAGGCATGTAACTACAGCTGGTTCCTAAAAAAACTGATACGACTCTTAATAAGATTTGATCATTTTGAGCAGTGTATTTGATTGGTCTGACATTATATTTATTATATCTATTATGACAGACAAATAAGAAAATAAACAAACAAACAACTGATTACATAGTATGGTAATTCCATCTTTTATTGATATTAAATACTGTTGTTCTGCTTACGTTAAAATGGTTCGCTACGGCAGGTAGTGACCAACCATCTTCTAATTTCGTTACAATTCTTGCTTTTAGTTATTTGCTAGCATGTGGAGCGATTTGTTGAGGTTGAACAGAATAAGTTATCTGGCAAATTTTAATATTTGGCAGTGACAATGACAGTATGTAAATAATAAGTATTTATCCTTTAAAATACACTGCTCAATTTTCTACAAAATACGCTTCAAGAGTCGTATCAGTTTTTTGGACCCAGCTATATATCTGCGAAATTATTAAAATAATTTCAGAGTTTATAGTATATATTGAAGAATAAAAAACCGCTAAACGCCGTAAAAATGAGTGGAGCATACAATATTCCAGCTACAAAAGATCTGATATGAATATTACGTGGCGCGAAAATGTATTTTCATTTTGATGCAAAACAAAATTCTAGTTTTATTTTAAAATAGTTTTTCATAATATTTGCCCAATTTGAAGTAAAACGTGCCACAAACAGTAACTTTGATACAGTTTGAATTTTGAAACTTTTGCCTTTGTCGCCTTTGTCGCACTATCTCCCAAATGATCTAGTGTCCATCGAATGTACACTAGATTTTGTTTCTATTCGAAATAGATAAAAAAAAAATTGGAATGGCCGGTAAATGAACTCGGATTGCCCGTTGCCAGATCAAATTAGCGTCGTAACCACTACAACTACATTAAACAATTTAGGGAATAATCGTTAATTGGATTATACTTTTGTAGCTTACTAACTACTAAACGGCTTAACCAATTTTGTTCACTAAACATGAGTTTGAAACGTATTGACAAGTAGTATCTTATGCATCTAAGGTCAAGTATGATAACTGAAGCTATTACAGGAATTATTTATAAAGTCTATAACTTACAAATTCGAATTTTCCCGGATATAAGGTATACACCGTTAGATTCGTCTAGAGCCCTTCTACAAACGCTCAGTTATTGGCGTAATTCGTAGGTTGAAATTTTGAGTAATTGTTGAAAAACCAAAATTTTCAAAGTTTAGTTTTTCAGTTTTTCGGCTATACTGAGCCGTGTGTATGTCTGATCCTGAGAGCTTAAACACCATTTGAAAGCTTAACTCAACGGATTTTTGACACATTACACCTTTTCCCTTCAGATTTCGTATATTGAATGTAACCAGTTTGTACTCTCCTTCATTGATGCGCATCTAGCAACTCGCTGTTCGTAAATTTAAAGATTTCATGGCTTTATCCTAATTTTTCTATCCTGTAGGAGAATTATGATCTATTACAGCTGGTTCCAAAAAAAAACTGATACGACTCTTAAAGCGTATTTTGTAGAAAATTGAGCAGTGTACTTTCTTCTTTTTCTTCTTTTTCTGTTTGGTCTCGCTGCAAGGCAATTACCAGCACGATTTATAGGCGATCTTTATGTAGTCTGGCTCTAAGCCATATCAAAATCGCTGACTATGTTCTTGTAAAAAGCTTTTGATGAGGTGTGATATAATGAAATTATATTTAATTTATTATATTTTGAAGGAGAAATACTTATTATTTACATACTGTCACTGTCACTGCCAAATCTTAAAATTTGTCAGATAACTTCAACCTCAAAAAATGGCTGATTGTTTGTTTATTTTATTACTTGTCTGTCATATTAAATATAATATAATGTCAGACCAATCATACACTGCTCAAAATGATCAAATCTTACTAAGAATTGTATCAGTTTTTTTAGGAACCAGCTGTACATTGCATATAGTTTTTCAAAATTCTGTATAGACAACAATATAATCAGCAATTTGCGGTGTATTAAAATGCTTTATCTATACCTGCTTCCCCCACATGCACGAGCAATTCATGCAACTTAAAGAGAGTTCCCTCAACTGTGTCGTGAAAAATTTTGAACATCGAGCGAACAACAGGGGTCGAAAGCAGCATTTAAATAATTCCAAATCAACATGGAATATCAAAAAGTGATTAAGAACATAACATCGAGGCCCATTAAATATTCATGCGCTAACTTGTATGAATATATATATCTATTTCGTCTGGTAAGTACACTGTAAAACAGATTAATTAAGGCAGAAAATTTTCAGGCGAGAAAAGAAACAAGTTGACGAAGAGGTTTGGAATGGAGCTGATATTTTTCGCAGCTTGCATTCAATTTTATTTTTTTTTATCTGAGAAATACGATATTGGTAGACAGAAATAGAGGTATGTATTTATAAAAAGTGGAATAAGAAATAGTTAGCAGATAGTAGATGAAATAATGAAAGCTTAACTTCTATGAAAATATAGATACATATTGTATACTTAATTTATTACAAAATACTTGAAAAAGAGTTATTACAAGTTATAGACACCTAATAGGCTATTAATTATGTACTTTAGAAAATAACTACAACCTTAAAGGTGTTTTGTTTCATATGGTCAATTGACCCCCAAATATGAAGAAACGGCGGAGTGCTACTAACCGCATTTAAAACGGTGCGTTTTTGAGAAAGAGCTGAATTAGTCTCCATGCGCCAGGGTGCATTAGAGTGAATTCTATGCACTTTTAGTAGGTACATATATATCTACAGAAAAGTTCTTCAAAACTAAACTTCCTATCGAAATTTGACTTTCTAAAATAAAAAATCATTTTTACAAAAATAAAAATTCAAAAGACGAAGCAAAAAAACACGAATTATCGCGATTTTGATTTTTGGCCCATCACTTATTTCCACGGGGATATAGGTATAGGCATTACTTCAAAAAACCTCTATCCTTCTTTTTCAAAATGACGTTTAGTAAAAGTCTTTTTGAGTAAGTTTTCCCTATTTTTCGCCACCATAGTTCTATAATTATTTTCTATGCAATTTTATGTAAGTATACCAACCTATGGAATGGTACATTTAGTAAAAAAGAAAATAAATTACTAATGGCATTTTTCGTACATATAAGCATATATACAAAAAAGTTCTTCAAAATAAATTTCTTATCGAAATGTCACTTCTATAAAAATTTTTTTTATAAAAATAGATAGGTACAGTCGGAAAAATGAAAGATTGCCCATGAACGATCACATCAATCACTTATTTTGTATTTGCTGCCTTTTTCTATAACAAACGTTTGTTACTTAAAAGACGTCGCATTAAAATAAAATAAAAATGTATACCATTTTTATTCAGTTGCAATGCGAAGGCAATAGTATATTAAGTATGGAGAACGGTAAGGGTTTTATACCGATCGAAGACAATTGTTTGGAGGAGGAGCGGAGCGACGACTCCAATTATTGTCTGAGATCGGTTACCCTTAACGTTCGACATGCTTATAACGTTTTTTGCACGATTGATACCATTATAAATTATAAAATTAAACATTTTCGTCATATTGACTAGTTTCATTCATTTTATCAAGATAGATACTTTGGTTGTTAGGTAGTAACTAGGGTGCATAACAACAATGGAGAATTGAGTTTTTATTTAGTTGTCAATAATTTTAAGTACAATTTTGATTATTATAAATTAAAATATGAGCGAAAGTGAATTTGAAGAAATTGAACGGGCTTGGGAAGAAGGGTGTTCCGCAATTATTCCCGAAAAATCCAAAATCCGTTATCAAAATACCTACCAAAGTTTTAAAAAATGGTGTGAAGGCAAGAATTTAAGAATCGAAGAAAAGACTCTATTGGCATATTTCGTTCAAAGACATATGCAGTTGAAAGCTCCTGGAAGCCTCTGGGCAACATATTCAATGATTAAATCCACCGTTTTTCTTTATGATGGCATTGATATTTCCAAGTTTTCAACTTTGATCGCGTATTTGAAGAGAAAAAATGTTGGATACTACTAATGTATGCGATTCTGCATGAGTTTCTGTTAGAAGTGAAACCACAGCCCAAACAAGTGGGATTTCATTAAATAATTTAACAAATGGTACCATAAGTTTCAATATTAATAAATAATTCGTTAGTTTTCTTTATTCTTTCAAAAAATAAATTAAAATTAAGAGATTTTTTAACTCGACGGTAAGTGAATTACTTACCGTCGAGTTGGAGGACTTATCGTCGAGTTGGATTACGTACCGTCGAGTTGCTAGTAAATGTCACCTACTGACGTAAAATCTGTCACGGTAAACAGTCAAAAATGGTCAATCGTGCAAAAAACAATCTTACTTTTCAATTAGAATACGGAGCGCAGTCCATTCCTCTGAATCGCGATTTTCGGTTCTTATTGGAGCCTCATCGGAAAGAACGTAGGCACTGTATAGGCATTACTTCAAAAAACTTCTATTCTTCTTTTTCAAAATGACGTTTAGTAAAAGTCTTTGGGGTTTACATTATCTGAGATGCGATTTGTCAAAGTTCGCCACTCATACTATTTTTTAGTAAGTTTTCTCTATAGTAGGGGAGGAAAGTATGCTAAATTTGCAGTTACTCGAGCGTTATGAAGATCTATTGGGTTGTGACGAGTAGGTCCTAAAACCAAAAAAAGTTAAGTTAAGTTTTCCATAAAGTATAGGACTTTTTTTTTAATTTAATTTTCCATTTCCAACAATTGTTTCTTCCGATTATAGCTCCATCTATCCATAATTCGAAAAAATGTCTCGAATAAAAGTTGCATATTTTTACGTAAAGAATCCAAATCTGCAATAAAAAATTAAGATTCCTCCTATTTAAGATTTTTTAAAGTATCCCCCACCCCCTCATTTATTTTTAATTAAATCCAAAATTCTTCAAGGCATAATTTTTACAAAGTTCTGCCAAAATTGTTGTATAAATGCGTCATTCATCCCATATTTCTTGCAAGTTTTGCTTCAATCCGTTGACAGACTTGGCAGGATGTTTCCTCAAAGTTTTTTTTTATTTTGGAGCACAAAGTTTCTATCCGCACCGTCATGTTAGACATGCTACCCCAGACCAGGATAGACCCAGGAAATTTGACTTTCCTTTTGAGACACTCATGTTGAAAAGCTTCATTTTTCCTGCGAAGACAGCTACTTCCACTGTCTACCACACACTTCAAATCTGGACTCAACACTCCATGGTGTTGCATTTGATCGTCTCATCGCGAGTGTGTCCAATCTTAAAGCTCTTTTGATAATTTTATTTATCTTTTTTGTAATACAGACGACCCCGCTTATTGGAATTGCCTTCGTGCCAAGCAAGAGTATTCATATAACCGGGATATTGTATAACCTGGATATAGGAACGTGGATAGTAGAAAAGCTTTCGGAACCTCAAATTTCTATTCCTTAAACCGGAATATTCCTGTAACCGGTATTCTAATAAGCGGGTTGGACTGTACTCGCAACTCTAATGTTTTGGCAACGCTCTAACTTCAAAAATTTTGAATGACGTCCAAGCATAGTTGTACGTAAGCATATTTTTGTAGTAAAAAAACTATATGAAAGAAAGAACAGTTTTTGTTGGGGTATATATTTTCAAATTTTGTTTACTATTGCATTAAACCATCCATATAGAATGAATGCAACTGGGACAGGTTATTACAATTAAATGAAAAAGCACAGCGCTTTAGGCTTTAGGCTGACAAATCGATTTCAATTGCTACTCCATAAAATTTAGTATATGAATGTATTTAATATTTTATATCGGTGATTTTGTTTTCTGATATTGTGCTATATGTGCTATAATAGTGATCATTGATTCAATATATGAGAGAATGCTGAAAAGCGTATAATAACTTTTGCAGAGTGACCATTGACCCAAATGAATGAAAAATATTTTATGATTATGTTTGTTTGGCTTTTCGCAGTCAGCTTACATACAGGGTGGTCAACCTTTCGTGTTACAAATTTCCATATAGACCACTTAGCAGCCAATCATTTTGATTTCAGCAGTTTAGTGGGTTCGTCGTTCAAACCCCTTTCTTTAGATTTATTGGTATCTGTTTTTTTTTGAATAATAATATACTAAGAAGAAAAAAGAAAAATAGTATTTTTGAGTGCCATTATATATTTATTGGTAATTTGCTTTTAACAGTGTAGGTAAAAATCACAAAGTTTAATAAAATATTGGATTATTTTATTTTAATTAATTAGCATTTATATTTTATATCATCCAAAAGATTTAGCATATCTAACAGCTCATTGTTTTTTAATTGGACAGAATTTTAAGTTGTTAGGTCATTAGTCACTTTGAATAACGTCAGACATTACCAAAAATCTTGTAAAGCTTAGCCATTTTGATACTATCTGTTCGAAAAAGGGTTAAAAGAGTTCTTGAGTATGTTTCTCGTTGTTTAGTCTTTGTTTTGACCAGTTGACTGTATTTTACGCTCATGCACATGTTAATGACTTAATTTAAGACAAGAGAAGAAAAGTCAAAGAATTTACATTTTTCGCTCGGAACAAAGAACGTATTTGAATACAAGAGAATCGTAAACATATCAACAGTCTACTCTGATTTTGTAATGACTAGACGTGGTTTTATTAAATATTTAACTACAATTTTCTGCTATTAAATCTCAAATGTACAAACAGTATCCAGCTGTGATGATTAACTTGATTTTTGAGATTAATTTTTATTCTCAACTCAAAAAATCATGTTTTGAGATAAATGGGTTTAAAATTTTCATGGCTAAGGAAAATACATAAAAAATGCTTTAGTTTGCTTAAACTAAGATTATCTTCAGTTTTGAAAAAAATGTTTTGTGTTATGTCACTATTGCAGCAAGATCTTTTTTTATTAAGTAGGTAGGTACACTAACTAGGTATAAAAACTATTATAAAAACTGTATTAAAATATAAGATTATAAAATAGGAAACTCTATTGGCGTAGTGGCACTCGAAAAGTGCCACTAGAGAAAGTCAAATATTTCTGCAATACTGACACAACTCAAAATGTGCCACTATTGATGACAAGAACGTGCCTTGATCCTATCGAGCGCTGGACGCAAACTGAGTAGTGTCGGTAATGCAGCCAATATTTGGGAATAATCACATAATACAATAGCAACACTTCTACCATCTTTCGACTAATATTGAATTATGAGTTTAGCCAGTATTGTGTTTTGTGTGTTTTTGAGTTGTGCCACTATTTCAGCCCATGAGCGACATGTTAGTGACTTAATAAGTATAAGACGAAAGATGAAAAGTCAAAGAATTTACATTTTTCATTCGGAACAAAGAACGTATTTGAATAGGTACAAGAGAATCGTAAACATATCAACAGTCTACTCCGATTTTGTAATGACCTGATTTTATTAAATATTGTCTTCCTGTCATGACGAAATGAAGACATTAAGAGCAATAACAGGGAAGACAAGAAGAGATAGAATACGAAACAACATCATCAGGGAACAATGTGGCGTGCAAGATGTAGTCAGATGGGGCAGACAAAGACGAAAAGAATGGTTCAGTCATGTAAAAAGACTACCAAGAATTGTGCTAGAAGGAAAACCAGCAGGCAAGCTTCCACCGGGGAGACCACCAAAAAAATGGAGAGATAGCTGGCAGTCTACCTCTCAAGAAATACTTCAACATCGGAATTGACAGTTCAACAGATCGACAGATCTACAACAAGTATAAGAAGAAGAAAAATAACTGGTATTGGTATTTGAAAAACAGCACTCACATCATGATTAAAATTTATTAAATGACAACAAAAAACATTTTGAACTAAAACATTACATGTGTAAGCATTTTTTTAATTATATAAAAGCCATTATATCGCTTGCTATGCGAATTAATTTCAAATGTATAAAACAAATTTAAATTTGAATTTTAACAATAAAAACAATTTCCTAGTGTATTGGAAATTGCATGTATAAATATAAATTTGCGCATAACAAATGTAACCAAATCTAATAAAAAACATTGGCATAAAATATAGATGGTCGTTTCATAAAAATGTAATAAAAAATTAAATTCAATTATAAAATTGACCACAACACAGTCATACTGTTTAGAAATTAGCACAATGACATTAAAAATAATTTACATAAACGTAATGTAAAGGCTACTAAATGAATTATATTTTCGTAATAAATATAAAATAATAATTTCTATGTTGAAATGTGGCTTTTTTATATAATTACAATACCATCAGTTTATATTACCCAATTATAATGTAATGTAAACATTGCATTCGAAATGTTTACTACCAATCAGATACTGCACCTATAAGGTTAGCGATATTTTCAAATTGAATATGTGAATAGTAGAAGCAATAAAACACTGAAGCTCCGAAAAAAGACGACAAGACGGATCTTATAATTTTTTTGCATTCGATTCGTGAATGCGCCAGGAAACTTTGTGACCCCGAGCCATGATATACTATTGAAAAACTGCATACAGAGAATGCATTCTTAAAGTGCATCTCAAACAGACAATAAAGAGTATACTTATAGAGTACACAGACTCGTTTCATACAGGTTCTCTGAGCTGTAAATTGGAATATTTTCCTAACGGTGCCTTTTGGTATTGTCATACCTGGGTTAAACAGAGAACTTGAATCGAGTCGAAATTCATTTCACTTATTCCCCGTTAGAGGGCGTTCTAACCATACTGCGATATAAATAGTTTTAATTTATATCGAGAAACTACGGCCGTGTTTGTCTGTTGATGTGGATTTTACGGCCCTTCCTATTTAGGGTCTGTTTTTCGTTCTCGTCCCCAAAACTACCAAAAAATTCGAAAATTTAAGTCCGAACTTTGCGGCTTCTAATAGTACTGATCAATACCTTTCCCATGTCTAATTTTGAAAATCCGTTATACCATTCAAAAGTTACCGAGCTCAGAAGTATGACTCAATTTCTAATTAAAAAAGGGAAAATGTTTGTGGATATGTATGTATGTATGTATGTATGTATGTATGTATGTATGTATGTATGTATGTATGTATGTATGTATGTATGTATGTATGTCTGTATGTATGTATGTATGTATGTATGTATGTATGTATGTATGTATGTGTGTATGTATGTATGTATGTATGTATGTATGTGGAAAAGTTAATCCGATCTGAATTTTTTTTCTGTGTTTGAAGACAGAGTCAGGGCCGATTCAGCACCGCCGTAGTTTGTGACTTTTGACCACCCATAAGCCAGCTATTATATGACTTGGTAGGTACAAAATGGCATATTTTTTAAGGGGATATATCGTCGGTTCAAGAAGAGACAGAAGAACCACAAATACACCAAATAAATAGTGTTGAGTTAAGCTTTCAAATGGTGTGTAAGCCGTCAGGATCAGACATACACACGGCTCATCTCAATATAGCCGAAAAACTGAAAAACTAAACTTTGAAATTGTTTTTCGACAATTAGTCAAAATTTCAACCTACGAATTGCGCCAGTAACTGAGCATTTGTAGAAGGACTCTAGACGAATCTAACAGTATGTACCTCATATTCGGGAAAATTCGAATTTTTAAGTTATAGGCTTCATAAGTATGATCAAATCTATTATCTATGGGAAAAACGGTTTTCAAGCTCAATAATTCCTGTAATAGCTTCAGTTAGCATACTTGACCTTAGATGCATCAGATACTACTTGTCAGTACGTTTCAAACTCATGTTTAGTGATCAATATCGGTTAAGCCGTTTAGAAGTTATTAAGATACAAAAGTATAATCCAATTAACGATTATTCCGGAAATGGTTTATGTAGTTGTAGTGATTATTACGCTAAATTTGATCTGGCAACGGGCAATCCGAGTTTATTTACCGGCCATGCCAATATTTTTTTTTCAATTTATTTCGAATAGAAAAAAATTGAGTGTACATTCGATGGACACTAGATCATTTGGGAGGTAATGCGACAAAGGCGACCATTTATAAAGCTTAACGTGTAATCGAGAAACATTGCATTCAACTTTATACATTTAATTTATAAATAACTTTAAAAAACTCCTGATACAAGAATAAAAAACCGCTAAACGCCGTAAAAATGAGTGGCGCATACAATATTCCAGCTACAAAAGTTCTGATATGAATATTACGTGGCGCGAAAATGTATTTTCATTTTGATGCAGAACTAAATTCTAGTTTTATTTTAAAAGATTTTTCCATAATATTTGCTAAATTTGAAGTAAACGCGCCACAAAAGAGTTTCAAAATTCAAACTGAAAAGATTATGGAAAAATCTTTTAAAATAAAACTAGAATTTTGTTTTGCATCAAAATGAAAATACATTTTCGCTCCACGTAATGTTCATATCAGATTTTTTGTAGCTGGAATATTGTATGCGCCACTCATTTTTACGGCGTTTAGCGGTTTTTTATTCTTGTTTATGTAATACGATTGGTTCACAGGGTATATTAGGTAAACAGTTCTAATGCATTTATTTTAAGATCCACCCTTCTGCCTCAGTATTTATATTTATTTATATTTTATACACATAATTTTCACTGTAAACAATTAGAAGAGCCATCATAAACATGTCTCTAATTGTAGCTTCTGTATTGTAGCAACACATATTCTTTATTTACTCTTTAACCTATTTTTGTTTACATTGCATAGGTACGAAGTTGGTCTGCCTACCTTAGGGGTATATAAGTTTTTTAAACACATCTACATACATATATTTATTATAAACGAGTAGTGTTATTTGTTTGGGTAATAAATGAGTGTATGGAATAAAATAAGTTGGTTGTGCTGTGGGAATGGAAAATATTTATTTTGAATGCGGTTACGTACACTCAATGAGGGTTTGTTGACATGTACATAAATGAACGGGTTGGAGGTAAATAAATCCATATTAATATACCTACAGTGTATAGTGTATACCCATATTGTAACTTTAAGTAATAAGTAGGATAAAGAACAAGATAGAACATTTGACTTACAACAGTACTTAATAGATATTATAATGCTAATTATTTATAAGGTCAACCAAACAGCTTACCTATAGAAAAAATAACAACATTCAACACTGAGTTACACATTGTATTCGTGGACCTCCAAAAGGCTTATGATAGTGTACCAGTCAACAATTTGTGGAAAGTAATGGAAAAGCAAGCAGTAGATATAACGTACATACATGACGCAAAATCACTTTCCGAAGACAATGAATGTCACTGTCACCGACATAATTTAAACTTTATATAATATATGTAGATGAAACACTAAAAAACTGGAACAAAAAATATGCACAGATGGGAATAAAAATTGACAACTATATCCATAGCCTTTTGTTTGCCGATGATCAAATAATTTTAGCATAAGACAAAGACGGCATCGTCTAATTCACGAAAAGACTAATTCACGAAAAGGATGTCAAAAAGAGATGGAGAAAGTATTTTGACAGTTTATTAAATGAAGAATTTGACAGACAGCCTGTGGAGTTAACGGAGACAGCAACAGCAATGGTTACCAGAATAACAAACGAGGAAGTGGCTCAAGCGCTTCAAAAAATAAAGAAAGGAAAGCAGTCGGACCAGATTATATTCCTGGGGAAGTATGGAGAGCATTGGGAGAGACAGGAATAAGATGGCTAGCAGGTCTATTTAATAGAATTATGGAAGTTGGACAAATGCCAGACGAATGGAGAAGCAGTATATTAGTACCTGTCTACAAAAACAAGGGAGACATACAACAATGCACAAACTACAGGGCTATAAAACTACTTAGCCACACCATGAAAATATGGGAGAGAGTAATTGATAGACGGATACGTGAAGAAACTGAAAGATCCGATAATCAATTTGGCTTTATGCAGGGCAGATCAACAACAGATGCAATTTTGATTGTAAGGCAACTGATGGAAAAATAAAGGAATAAAGAGATCAACGCACATATGATATTCATTGATCTTGAGAAAGCATATGATAGAGTTCCTCGAGAGATTCTGTGGTGGGCATTCAATAAGAAAAGAGTCCCTGGCGAATATGTAAAGATTGTGACAGATATGTATGAGGGAGTAACGACTAGTGTTAGGACAGGTGTGGGAGAGACTGATAAATTTCAGGTGAAAGTAGAATTGCACCAAGGCTCGGTGCTTAGTCCTTATCTATTCTCATTAGTTTTGGACCAGGTAACAGCGAAACTACAGGGTAGTATTCCATGGTGCTTAATGTATGCTGATGATGTAGTGTTAATAGGAAATAGTGAAAGAGAGAACAAAAACTGGAACAGTGGAGACAAGCTCTGGAGGAAAAAGGTTTAAAACTTAGTAGGACAAAAACAGAGTATTTGGAATGTTCATTTAAAGATAGAGTTACTACAAATAAAATGGTATTTTTGGATGGTGTAATGATTGTGAAAAGCAATAGTTTTAAGTACCTAGGATCGGTATTACAGAGTAATGGAGAAATAGATGGAGATGCATGCAGTAGAATTAGGGCTGGATGGATGAAGTGGAAAGAAGCGAGTGGTGTGTTGTGTGACAGAAAATTTCCAATGAAGCTGAAGGGAAAATTCTATAAACCAGCCATAAGAACGGCTATGATGCACGGAACTGAATGTTGGGTAGTAAAAAAGAAAGAGGAACAACGAATGCATGTGGCGGAAATGAGAATGCTTAGATGAATGAGTGAAGTGACAAAGAAGGATAAAATTAGAAATGAGTATATTAGGGGAAGTCTAGGTGTGGCACCAATTGATGCCAAAATGAGAGAGCATAGGTTAAGATGGTTTGGTCATGTTCAACGTCGAGACATTAATCACCCAATACGAAGAATAGCTGAAGTGCAGATTCCTGGAAGGAGTACGAGTAGGAGAGGAAGACCAAAGAAGACCTGGGGGGAGACGATAAGGCAGGACATGTTGGTAAAGGGGATTAACATTGATATGACCCAAGATAGAATTGTGTGGAGAAATGCAATTAGGGAAGCCGACCCCGCATAGGGATAAGGCAAAGAGAATGATGATGACAAAGACGGCATCGTCTACATGAGGAAAAGGCTAGCAGAAGAATGTGAGAGATGGTGTTTGAAAATTAATTATCATAAAATGCAATATATAGTCCGGTAACAATGCAGAGGACCTGGAGATAAATTACAACTCCATAAAACAAACAAATTAATGTAACCACATAGTACTTAGGGCAGGGCCGTAACTACGATGTTGGGGGCCCCGGGGCAAACGTCATCTGGGGGCCCTCTACCAGGGGGTCTGGGGGTTTACCCCCAGCGGAAGGGGGGATTCCGGAAAAATGTTTTACATTTAACCCCTTGAAAACTCATTTTAATGCATTCCATGACTGAAATTTTTTGTACTTTCATATTGCTATTTTAGACCAACACAAAAAAATTTTGAAATTACCTTATTTTAAGCTAAATAAGTTTGCAAGTACCATCAATATAACATCTTTTCTGTTTTTTTAAAAAAGATTCTATAATGTTAATTACATTGTTCGGCTACAATGTTCTTACATCTGTTGGCAAATCTGAAACAAAAATGTTATAGGTATACCCTATTCCACGAACATACGCCTGTTTTGGATTACTTCGACAACGAATATTTTACTGTGCAAAATAAGAAGGAAAGTAAATTGCAAATTACATTGCTTTTTATTGGAATAATTATTAGCGCCATTTATTTTCGTACTTCTTATGTTGCACAGTAAAATATTCGTTGTCGAAGTAATCCAAAACAGGCGTATGTTCGTGGAATGGCCCATATGGTATGGGCGATTAAATACTCCCCTGAGGCATCCCTTCCTAGACTTGTTGTAGCTTAGCCTGGGCCCCCTCTTCCAATGGCATTTTAGGTTTTATTACGCGGAAATAACTAATTTCCTAAGTAATAATTTAAATTTTTATGTTAAGGTCTCAGGAGCCCCAGCTTCGCCCAGGCCTCAGGGGCCCCTGTTCTATCCCAATTGCATTTTAGTCAAAAATACTAATTTTCCCAGTGAAAAATTAAAACTTTATGTTGACGTCTAGGGTGCCCTTGTAAGATCTTTTTAAAATTGTGTCAGTTGAAAATATTTCGTTGGGATCGGCTTTTAAAACACATATTTTTATATTCCTCGTTAAACTTTATGCACGGCCAAAGAAAAAGCGGCCCCTGCGGGGCCCCCCTTGGCTGGGGGCCCCGGGGCAACGCCCCGATTGCCCCAATGGTAGTTACGGCCCTGACTTAGGGGTAACTTTCACAAATACAGGATCAGATGAATAGTGCAGTCACTGAAGGTTTTCACCTCCGATTTCGTTGAAACTTCATCGATTTTCTGGAAATTTTTTGAGTAGTTAGAGAATACCTCAAGAAACAAAGGTGACAGAACGCCAACTTGTGCTTTTACCCTGGGGCGGATGCCACCCCTTCTCGGGGGTGAAAATTATTTTATTAAAAATAATACCATAAGTCGATAGAGGAACAAATTCTACGCAAAATTTGTTATATAGAGTTAATATAAATCAATACTTTTTTTAAAGATCAAAGATTTTATTTTTCGTAAAAAAATGCATGTTTTAAAGCTGTTATTCACTTATAACTCAAAAACTTTAAGCTTTTGATTGTATAAATTTTATTAAATTTTATTGAGATATATAAAGATATAATGTACTATTGTAATCTATTATTTTGATTGTATTTTTATTAAAAAAATTTTATCCAAATAAATCCATATATTCTTTCATCCTTTGTTGTGATTTAAATCAAATTATTTAATATTAGGTAAATAATACACTATATTTTTTTCGTTCTATGTTTTGATTTTACATTTTACCTAGTCATCTCTGCAAATAGATATATGAATATTTTTAGACTTTTCATTATAAAAACGCATTTATGTATAACATGTATTAATGTACCTACATGTATTAATAAACTTTTATTACCTATTCAATAGAGATAACAATATTTTAAGAGTATTTAGGAAATATATGGAGCTATTGTTTTAATACAATAAAATTGAAGTGTATTTGTTAAAAAATATTTATTTTCAGTTTATTTAAACAAGATATGAATCGTAAACTGAAAATAAAAAAACCTAGGAAAAATAATACCTTACGAAATATGAAAACAAACCTCAATAACACTTCTCATCACATCATCATCATCACGGAGCTACAGACTTCAAAGAACTTCTCAAGTTTTCTGCGCCACTGTTCTCTGATCCTTGCTTGGGCTTTCCAGGTGGAAAACCCCTATGAAAGCGGAATCATCACCAGAAAGGCCATTTCCAAGGGCATCCCAAATTAAAAATACTTAAGTAAAGTATGGACCTATAGAAAAATTATGAGGGTTTCCTGGGTAGATAGAGTTACAAACAATGAAGTACTGAGAAGAATAGGTAAAGAAAAGGAAGTTGAACTTACAATTAAAGAAAAGAAGCTACAGTATCTCGGACATGTGATGCGGGGCGAGAAGTATGGCATCCTACGACTCATAATGCAGGGAAAGATAGATGGCAGAAGAAGCATCGGAAGAAGACGAATTTCATGGTTGAAGAACCTGAGAGAGTGGTTTGGATGCAGCTCGAAACAACTATTTAGAGCTACTGCCTCAAAAATTAAAATAGCTATGATGATTGCCAACCTCCGTAGCGGAGATGGCACCTGAAGAAGAAGAAGTAAAGTATTCCCAGCGTTATGTCTGAATGGGGAGGTATGTGGAGGTAGCTTTGGGGTCAAGAACTTACTTCACGAGGTGTAACTCCACTGGAGTTAATGACTCTGATCCGTATATAAGAACGGGGACTATCAGTGTTTTATATCTACAAACTTACAAAAGACTCTTGAGAAAGACGTTGCTTACTTTGTATAACCAGTTCTTTGATAGACCATGATAACACCTATTTGTAATTATGATCCGCCTTATATTATGACAGTTGAGAATGACAGTAGACTATGGCTTGGAAGCAGACTTAGTCTTGTTGCTGTCGTATGCTCCTTTAAAATCCACAACACTTCTCATACACAGTTCATAAGTGAAATAGTAGGTTACCTACTGCAAATATGAGGACTAAACGCAGAGAGAGAAAAAGAAAGTAAATCTTCTTCTTCTTATATTAGGCCTCTTGGCCTGTTCTTACCCGATTTTGAGCTTGTATTCGTAGCTGTGATGTTGACTGCCACCTATCTCGCCACCTTTTAAAGGGCCGAATCCCTGGCTATACGGGCTATTCTCTCGCTGTCCATTCTCGTCGCATGCTGATTCCACTCTCGTCTTCTCTGTCTTCCCCACCGTACTATATCTTGTATGTTACAGAGATCTCTTATTATGTCGTTCGGTATCCTGTCTCTCAGTGTTTTCCCAGTTATTGACCCCAACGTCTCATTTCTGATGTTCTCAGTATCCTCTTGTTTTCTGCTGTGTCACATCTTGTTTCTATGGCGTACGTTATGATCGGTCTTACACATGATTACATGATTTGTATAGGTATGCGTACTTTCCCTTCCAGCCTCATATCTTTGTTTCTCCAGATGACATCTCTCAGACATTTTGACACGTATAATTGGCTTTATTTGCTTGCTTTCGGACGCTCTCTTTAACATCCCCATAACTACATATTTCGACTCCCAGATATTCGTATCTCGAGACTTGTTCAACTAGTTCGTTGTTAATTACTAATTTGCATCTTATAGGTTCCCAGGGATTTTGTCTTAGCTGTTGATATTTTCATGTGGTAGTTCTTCGCCACTGTATTGAAAGTTTGTGCCATTCGCTGTAGGTTATCCTCGTTATCGGAGATTAAGATTGCATCGTTAGTATAACTGAGGATTTTTATTTGTTTTTCTGCCATATTATATCCTTTTCCAGTACCTTTAATGTTTTATATGATTTGGTCCATTATTAAATTAAAAAGCAATGGGCTCAAGACATTCCCTTGTCTGATTCCCGAGTTGATTTCTACTTCCGTCCGATGTTAATTCATTCTCGACTTTTATTCTGGTTTTGTTCTTCGTATTAACATCTTTAATTATCCTTATCATTTTGTTGGGCTGATTTTTTTTCCTTTAGCAGTCTTAGCACATCTTCCAATCTTACACAATCGAAGGCCTTAGTCAGATCTATAAAGCACATAAATGCAGATTTATTATAGTGCTTTCTCTAGTAAAGTAAATCTAATTCTTTTATCTATGCATACCTACACGATGACCCAAATACTGTCTTTTTTTCTTTAGGATGACCATTTAAAAAGAATCATAGGTGAACATGGCTTAGGCCAGCGAAATGAGAGAGGTGAACGGCTAATTCAGTTTGCAATCAAAATGGATCTTAGTCTAATAAAGACAATTTATTTATTTATTTATCGTATGGCAATTACAACACATTTAGAACAAAATTACAAACACTAGTAATATAGGTATATGACAAACTTTAAATAGTTACAAACAAACATCAAGTCTTCTTCTTCTTCTTCTTCTTCTTGTAATAGGACTATGTCCTGTTTCTTCTGTTACAGTCTTTGCTGCGATCCGGAGCTCCAACTCTCGTACCATCGTTTTTTGGGTCTTCCTATGGGTCGCTTGGTGTTGGGCTTCTGTGTTTTCGCCCAATGCGCCATACGTTCAGGGTCCATCCGATCTACGTGGTCTCTCCACATGCGTCGTCGCGCTTTGTCCATTTCACTACGTCTTGAACGCCTAGCTCTCTCAATGTGTCTTCGTTTCGTATTCTATATCTGAGTGTGATACCTCTTATGGATCTTAGGGTTTTCATCTCTGTTGTTCTCATTATTTGTTTGGTCTTTGTTGTCTCGGCCCTTGTCTCAGCTGCGTATGTCAGTACGGGTCTAACACATGTCTTATAAATGCGGACTTTGCTTTCGGTGCTCATATATTTATTCCGCCAGATTATATCCCTCAGGAAACCAGATATTCTCGCTGCTTTCGTTGCCTGCTGTTTTGATTCTTGCCACAGATGCCTGTCGCTAGATATTTCCACACCTAAGTATCTACAATCCATTACCTGTTCGCAGTGGCCGGCTCGTATAACTTTAGGAAGGTAGTGCCAGAATCCGGGCAGCTGCCTAAATTTTTTGTGGCGGTTTTACGATATGGTCAAAAAGGATATAAAATAAAAATAAAAAAAAATATCGATTCTTATCTACCTGTTCATTATGTTTAATTAGAGTATCACGATAAGCTGAATTTAATTGGGTTTTTATATTTAACTTACCAAGCATTGAAAAGCTAAAAACGTTATTCATGTGCACTTTAGATTTTTCATGGGATTTCAATTTCTCCCATATTATATGTACAAGATCATCGGTGCCTTTGTTTGACCAAGTCTCGTCACCTCCAAACAAAACGCATACAAAACAGAAGAGTTTATTAGTTTGTTCGCAACCACACAACCAGCTATTTTTATCATAAATAAGTTTATTAAACTTACGACAGCGAAGTTTTTGTCCATTTCCACTTTGTTTTTCAATTTTTAAATCGGGTAAAGGCCGACCGAGTTCTTTAATTTGTAGTTTTTTCTCTAACGAAAAACCACCAAAAGAGTTTTTTAATATACTAATTTGATTCATTGTCAATAAATAAATTAAACGTAGAAAATAATCAAAATATTATTTTTATACCTACGACACCCACGATCACAACGCACTAACTAATAATTACAAATTAAAAAATATAGTAGAGTATAAACCCAAATATACAATACAGTAGTAGACAATAAACACAATAGCGTCAAGCGAACGCGTAAAGAAACTAGAAATATGTAGATCTAAAACATTGTATCTTAAGATCCACTAACTTCCTTTTCGAGATTTCGAGCCTGGCACGGAGACTCCAATTTAAACGTATGTTAAAAGTGCAATACCGCTCTCTCTCTGTCACTTACACAGGATGCTCATACAATCTTTCTCTTTTCTCACGAGCCACTATGCCGTTCGGCACTGGGATTTTTATGATTTTCATCCTTTATCCGGTCAGCTGTGGGTGGCCAGAGTCGGTAGATTTGCATTGCGCTACACAGTTGCCAGATTTGATATAATTTATAAAAATAAAGAGAAATATTCACAAAAAAAATAAACAGGCATTAAAATGTTTTTAAGATAAAAAATATGTTTCTGCATAGTTAGCAAGGTAGTGCCATGGCTCTATGGCACTACCTCACGGGCCGCCACTGCCTGTTCGATTATATGTCGTCCACTACTAATTTACATCTCATTGGGTTCCTGGATATTACCATCGATTGGGTTTTCTCTTTGGATAGTGTCAGGTTATACTTTTCAGCGGTTATTTTGAATTTTTGTAATAGGCGTTGTAAGTCATCTTCGTTTTCGGCTATTATGATTGCATCATCTGCGTAGCAAAGTATTCTCATGGTTCGGTTACCCATTTTGTATCCCTGATTCATTGTGTTAACACTACCTATAACTTCATCCATTATTAAATTAAATAGGCATGGACTGAGGCTGTCCCCTTGTCTAATGCCTGCATTGATTTTGATTTCTTTCGTGAGCCCGTGTGTGGTTTTAATTCGTGTTTTGTTGGATCTATTGAGCTCTTTGATTATGTTTCTATACCCCTGACCTATGTTTTTCTTTTCAAGGATAGTGAACACGTCCTTTAATCGTACTCTGTCGAATGCTTGTTTCAGATCTACAAAGCATGTGAACATGGGCTTGTCGAATTCTATTGATTTCTCAACTAATTGTCGCATTATGAAAATAGCGTCTATTGTAGATCTGTTTGGACGAAAACCCTGTTGTTCTTCCGATACACTGGCTTTCTAATATATTTTTTGGGATAGAACTTTTGTCAATAGTTTTGATGTAGAATTGAGTAGTGTAATTTCTCGGTAGTTCGTAGGATCTGTCTTTACGCCTTTCTTGTAGATGGGTATTGTTATACTCTCTCTCCATTCCTCTGGTACTGTCATGTTGTTTACAATTTTTTGGAATAATGTTGTTATCTCTTCTATTATTTGTGTACCTCCGTATTTAATTAATTCATTTGGTATATTATCCGGACCTGGTGATTTTCTATTTTTTGATCTTTTGACTGCTTCGTTTACTTCTTCTTGGGTTTTGTACTTTTGTACATTTCTTTGTACTTCATTATTATCGTCGTTATCGTCTTTGTATAGATTCTCGAAATGAGTTACCCATTCTTCTGGTTTTATTGCGTTAATTTGTAATTCTTCGGTAACCGGCTTCTTCCTGTTCCTCAACATGTTCCATACCTTCCTTTGACCTCCTCGTAAATCATGTTCCATGTCATTTGAGAATTTTTCCCAATATATTTGTTTTAGATCTTTGATTCTGTTAGTCGTTTTATTTCTTTCTGATTTATATCTTTGGTACAATTCGGGGGTCCTATTGTTAATATATCTTACGTATGCATCTTTCTTCTCTTTTGCTAAATGTTTGACTTCCTGTGTGAACTATGGTTTTTGGTTTCTGCCGCTGTTTAAGTCAATTGTTCTTTCTCCAATGGCTTCTTTTGCACTACTAGTTATATGATTTTTTATTTTTCCCATGCTTCGTTTATATTGTCTATGATTTCAATAGGGCCAAGATTGATCTTTTCCTCAAGTCTTTTTTTGGTAGAGATCCTTAGTACTTTCGCATTGTAGGGATTCTATGTTGAACTTGGTGATGTAGTTAGGTGGTTTCTTTCTCTCTATTATGTACGCGTGACGTATGAAACATCAAGTATATTAATATATTCAATTGACTCTGAAGTCTGAAGTTGCAAACAGGAAGTCTTCAGGGCTGCCATTATAGGATCTTGACGGACACTCTTCAATAATGTGGTCAATGGTTTGGTTCTCCCCACAGTCACATTGAGGAGACGGGTTCTTTCCCCATTTATGTAGCATGTATGCACATCTGCCATGTCTGGTTAGGATCCTATTTAGAGTGGGCCATGTTTTACGTGGAAGATCAAAACCTGGTGGCTTGTGGGTAATGCAGGGCATGTTATTTTGCCATGCGTTCCATTCTTGGGACCATGCATTCGTGATGTTGAACTCCTCATGTATCATTCTTGCCGTTTTTATTGGTGGTTTTCTAGAGCGGAGACGGGTATTTCGTGCATCCTCGGTATCTTGGTGGATCGGCAGATTTATATTGTTCATGATCTTTTTGTATTCGCGTGAAAGTGTGTCAACTCGTCGTAAATGTGGAGGTGGGATGTGACTTAATACTGGAAGCCATTGGGTGGGAGTTGATTTACTTGTACCAGCTATCATCCTCATAGTGCTGTGCAGCTGAGTGTCGACCTTTTTTAAGACAATAAAGACAATGTTAAGACAGAATCGCGAAAATGACCGAACTTCGCTTGAACGACAATACAAAAACCAAATAGTGTGATGTTGGGGGTTGCTGGACGAAGACACTCCCGAACAAACAAACTTAAACTTTCTACATATCTTTATTCTTACAAGGTTAAAGGTACAGTTACAACTACGTCGACCGACATTATAGTTAGGATAGGTCAAGGTGACCCATATCTCGGTAACTATATCCCCTGACCACGCGCCAGCAGAGTTCAGCGAACACACTGATACAACAATGAATGTCTCAGGTACTCGACCTTCCCACTTATATCTTATTATATTAAAAACAATGCCCATATGTATTACCATATATGGTTATGCTATACGTATTTCAATAATGACGTGTGCTGTGTTTGCAGTCTTGCGAATGAGTTGAATACTTTGAACTTTGCTACTATCGTAATAAATTATACAAATTGCAACTATAATATTGACCTTATTCTTATAACAAATAAATTAGGAAAATTCCGTGAGGGTTGTCGTGTACCATCACATCTCTCTGGGCGGGGAAAAGATGAAAGGGAATTTCAGTAACAATTTCCTTTCATCTCTATTTTATATTATTTATGCTGACTGACGTCTCTCCTTTATAAGAAAATTAAACAAACATATTAAAGAAAATGAGAAAAGAAAAAAAATGAGATATATAAATATTTACACTGAACCTTAAGTACTAGTAAAAGTCTTATGGTGGACTATTATTACACTTTTACACTATAACACTTTTCAGTACTTATTCTTTTTATATATTATACAGCTTAACGTTATTCTTATGTATGACTACTTGTTTACCCTTTTTCTCAATAATTACGTTAGGCGTTTCATCTTTAATTACGGTATATGGACCCGAAAACAAACAGTTAAGTTTTGTGTTTGGCTCCTTTTTTATTAATACCTTATCTCCTGGTTTATAAGTTATTTTACTCGTTTTGGCATCATATATTTTTTTTTTGCTGTGTTTTGTATGTGTTAGTGTTTCTCTGGCCTCCTTTGCGGCTACTTGTAGTCTGTATTTCAGTTCCATGGGATAGTCGTCAAAATTATACAGGGGTTCTATTTCGTTTTGAACATTTGTCGGCAGTCTACATATTTTTCCGAACACTAATTCGAACGGAGTATAACCCGTTGCTGAGTGTACTGAAATGTTATACGAAAAACAGAAATATTGCACCCATGTACTCCAATTTGTAGGGAATTTTGATAGTTGTATCCTAAGGTACGCATTTAAATGTTTGTGAGTATTTTCTAAAGCTCCTATTGTTTCGTGGTGATATGCTGTTGAGTTTAGTTTCTCTATTTGCAATAATGAGCATGTTTCCTTAAATGTTCTTGCCATAAACTCTGAGCCTTGGTCTGTGACTATTTTTCTGGGTACTCCATACCTCAGAATAAAATTTTCTACCAATGCCTTGGCTACTGTTTCGGCTTCTTTGTTCTTTATTACATATCCTTCTATGTATTTACTTAGCTCACATTGCAGTGTCAATATATATCTATTCCCACTGTCATCCATCTCAAATGGTCCTACTAGATCTATAAATATTGTGTCGAATGCGCAGGTGGCAGTCGATGTGATAGTTAGAGGTTGTTTGGTTATGATAGAATGCTTATGTCTTTGACAATCGTCGCATCTCTTCACAAATTCCTCGATATCTTTTCGTAAACTATTCCAAAAATAATATTTCCTTATATTTTTGTACATTCTATTTATTCCGGCATGCCCTCCTGTTGGTAACATGTGAAAATCATTAATTATAATTCTTCTTAATTTTTCATCTGCTATATTCTGTTTGTCTTGTACTATACATATTTTGATATCTCTTTCTTTAAATATTTTAGGATCCTTTCTTATCTCTTCAATAATTGGCTGATTCTTATTATTCTTTACTAGTACTAGTTCCTTTATATTCTTTTGTGCGCACATTTGAATCAAGGCTCTCAACGATGCTCGTAGCGCAGACGTTGATCGAGGTTCTTGATATGTCGAGTTTCTCAACGACGCTCGTAGTGCAGACGTTGATCGAAAATCTCGAATCAGATAAATAATATCGTCTTCTTCATTGTACAATATACTACTATTTGTATTTTCTTCAGCCGAATCTAGCTTCATTGTTTTGCAATCGTCCTTGTCTATCAGTTTTACCTCTACCGCACTTTTCGGGAATTTCAACAATTCGACTACGTCTGGTTGATCAGTCCATTCGTTCTTCGAATCGGTGATTTCCTCCTGCTTTTTCGTTTGTGCTCTCGTCATCACTAATATACTTTTCTCTGAGTCCTTATTTAGTTGCTTTAGTTCTTCTGATGTAACTTCTATTCGTGATAAGGCGTCAGCTGTTACATTTTCAGCTCCTTTCACGTATTTAATTGTAAAGTCGTATTCTTCTAACTTCAATCTAAATTTGGTTAATCTGCTGGAAGGGTTTGTCATACCAAATAGGTACACCAATGGTCGGTGGTCTGTCAAAATAATAAATTCTTTCTGTAGAAGGTAATGTCTCCATTTAGCAATGCTCCATACTATTGCCAGTAATTCTTTTTCTATCGTAGGATAATTCATTTCCGCTTTATTAAGTGTTCTACTGGCATATGCTACCGGTTTGTCATTCCCGTTTGACAAAGTTGCTCCTAGTGCGATGCCAGATGCATCTGTCCGTAGAATAAACGTGTTCTCCTCCGATAAATCTGGGAATTCCATTACGGGGGGGTTTGATAATGACGTCTTGAGGCTTTCAAAAGCTTTTTGGCATTCTGTTGTCCACTCAAATTTTACATTTTTCCTTGATAGTCTATTTAGAGGTGCGGCTATTTCTGCAAAATGATTGATATGTTTTCTGTAATAATTTGCAAAGGCTACGAATCTTTTTGCTTCTTTTGCATTTTGTGGTATTGGATATTGTTCCAATGCGGTGATCTTTTCCGGATCTGGTGCTACACCTTTATTCGAAATCTTGTGTCCTAAATATAATAGTTCTTTTTTCATAAACTCGCATTTAATTGGATTTAATTTCAGATTTACTTTCCTTAGTCTCTCTAATACCTTCACTAAATTCTGATTATGCTGTTGTAGACTGTTGCCAAAGACTATCAAATCATCAAGATATATAAACATGTTTTCATAATTTAAACCTGACATTGCCATAGTCATGGCTCGTGAGAAACATCCTGGGCTTGTCTTTAACCCCATCGGAAGTCGTGTCATTTGATATTGACCTCTATCGGTTGCGAATGCTGTGTACGGTCTGGACTTAGAATCGAGTTCTATTTGGTAATATCCTTGGTATAAATCTAAATGTGAAAAATATGTTGCTCCTGATAAAGCGTCTAGGATTTCTTCTATGCATGGTAATGGAAATCTGTCATTCTCAATTTTGTTGTTTAGTTGTCTGTAATCTATCACAACTCTCCATTTCTTGTTTCCATTTTCATCGTTTTTCTTTGGCACTATAAGTAGTGGAGATGAGAATTCTGATATTGCATTTTCAATAATCCCGTCTTTTAACATTTTGTCTACTTGTCTATTTATTTCCGTTTTTTGTCCGTGTGGTAATCTATACGGTTTTGTATAAGCAGGTGATACTCCTTTTTGCAATTTTATTTTTGCTTTGTATACGTCCGTCGTTGTGCATGGATCGTTTTCTAAGAAAAACACATCGGAATATTTTACACATATTTTTTCTATTGCTCTTTTTTCCTCTAGCGATAAATTTTTTGTGTTTATTATATTCAAAAGTCTTTCGGCACGACTCACCGATTGTTTTGATTCTCCCATGTGGAAAACGTCGAACTTGTCTAATCTTTCGACCTTCGGTCTAAAATTCTTAACAATTATTTCTCTATCATTGATATTTAATATCCTTATTGGTATTTTTCCGTCGACTGGTTTTGAGACTGTTCCTGCCGAGAAAATTCCTTCCGCTATCTCCTGTGGTATAGTTACAAAATCTCCGTAGTGTGTCCCGATCTCGAAAAAAAATAATTTTTCACATCTCCTAGGTATTATTATCGTATGAATTTCTCCCATAGATAGCATTTTAAAATCTCTTCTCATTCCTTCTACATGTAACGATAATTTTAAGGATTCGTAATCTATTGTAGCAAAATATTGGTATAAAAAATCGCTACCAATAACCCCATCGACTTTATTTGTGAAACTCTTCATAACTGCAAATTCCTGTGTCAACGTTATCTTCTCTGAGTTATCTAATATTTCAAGGTCACACAATAAGGTTCCCCTTGTATATATAGTTTTTCCGGTAACACCTCGTAAGCTAATACGTCGGGTTTTGTTTATGTCGGTGTAGTTTTTATCTAAACATTCTTCAAATAAAACGCTGACTGTTGCGCCAGTGTCAATTAATAGTTTTTTGCGTTTTCCTCTGTAATAAACATTAATATAATTTAATCCACTTGCTGTGGAATTATCTGCCTCCATTTGATGGGCCACGAAAAAAATCTACTTCTTGTATTGTGCTTGTGTGTGGTTGCTCTTGGCGGGGCTGCTCCTCTGTTGCGAAATATGCTCCTGGTGAATTTCTGTTGCTGGGGTTTCTACCTTGCGACCAATTATTATTTCTCCCTCGATGACCATGTCCTGCTCCTCTGTTTCTTTGAGACCTACCTCTGTTATGATATTGTCTTACTTCGTTTCCATTTGTATTTCTATTATTATATGTCTTGTTACCTTCTTTTCTCCTGTCAAAACTATTTTTGTATCCGTTTGTTGTATTTCTTCTTCCGCCTCTATATGTTTTATTCATGTGGTACATTCCTGCAGTTTCCGTTCGAGTTAGCGATTCTTCGTTCTTTGCGCTTGTTATCGCTTCCGCTAAAGTGCTAAAGTTCTTGGCTTTCAAAATTGTCTTTATCTTGTCATTTTTTAAACCGTTAGTAAACACGCTTATTGCAATTTTTTCGTTTACTTTGGCCAGCACTTCTTCTGCATCTCTGTTTCCCTCTGCTTGTGCTATTGTTAATTTAGCCATGAGCTCCTCTAAACTTCTTCCAAATTTTTCTATTGACCTATTCTCTTGTTTCGCTGAGTTGATCTCCGCTGACAGAACAGGGATAGATTGTTTTACTAGAAACTTTTCTTTAATATCGGTTATTAGTGCCGCGTTTGAGTTGTAAGTGGTCTTCAGTCGTAATTTTGCTGCTTGCGTTAGTTTCACCTTCAACAGGTACTTTGTTAGTTGCGGTTTTCCTTCATCCTCTAAAAATTCATCGTACAGTTCAATTGCGTCTATGAATGCTCTAATTGATTCTTCGGTGTTTCCTATGTGAGGGATCAGGTTCCCTGCTGTTTTCAGTTCGAATTTCTCTCCCATCTTGTCGTTGTTATGTTCAACTTGTCTTTTCCGTAGTTCTGTTTGGACTTTTCCGATCTTTTCTCCAATTTTTGCAATAATATCTGCAATGAATTTGTCTTCTGCTGCCTTACAGCTGTCACCTTTGTATATTTTATGCACCGTCCTAAACTGTTCCGTGATAGTCCTGAGTTTTTCCACCCATTTATCTGTGATTAGCTTATTTTTCCTTCGTTCTATAGTGTCTTTTGTGAGATTCCTATTTAATATAGTTATATCTTCCAGAATACGTTGAAATCTTTCCTCGAACATAAATTCGGCTTGGCCTGACTACGTTACTCAATAGTATATGGCCTAGTGTCTCGAAGTCTCAATTACTTCGTAAAGCTTATCATTGCCGTTAAGTTTATCAAATATAACAAAATGTAACATATAAAATAATATAATAAAACATAAATGTAAGTAAAATAAAAGGATCAATAATATTGGATAACCGTCAATATTTAAAGTGTCAGTAAATAAGTAAGTGAGTAATTATATAATAAAAAAAAAATCAAAATTTCAATATGAAAATAAAAAAAATAGTCATCAAACTTACTTCATAAGCAGTTAAACTGTATTGTATTAAAAAGAAAAATTACTCACGAATATGGGTTCATGTGTCTATGCATTTGGTCCTGGATTCTGGGCGTCTAACCTCAGCATCTCCATTGATTTAGATACTTCCTGTCGGATGTGGCGTCGAAGCTGCTTCTTCCATCGTCGATACAGTAGCCATCCGACGATGATTATGGCCAGGCTGAACGATACAATTCCCAAAACTCCAGGGATTGATAGCTTCTCGTTTTCGCCGGTTTCAGCTGTCACACCTCCGCTGTTGCCTGCTTGGTTTATGAAGATCTGTTCCTCTTTTTCTTTATTCTGGTTGTTTCCCATCTTACGTGTAGAGCTGCATACCTCAATCTATATGCGAACCAGAAAACTCCATTCTTTAACTTAAGGCACGGGTCGCCATGTGATGTTGGGGGTTGCTGGACGAAGACACTCCCGAACAAACAAACTTAAACTTTCTACATATCTTTATTCTTACAAGGTTAAAGGTACAGTTACAACTACGTCGACCGACATTATAGTTAGGATAGGTCAAGGTGACCCATATCTCGGTAACTATATCCCCTGACCACGCGCCAGCAGAGTTCAGCGAACACACTGATACAACAATGAATGTCTCAGGTACTCGACCTTCCCACTTATATCTTATTATATTAAAAACAATGCCCATATGTATTACCATATATGGTTATGCTATACGTATTTCAATAATGACGTGTGCTGTGTTTGCAGTCTTGCGAATGAGTTGAATACTTTGAACTTTGCTACTATCGTAATAAATTATACAAATTGCAACTATAATATTGACCTTATTCTTATAACAAATAAATTAGGAAAATTCCGTGAGGGTTGTCGTGTACCATCACAATAGATTATTCTTATATTCTTATCACTTATCACTAAACGTAGGAGGAGCTCAGTAATCAATGTGAAGACAAAATCAGCTGTAAAATGTGGTTATGTGGATAGAAATATAGAAGTAGAGATTGAGAGTAGCCATTTAACTTGTTTGGTCAGGTTAAGAGAATACCAGAGGACATTTATATATCCCTGAAAAATATTGAAATGGACAGCTACAGCAAGAAGAACATCAGAGGTCGACCACACAGAAGTCGGATAGATGAAGTTTAATGAGAATATGACGGCAAGAGACTTGGTAGAGGATGGTGCCTTAAATAGAAAAGAATAGAAAACGTAGCCGGAGAGACGGTGGCAGATGTAAAAAATATCCTACAGTCGGAAAAATGAAAGATTACCCATGAACGATCACATCAATCACTTATTTTGTATTTGCTGTCTTTTTCTATTTTTCTATAAATAACAAACATTTGTTATAAAAAAAGACAGCAAATACAAAATAAGTGATTGATGTGATCGTTCATGGGCAATCTTTCATTTTTCCGACTGTATTTTGTTTTGTTTTCTTGTTTCAATTTTTTCTATTGCCTATTTGCCATTGTTGTATTTCCAATCCTTCTGTCAATGACATGTAATTGTCCTATAGGGCTTTTCATTCACAGTCATTTGTTTCGAGCTTCTGTCATGTGTCACATAATATTAATATATCTACGTCATACGTTATTGGTATATACAATAATACAAATCCAAGACGTAGGGCGTAGATATATTAATATTATGTGACACATGACAGAAGCTCGAAACAAATGACAATCGATGAAAAGCCCTATAGCATACTAATCTCTTTTCTTGCCGCAATAGCGACATAAAGTGTGCTTTCTTGCTATTTATTTCGTTATTACTATTACATATATTTTTTAAATAAATCACTAATATTCGGTACCTATTTTTGAGATAGATACTAATAAAATTTCTCTGTTCTTGAATTTCACCAATATCTTGATTATTCATAAGTTCCGTTCGGATTTTGTGGGTGTAACGGTCAAGAATTATGTACGCTCACCTGCAGGTGGTTTCTGAAAAGATGATGTTGAAGTCGAGGATATCTTTTTCGTTTTGAATTTATTAATTATGAAACCTTTCTATATTTGGTTAAATAGATCCAAAGCTACATCTGTATTTTATTAAATAATCTATATTCATTTAAAAATATGTATAGATAATAGTTAAATATATTCTCCTACTACCTTTTATAGTATGGGATCCGCATATAGCTCGATCTGTATCCATCTGCTTGCCGGATGAAATATTGTTTTTATTAAATTTCATACAAAATCGTGTCATAGCTATCCTTAAATAGTGCCGTGGGGGTTGAAATCAATATTTCAAGCACATTTTTTTTTAAAGTATGGTAGAATTATTTTATTCTTTTGGTCCTTTTCCTAGACGAAGAGAAGGTAAATGCGTGGCCAAAGTGTCCTCTATTTGCTTTCTTCCTATTTTCGTCGTCTCTTGTGTTTATATATTGTAAAAGCCAGAGATACAGGATGCAGCCAGAAAGCAGTTTATTAACGAAAAGTCTTAGATTTAAAATATTGGTTTGAACTATTTTAAATGGGAAATAAGCCACAATTTTACCAAAAAAATGAATTTATTAACGTTTCGACGCCCAAGTCGGGTGTCGTTGTCAAAATACAAAATAATACTAAATAAACAAAAATGTTGTTGCTTAGTAAAAAATTCTTCTAATAATTTATTTAATCTGACTCATTTATATAGGCAATTCAGGCATGTATTATACATTTTAAAGTAGAAGGCTTTAAAATGATATTGCCAATATTGATGAGTTGCGTTCCTGGGACGACTTTACTAAAAGATAGTTCATTCCATTACATGAAATCAACCCCAACTCAAGAATACCCGCCACAAAAAATCATAGCATGTGATCTGTCTTTAAAAAGACAACAAATGCAACGATCGCAGTAAAATTCTAATTATGCTAAATGAAAACAATTGTGTCGCAAATTCCTCGGTAGAATGCAGTAGGATGTGGTTACCCATACTAAAAGAGGAAGTCAATAGAAAGAAAATACCACGATTAGTAAGTCATTAACATATCGAGTTAGTACATATTTTATATTTTAGTTTTATTTATATAACTATGTATTATTAATATTATTTATAATTTAAAATAGCATACATACATTAAAGTCAGAATTTGGTATTAGTTTTGAGAGTAAACTAAATGTAAGCCCAAATACTTACGATGTCGGGATAGTATCACGAGGTTTTTTCCTGGTTTTCCCTCGTGATTTACTATGGAATCTCTAGCGCGAGAATTTTACTGCCATCGTTGCATTTGTTGTCTTTTTAAAGACAGATCACATGCTATGATTTTTTGTGGCGGATATTCTTGAGTTGGTGTTGATTTCATGTAATCGAATGAACTATCTTTTAGTAAAGTCGTCCCAGGAACGCAACTCATCAATATTGGCAATATCATTTAAAAGCCTTCTACTTTAAAATGTATAATACATGCCTGAATTGCCTATATAAATGAGTCAGATTAAATAAATTATTAGAAGAATTTTTTACTAAGCAACAACATTTTTGTTTATTTAGTATTACTTATTTTGTATTTTGACAACGACACCCGACTTGGGCGTCGAAACGTTAATAAATTCATTTTTTTGGTAAAATTGTGACTTATTTCTCATTTAAAATAGTTCATTATAAAAATGCCACAAACAAGGAAATAGCTTCAGAACAACATTAAAATATTGTTTATTATATTTTTATTTTAATTACTCTAATTGTTTAAAAATTAGTAAACTTTGTATCTAGGGCTTTTCGTTGTTTTCCTCGTATTGCGAGAGATGTCGCTAGATTGCGTCTCAAAAGGTGGAATCATTGTATCGCGATGCTTAAATAGGCAGGGTTGTTGATATTAGTTTCAGAGTTGTGACTGCATAGCTTCACTGAAGATGCATGGAATGCTGAAATAGCTATATGGAATGGTGGTCCAACTCTGAATCAAATAAAAACAAAAACGGCCTTTTTCTTAATTATTTTATTGTTAAATTAAATAGGCATATTCAGTACAATTCATAGATTGATTATTCAAGAAAAAATTCAAAGAGAAATATTGAAAAATAAGCCAACGCAACGGTGGTAAATTTTTAAAGATATTTCAAAAAACAATGAATTTTGGGGTGGACATCAGAACTCATCATTGGAAAAAATCAGCAAAAAATTCAAAATCATTTTATTAGCTTATGAGTTTTTCGAGGTAACGCTGTCGAGCTTTTTTAGTTTTGCCGAATTTTGACTTTTTGCTATCACTCAGAAGTCAAAACAATGATTTTTTTGCAAAAATGGGTGAAAATCAACATATTTATTATTGTTAAACAAAACATAAGCATAAAGCAAAAATTATCTCGACAGCGTTACCTCAAGGAATGTCTAACTAAAATATATACAAAATTCCAGGTTTGTTGGTTAAGTAGATTTGAGTTACAATGTCTACACCCATTGAAAAAAGCAGTTTTGAGAAAAACGCGTTTAAAGTATTGTCAACTTTTATTTTCAATTTTTTTGTCTGTCAAATAGTAAAGTGATGCACACCGGAAGATGTTCTTGAATCGCGGACTAATTTACAAACGAAAATGAGAACACGTGTTGACCGTTTCTCACTACGCTCAAGCGCGCTGGCGCGAACTTGTTGCAATGGGAGTCGAAGGTAGGGAGGTAGGAAGATAAGTGTTGAATATCCCTACCTTCGACTCGCTTTGTAGCAGATTCGCGCCAGCACGCTTGAACGTAGTGAACAACGGTCAACAGCTGTTCTCATTTTCTTTTGTGGATCAGTAATGATACGAGACAAAAGTACAGATAATGCCGGATATTGTGTAAACAAAATACCGAAATATTATTTTAACGATATACACTTCTCCAAGAAATTAACTCACCACCCTAAAAACTGGTCATTTTTAATGTCTCAAATTTCCTAAACCTGTTGTCCGATTTAAGTGATTTTTTTTAATATGTTGTCTTATTCTTTGTAAATATGTATTGCTGTAATAGTATTGTTACTAGACAGGTCAATTATTGTCATTTTATACCGGGTGTACCAATCAAACTGTGGTTTTTCTCACTCTGTGGAATATTCTAGCATTATGCTAACTTATTATTCAAGCATGCAATAGCATACTGAAATTAAAACCCAACTATAGCCTCATATTTTCTTAGCATTATGTTTTTTTATTCATTAACTTATATTGGATAATAAAAAAGTTAGGCACTTTTTTAACTAGCCATGTTTTTCATCAATACAGGATGTTTTTAAATAAGTATGGCAAACTTTAATGGGTACCTACACCGAGAGAAAAAAATTCTTGACATAAAGAAACTTTATTAATATTTAAGAAAGATCGACTTGGCATATTGCCTAAGAAATATATCTTTGTATGTAAGATATAATTTTCTAAAATATTTCAAATAAATTCTACTATAGCCAAAGAAATATATCTTAAACATGATTGAACTATCACTTTCTGGCAAACTTCAAACCCATTTATCAGAAAGAAATTACACTTGATGTTAATTAATTTTATTAGTCATAAAAATATATTTTCTACACATTAGAAAACTATTCTTTCTGAGCAACAATATTTCTTAGTAAGGAATATTATTATTTTACTATTAATAATTAATTTATTTAATGTTAAGAAATATATTTCGCAGAGATAAACGTATATTTAGAGTTAAGTGAATATTTCTTGAAAATAAAGTGATATTACATACGGCGAAATAAATCATTGTGTTAAGGTAAAATCATTATTTATTAATAAAACAAGATATAAAACTTTATTATTACATAGAAATATTTTCTCCACTCTTAAACCACTGGCTTCTTCACAACAATAAAAGGATGGAGAGGCAAATCCAACTTCCTCAAATTTTCCTTCTTTTGTTAATAGCACTTTGTATATCAGCAATTCACTAAAACAAAATCGTTATGTAGAAAGAGTAAACTTACTTTAATAATTTTTTTTTATAAAGATATAGATATTTATTTTGACAAATTTAGGAAATAACAAAAAACAAATACACGGCCCCACATAAGAACTATTAATACTAATAATAATCAATCATATTTAGTTCAAACATGGCATTATTTAACCTACACATCTTTGTTTATTTTTTTTCTTTTTGTTAATTAAATATTAATTATTTATCTGTATAATATTAAGTCACACAATTACCATTGTTTAGCTAAAACAAGAGGGAAAATACAACCAATGTAAAACATTGAAGCAGACATAATAATATGTAATTTTCTTAATTTTTATAATCTAAAAGAGACAGCATACCTAATCATTAAGAAATTTTATTACGGGAAAGTATTATTAGTTTACATCTAAGTCATTTAATACATTTTAACTAATTCACGGTTTTCGGCAATAACATTTCTTAACCATAAACATATATTTCTTTTAGACTAACTGATTTCTTTATCTCAAATAAATTAACAGAAAAAATCCTCAGCGTTGCACCGCCATGTTTGATATAGCGTTGTATTGTATATTTTTATAGAATACGATACATTCAAGAAACCTATTATAGTTGATACATAAGTATACACATTTTTAAAAAGGTACTTACATGTATGAAGTTCTACCATTTCTGGAAGGCCCCGCAGTTGGTTAATAACTCCTTTCTTAATATTGTTCTGAAGCTATATATTATATCATTCTGTCCCAGCTTTAAATTGTGGCATATTTCCCAGTTAGAATAATAAGCTCCTTTATTTCAGAGTCGTCCATCATTATACCTAAAAAGCATATAAAGATACTATTATGTTCCTTTTTTAACCATTCGGATACGCAACAATATTATTATTACATCTTAAATTACTCAATTTACTTTTATTTAATACCTATATATGTACGTACCCTCAAAATATCCGTTAATTTTTAAAGTACACCAATAAATCCAACATCCATCTATATGAACATGAACATATCACGCCATCTTGACAAACACTGACGACTAAATCATAAATAGTTAATCTGCGCAATTCTTTTGTGAAAGAAAATCTCTTTGCAAGTAACATTTCGTCATTAATGACAAAGTTTTTATTTTATAACCACAGTTACTACAGAGGGTATTTCTGAAGAATTATTTCTTGTGTATCACCAAGTACAGGGCAACCTATCTTAAACTTATAAAATCAGCTAAAAAAGACTACTACCATAACCGTTTGGGAAGCTCAAAAAGTGTTGCAAAAGAAACTTGGTCCATAATAAACGATCTTCGAAATAAAACCCACACTGCTAAAACAATTTCCCTTCCAGACCCTGAAAATCTAAATGAATACTTTGTTAATGTGAGTAAAAATATTACATCAACTATTTTGCCACAACAAGATCCCATTGCTTATCTCCCTAATTCAAGAAAGGTCTCGAATTCATTCTTTATAAAACCAGTCGATAAATCTGAACTGATCCAAACAATCAATAGTATCAAAAGCAAATCCTCCTGTAGTACTGATGGTCTATCGATAAAAATTTTTTCTAATCTCCCAGAAAATGTGTTAGAAGTCCTCATCTCACTAATTAATGATTCCTTTGAGAAAGGTAAATTTCCAGAGTGCCTGAAGACAGCCATCATTATTCCTCTTCATAAGGGTGGTGAAATATTTAATACCTGCAATTATAGACCTATTGCACTACTACCGGTACTCTCCAAAATTATTGAGAGACTCATAAAAGCCCGACTTACGTCCTTTCTAGTTGAAAACAACATTTTATCACAAAATCAGTTCGGCTTTTTAAATAATAAATGCACCACTGATGCCATCTTTTCTGTACTACATGAGGTTTATCAAGCACTGAACAATAATCTTCACACTGCCACCGTTTTTTGTGACTACGCCAAAGCTTTTGATTGTGTAAATCATAACATTTTGATAAGAAAACTAAATTTCTACGGAATTCGAGGTATTTCTTTAGATTGGTTCCAATCTTACTTGGATGATAGGAAACAACTGGTTAGAGCAAATGATACAGACTCTAGTCTCAAAAACATTGTATGTGGGGTACCTCAAGGTTCAGTATTGGGTCCTCTACTCTTCCTTATCTTTATTAATGACATCACTAGTTTAAAAATCGATGGAAAAATCTTTCTTTTTGCTGATGATACCAGTATCACTTGGAGCAACTCAAATATTGCAACTCTTCATGCTACTATAACTTCTGATCTACTTACAATAAAAACCTGGTCTGACTCTAATTTAATCTCGTTTAACGTAGATAAAACAGTAGCATTGTCTTATAAAGGAGTCCTTCAACCCTTACCTCTTAATAACAGCCAGATCAGTACCGTTGATTCTGTGAAATTTCTTGGTATTTTTTTAGACAGCAACCTTAAATGGTCCCACCATATCGATTTGTTAAGGAAGAAACTATCCTCAGCTTGCTATGCTATAAGATCTGTTTCGAATGAACTCAATTTAGCATCTTCCAAAATAACATATTTTTCTTTGTTCGAGTCACATCTTCGTTATGGTCTTCCTTTTTGGGGTTCTGGTACAGCTGCCCAATTCGATGTTATTTTCAAATTACAAAAAAGAGCAATTAGATATCTGTTTGGCCTCAGAAGAACAACACATTGCAGAAGTTACTTCAAAGATCACAGAATTTTAACCCTTCCATCTTTGTATATTTTAGAAACTGTTTGCTTAATTCGTAAACATCTACATGTCTTTCCATCAAGACCTAATCATGACTACTTCACGAGAAATTCTACGTTTGACGTCTATATGCCGACCCCGTCCTCTGAGTTAGTAAAGAAATCTATATTATAATCCGCAAAAAAACTTTACAATCATCTCCCTCTACAACTTAAATCTGTAGCATCTTTCCCCAAATTCCGTAAACTGACAAAAGCCTACCTATCTGAAAGACCATATTATTCAGTAGAAGATTTTCTTAATCAATAACTAAGAAATTACAGTAACCTTTGCACAAGTAGTATTTTTATTATCATTTTTTTTTGTGTATATTTGGGTGTCATATGCAGCAGCTTAACTTTTAAACTTATTAATTACTAGGTAGACTATGCATTTGCAATTTACTTAAATTTTGCAATTGACTACTTCTGTTTAACTTCATTATTATTGTTATTATTGTAAATATATTGACGATTTATGTAATTTTAGTAAATTGGATTGTTATTGTTTTGTTGTCTTGACTTTTTATAAGCTTTGTCGATAAAATTGTACAATTTTTCATGACAATAAAGCATATTTCTATTCTATTCTATTCTATTCTATTGTGGTTTAAAATATTTATTTGATTGCAAGAAAATTTCTTGTTCACAAATATAAATATGGATTAACTTAACATTATATTTCTTATACTGCAAAATATTTGTAGTTTTCAATTTAAGAAATAAAAACTTTAGGATAAGAAAATTAAATTTAACCATTAATGTATTTCTTAGTATTGAAGAAATTATCTGTAAGAAATTATTGAGTTGTGTTTAAAAAACTCGTTTCTTAAATGTGAACCGGTATGTTTAAGTTAATAGGATATGTTAACTTTTAAGAAATATTGCTTAAAGAAATCGGTGTTTTAGGAGAAAAGAAATTGTTCTCTCGGTGTACCTAATTCTGGACAAAAAAAAATAATGACAGTTTGCTTCATAAACGTTTACTTTATAAATGCTTCGTTTCCCAAATAGGGGGTGTTAAAATTTTTCTTACAAACTGACGATTTATTTATTGCTCTAAAACCGGTTGAGATATGCAAATGATATTTTGTTGGTTTTAAGAGGTAGTTTTAACTTTAGTTAGAACATAGGCAGGTATCACTTAGATCGTGGGTTCAAACCCCACCCGGTGTCAGTTGTTTAGGTATTTACCTATTAATTTGGCTAGTGTTTACTATGGCTGTGATATTCAAGCTTAAAATGTACCTCTCTGTTACGCTGTAAGATATGCAATAGGCTAATGGGCAACTGCGAGACTTGCAAGACTCTTGCTGCAAGACCAAAACCAAAACCGGGAGCGCAATACCAAGACCAGGTGTACTGGCGCAAGACCAAGACCAAGACCAAGACTGTCTAAGTCTCGTCTTGGTCTTGCATTTGGGCAACACTAATCCTGTCACATTATCCCGGAGGCATCACTAAAATTTTGTTTTTTGAATTATCCGAATATCTTTTTTCTTGTAGGTATAAGAGCTGTACCATTTTTTGTAAATAAAAATACTGATTGACTCATAAAATAGAGGTTGGATTGATAAGATTAGAATGGCCCGCATGCAGCCCAGATCTCAATCCTATTGAGCATTTATGGGGTGAATTTAAAAAAGCTATTCGCCGTCATCCTAGGTCTCCAGAAAATTTGGTACAGTTATGGCCCTGACAGAGGAATATCGGGCTATTCCTCAGGCAAGGATAACACATCTTATATTCGATGCCAAACAGATTGCGAGCAGTCGTTGCTCCAATAGGTGGACATACCCTCTATTGAATTGTTTTGTTTTGTTGTTAATTTGTTTTGTTTTGTTAATTTTAGTGCGTTTGCGTTTGATTTTTTTAATTTAATAAACCTTCAAATCAGTGTTTTAATTTACAGCTCTTACAAGACAAGAGGTATTCGGATAATTCAAAAAACAAAACCTTAGAGATACCTCCAGGATAATACAAACGGAGTATTAAACAAAATCATCCCTCCAATTTTTCAACAGAATTGTTTAAATTTAGGAGAAAAAACAACGCTTCCATTGACCCCCGTATAATGCCATCTAAGCAAAAAATGTCTGTTACTGGAATAATAACACACGACATCAATAGATGTACCTACAAACTGATGCAAGAATCATGAAAATCGGAGTACAAATAATAAAGTTATGTTATAGATTGTCAAACTTAATAAAAAATTTTGGGTGACGGAATTTTGTGCCGGTGAGTGTAGGTAATATACCTATTTAGTTAAAATTTGCATCTCATTATTGCCTGCCTGTAAACTGTAAATAGAATTATATTTTTATTATATGGCTATACCTTCTGTCTATGTATCCAAGAAGATAAAACAATAGAATTTTTTATACATAGAAAAAACAAATATGTATCCAAGCCTTATCTAAGTGTACTAGTTACTAGAAGATAGCCATAATTAAAACCGCTTCTGACGTAAGTTGGGTGTAGTTGAAGTTTGAGACTTACCAATTTTCAGATAACCCCCCTCCCCGCTAAATTGCAGACCCACCTATGGCCCATATCAATATCAGAACCCAACCTTGCCCTGCTTATATCTCTCCGTCACACCTACTATAACTCATACAGCTCACACCTCTACAGACCACGTGCATACCTGTTAAATCGTGTCACCTATGCATGTTATCCGAAGCACGGTGTTTACCGGCAGCCAAAGGGTTAGATTGCTGTAGACACGCCCGTACAGCAATATGGCGAAGCATGTGATTGGCTGAATGAGTACGCCTACCTGCCGCTCAGCGAGTGACGGTTTGTAGAACACCGCCTTCACGGCTGCCTCTTTCGTTAGAAATGTAGAGGTGGGAAACCGCGTTTTCGGCGGAACCGTAGATTTGGCGGGAATGTATAATTGCTTGACCTTGAGGCTGTTTTGAGACTGTTTATTAATTTAGACTGGTTGGTTGCGAAATATGCAAAGTAACGGTGCAAACAATAAACATTGGTGTTTATATGCACCAATATAGTCTTAAAAGTAATATACAAGCTTTTACGACTGGTAAGTTGACAGAGTAAGATTCTCATAAAACAACCCTGGTGATATTGTGACAGTATACGACTCTAGATATAGAGAAGCCTAGATATCTACCAAATATCACCGTCGGTTTCAAGTTATGCCTAAGCAAGCTGCTACTAGATATCCTAACACACGATGTTATTCACAAAACTTACTAACATTGCCCTGAAACATTGATTAGTTTGTTAAAAGTGGATCAAGTATTAGGCTCAGCTCAATAGACAACCTGTTTTAGTTTTATAAAACCAATCATTTATTTTGATACTTACCTTGAGTGAAAAATTCTATTAGGTATATTTATTTTTTATTAATTAATAATAAAATATTTTCACCCTTTAGCTAAAGCTAAAGCTAAAGTTATAAAATAAAGATGAAAATAAAAAGTAAAAATAAATAAAAAGAATGTGTGTGTACTTTGTACGCACGTAAGAAGTTATACTTCTATTATAATATAATTTCAACGAAATAAATATACCTACTAAACAGTTACTTACAATACAAAAAATTAACAATAATTACCAAAAATGAACCAAAACTTAACAATGTCAAATATAAAAAAAAAAGAAAAAGATATGAATCGTCCGGGATTTGAACCCGCAATCTCGCGATTTTTTGATCTCTGGTCCAATGCTCTACCAACAAGGCCATCAAGCCGCATGCTACTTACCTTTCAGATATACATAATTATACATCACGGTGACAAGTGAAATATAAAAATAGATGTTTTATTATTTTACGCCCAAGGAAGACAAATCCAAAGACACAAAATTATAATAAAAAACCTTTTAAACCACCTTTTTCAAATTGCGCAAGTTGTATTATTAATATTAATGTTAATAAATGAAATATAAATATTTTGACGTTTCACAATTTGACAATTCACTTTTAACTGCAGTGCCTTAAAATTTTTAAAGCACTAGTGCCTTAAAGTAACATTTTTAACGCTCCTATGGAGTCCTAAAAATTGCATTTTTAACACGTTTGTAGAAAAATATATTTAAAAACACTAATATATTCTTTCCACACCTTTTCTGGACTGATACATACATAAATTAAAACATTTTGAAGTATAACTTCAAAAATATAATACGAAAACTATTTAAAAAGGCAGTATAACTATTAACTAACCTTTGTTGTTTCTCTTCCCACAAATTTTAAAACCCAACAACCATACATAACCAAACCGTCAACCGTCCAAACCACAGCTGCGCTACAGCTGCCATATTGGATAATTTTTGACATGTCATTTGAACATCCAATTAGAACAAAGTTATAATGCGCATGCGCCGGGATCGTAAGTTTTAACATATAAAAATTCACCCTCATATCGCGCGTAAAGAAGTATAACTTCAAAAATAAAAAAATGTCAAACAATATTTAAAATAAACTACAGACTTCTTTCTTCTTTTGCCAACGTTCCTCTTCTGCACCGCTTACTTTATGGAACCTTATCTAACTCTTCGGGTACCTGATTACCTGTGCTGTTTGGCTTCTGGACGTCTGTTTCTGTAGGTATAGGTACAATTATTTGCATCGTACATAGTTCTCTGCTTGGCTGATTAGTTAGTCAATCAAGTTTGGTAGGTACGTACAGGTTTCACGATGTATTGCATTCTATTTCTGTTGATAATATCCCTGATTTTAGGAGTCTTCTTTTGGCCTGGTGGAAGAATGTTCTGGTTCCGTTCACGGCCAACTTCCTCAATGGTGTGTAGTGGAGCCTTTCTCCGATGGTTGCGTTTGAAATTATCTTGCCATGACGATCCATGTACCTACATACTAACCTGTAGCATGCCGTTTCTGTTTGGAAAAGCTTCTTCCAGTTTATCTCCGCTGTTGAATTCTATACTGGGACTGCATATAACATCACCGCTTCCAGGGACTAACATAGAGAACCTTCTAGAATACACCAATGATAAGCATACAGAACTTATCATTGGAGTCGACTCCAACGCCCACCACATCATTTGGGGAAGCAGATAGAGGTAAGTTACTTTTTGAGTACATTTGCACTACTGAACTTGATCTTCTGAACAGGGGTAATAAGCCCACCTTCAGGACATCAAGAGCAGAATCACTAATCGACTTAAGCCTATGCTCTATGGGGATTGGGAACATAATATCTGACTGGCATGTGTCGGATGCGTTATCCTTATCGGATCATGCATACATATGCTTTGAGATAAACTCGGTCAAACCGGAACCAAGGTTCTATAGAGACCCTAAGGTGACCGATTGGGAATCCTTTAAGAGGGATCTTGGAACAAGGGTACGGAATTATCCTAAAAGGCCAAAAAACAATGTTGAGGTTGAGATGGCAGTAGACTGGTTGCAGCATGCAATAGTCGTCTCATATGAGGAAAACTGCCCGTTAAAAGAAAGTCGCCCTCCCAGGCAAGTAACTTGGTGGAATAAGGAGCTGTCTGATCTCAAAAGAGAAACAAGACGGCTCTTCAATAGGGCGAAGGAATCAGGTGATTGGGAAGCATATAAGGCTAAACTGAAAACCTATAATAAGAAAATCCAATCCGCTAAGGAAAGATCCTGGAGAGAATTCTGTGAAAACATTGAAAGTGTACCTGAAAGCGCCAGGGTTAACAGAATCCTCAAAAGAGATAACATTAACAAACCCAAGTCAATGAAATTGCCCAATGGGAAGTATACGGACACAGAGAAGGAGGCTGTAGAGCATCTTTTAAGTGTTCACTTTCCAGGGTCGACGCAATTGACTGCTAATAACAATCATCAAGCAAACAATAGCCCAACCAAAAGGGACTGGCTGACCTCTGACGAGATCTTTGGTTCTCACAAGGTCAGATGGGCTATTGAAACTTTTGAACCTTATAAAACTGCGGGACCGGATGGTATATTTCCTAAGCTTCTCCAGGAGGGTCTGGAAATAATCATGGGTCCCCTGATCACAATATTTAGAGCTAGCCATGCTCTGGGATACATTCCCAAAGCTTGAAGAAGGGCAAGGGTGGCGTTTATTCCCAAACCAGGAAAAACAGATTACACCTTAGCAAAATCCTACAGGCCTATAAGTCTGACCTCAATTATGTTAAAAACCATGGAAAAAATCTTGAACGAACACATCAAGAAAAACAATTTAAATGAAAATCCACTGCACCAACGGCAATGGGCGTATCAGGCAGGGAAATCAGGTGAAGCCGCCCTGCACAATCTAGTGTCGGAACTCGAAAGGAGTCTGCATCAGAAAGAAGTCGCCCTTGCTGCATTTTTAGATATAGAAGGTGCATTTGATAATACCTCAATCGAGTCTATACAAAGCGCACTGGTGAGGAAGAAAATCAACAACACAACATGCAAGTGGATTATTCAGATGCTTCAGAGCAGAATAATATCCACAGATACGCATGAAGATACCATAAATCTGAGGGCAACTAAGGGATGCCCTCAAGGCGGTGTATTGTCACCGTCATTATGGAACATAGTTGTCGATGATCTGATTCATGGGCTAAGCGCCCAAGGAATCTGGGTCCAGGGTTTCGCAGATGATATCGTGATAGTAACTAGGGGAAAATTTCCCAGCACTGTTGCGTATCAGATGCGATATGCCCTTTACTACATAGAGAACTGGTGTCTGAAAGAGAACCTCTCCGTGAACCCTTCTAAAACTAAACTGGTAGCCTTTACAAATAAGAGGAAGCTTACTGGACTGAGTGAGCTGAAATTATTTGGAGAGGTACTGGAAAGAACCAATGAGGTTAAGTATCTAGGGGTAACCCTGGATTCGAAACTCAATTGGAATACTCATATTACCAATATAACCAATAGGGCTAAGCGACTCTTCTGGAACTGCAGACGAGTTGTAGGTAAAACCTGGGGATTGAAACCAAAGGTGATATGTTGGTTGTACACATCAGTGATACGACCGACAGTTACTTATGGGTCAGTACTCTGGTGGAGAAAGACGGCTTTGCAATCTTGTGTGACCACTCTCACCACCCTACAAAGACAAGCGCTTCTAAATATAACAGGAGCCTTGAATAGTACAGGAACGGCTTCATTAGAGGCTATCACAGGTCTCCCTCCGCTGGAATTGTATATTTCGGCGGTAGCCTTTATGACCATCCTGAGGCTCAAAGCAAACAATACTTGGAGGCCAAATTATGTATTGAATAGCCACACAAACATTACTGGGACTATACTTGAGGAATACATCTTTATGATGAACTTAGATATGATGACACCAGAACTAATCTTCACCGAGAAGATTAACACAATTATACCATCTAGAGAACAAAAAGTCCCAAACATTAATGGAGACTTAATATGGTTCACTGATGAATCTAAAACTGCCCATGGTACTGGATCAGGAGTCTTTGGGCAAACATGTAACTATAATAAATCTTACAGCCTAGGTCAACATACAACGGTGTTCCAGGCTGAAGTTTTTGCTTTGGTGGCCTGCATTGATGAAATAATTGATGAGGACCCTAAAGCTAAGAGAATCAACATTTACACAGATAGCCAATCGGCTATTCTGGCTGTAAAGAACCCTCTCACCAAATCAAAACTGGTGAGAAACTGCAAAGATCTCCTCAATAACCTGGCAAAAGACAACAAAGTGTCTTTAATATGGGTGCCGGGTCATGAAGGGGTGCATGGGAAAGAACGAGCAGATATGTTAGCGAAACAAGGCTCGAGAAAAACTTTTGAAGGCCCAGAACCTTTCTGTGGCATCACTAAAGATGCTATGAAAAACGAGGTTCAGAAATGGCTGATAAAGAATCATCAAAATAAATGGAGAACCACTCAAGGGCAAATCCAGACTAAAAAAATAATCAAGAATATTGATAAAAAACTCTCGAACAGTTTGATGAACCTCAATAAACGAGAGATCAAAACGGTCACTGAAATGGTGACTGGACATTGTCGTTTAAGAAATCACCTATACAAACTAGGTAAGGTGAATGAACCATGGTGCAGAAAGTGCGAAATGGAAGAAGAAACTGCCATACACATACTATGCTATTGCAGTGTGCTAGATGATGTAAGGCAGAACTTCACTGGTCACATGAGGTTTGAACCAGAAGAGATCTTAAAACTACCAATGAGAAAACTGTTGGCCTTCGTTGAGGCCACAGGACTTATTAAAGTTTAAGGAGAAGAACAGGGTTTGGTACAAAGGTCTTATGGCCAAGTGCCAGAGACTAACGAGTCTCGCCTGAGTTAAGAAGAAGAAGAAGAAGAGAACATCACCGCTCTAACGTAGGCCTCGTATAATTGAATCTATTATGTAAATATAATGAAGTAGGTCTTATCTGTGTTGATCTTTATCTTTCATTTATCTGTGCAGTCTGAAATTTTTTTAGGTGGTTTTCAAGTTTTTCGATGATCTTACTGTTGCCTTTGGCTGCAGTGTAAATTGCCGTGTCGTGTAGGTACATAATATACGGCTGCGCTTATTCAGTTACAAATTTTTTTTGACACGCTATAATTTTTTTTGTAATTAATAACACGTGGTGTCAATAATTTTACGCGAAATGGAAATATTATGTTGAACTATAACGCTAAAAAAATTATCCATTCCACAAGACTATTAATTAATTAATTATTATATTTAAATCTGTTTTTAAAATATTTACAGGATATTTTGACCAAATACACATCATAACCTATTCGCTAAATACCTACAAAGTACCTACTACTCTTATTGTTCAAGCTTTCCTGTTGTAAATACTTAGGTACCTACCTATATAATATTTTTCGTGTTGCTTTTTCTCCTTTTATTTTGTTTCTATATCATGTAAGATTTACTTAGCCTTACGTCTTAGCATCGATTCTAAGTATTTTCTAAAAATTTGTATTTTTTTATCCTAAGTAGGTATTCCATCCAAATGTTCCAGATCTACCAATTAAGTGTACGAAATTAACTATGGTAGGGGGATTTTTGCAGTTACTCGAGCGCATTAGATTATCACATGGGGAGAAACTTTATACCCTGTAAATGTACCTCTACATATTGGCTCTTAACACAAACACAGGGAAGTTCGTTAAGGGGGGCCCGAAAAAAATCTATCCTTAAAAATACTCGAAATTGTCAGATTAAGATAAGGTAAGTTAAGTACATGCAAAACAGTGAATATTTCAACAATTTGACGATTTAAGCGGAGCGTAGGGAAATGGGTGAGTCAAAAAGTTTCACAAAAAAAGCGAATATTTCACGAACGTCAGATCGAGAAACTATAAAATACATCTTCAATATTTTTCAAAAATCTATCGAATGGTACTAAACCCCACGAAGAGGGGTGGGGGGTAAATTTAAAATTTTAAATTCAAACCCTGCGACATTTCGCAAAATGAACATCAGATCGAAAAACTGCAAAATACACTTTCAAAATGTTTTTGAAAAATCTGTCAAATGGTACCAAACATGACCCCCCAGGGAGGTAGGGTGGGGGGTTACTTTAAAATCTCAAATGGGACTCCCAAATTTTTATTGTAGATTTGGATTCTTTACGTAAAAATAAGCAACTTTTATTCAAAACGTTTTTTCGAATTATGGATAGATGGCGCTATAACCGAGAAAAAAACGATTGTTGGAAATGGAAAATTAAATTAAAAAATGGAAAGCCCCCACTAAAATGGAAAATTTTACTTAACTTTGTTTGGTTTTAGGACCTAATAATCACAATCAAATAGGTCTCCATAACGCTAGAGTGACTGCAAATTTAGCATACTTTGCTCTCCTACCACTAGGTAAGTATATTACCTCAACATAATCACTACCTATATTATTAAATCTCATATCACGTATCTTATTCTTTAGAGATTGATTTAGCGCCTCAGTAGATTAATAAGGTTACACGCTCACTTTGTTGTTTAGCCATTTATTGGTAGTTTGATTGAGCGGGCTACATGTAAACTCATCATCAATTAACATAAATTTACTCAAAGATAGTGTAAACTCATTACCATAATAAAACCAGGATTTCAAAATAGACCTGGAGAGTTTTGCAAACATCACTGATAACTGCATCCCTTGGTAAATACTTACTATAAAATGCTTACAACACTGAGGATTTCTAATCTGAAATAATAATCCAAATGAATATGTATTAAATCCAAGGGTTAGCTGGTCTTAAACTCCCCTAAATTCTGTTGATACCTACTTGCAATAATGCGGAAAGAAAAATATCTCTTCATTTGCCTTGTTCCTTCAACATGTACAGTGAACTGATCACTGATTATGTTCTGAGCCAATGCGGACGAAAAATGAAACAAAAAAGTGATACCCGGAGCGGAAATTGCACATGTTTAAAAATATTTTCATTATAAAGTTCAGTATCCAAAACCTGTGCAGCTGAATTTTCAGATCTCCAATCTGTTTATATTGGCAGATACTTATGGTTCAGTGGCGACTATAAAATGCATATTTTAAGGCAAATGCATTATATTAAAATACTACGCTAGATTAGTTCTCGTCGGTTATTGGTTAATATTCAAATTACGATGTTACTATAACCATTATTATTTGGTTTGCCATCTTTCTGGCATGTATAACTTGTTGTTTTTAACCCCTGTCCGCAATTCTTTGCTTTTTTTCCCATTGTTGTTATGCTGGCTCCAGCCTCCACGTCTTGATCTGAATTATGTGTCCTGGGCATTCCAATATTTAAAATTAACAGTTGATCGTGTTGGATTTGTTTTTATGTAGATAAATAAGAATTTATAATTAAAAATTATCATTATTACCTATACTTTTTCCTCTCTATAGAAGATATATCTATAATATTTAATTTATTTCAAATTTTTTTACAGCGCTGCGTTATTTTGTTCACCATGTAATATTTTCTACTAATTTGTCTTCGTTATACCTCTATCTGCGTTGTCAATAAATTGGATGATATACGTATCAGACAACTAGTGTATAATAGATAGGTAACTAATAAAACTTGCAATGTATTCGGACGTACATACGTGTAGATAATAATAATCTGCATAATTTATTATACATATTTTTGGGAATAAACTACAAATAATAAAATAAATTCTTTATTTGATGTTTCAGTTTCTAGATCATAGCCATTTTTAAAACAATTATATCAAACCCAATTAAACACTTTTCAATTCATAACTTCACTTGAAAGCAATATCAATTTTTTATTTAAAAATAACCACAAAAGTATCACTGAAAGTTAAAAATGTTTAAGAGTGAAAAAATCAAGTACTTGAAGATAAAATAATGGCTAAGAAATATTTCGTACCAGATGAATTACCAAATAGAAGAATTGTTCCACACTGCTAAATATTTAATTTCAGTGGAGAATAAGTAAATAAGGGAATAATAATTGTCAGTTTTCAAAAGACGACAGGCACAATACCACAACAATACGGTACACATTTTACACCAGATTGCCATTTAACAGACCTGTTAACACTTTCTTGTCGATTATTTCCTGTCTTTCTTTTTTTCCGTTTAGGTTAGGTACTCTCTATTTCTTCTTCGTTTACCCTTGTTTTAGCAACTCTTCTTATTAAACAAGAATCTTATCAAACTAAGGAATTTTGATCTGGTAAGGTATGCTTTGGTTCAACGATAGGTATTCCTATGAACCGGGCTTCCATTTTAATATTTTTTTTTGATGATGTTACCTATATCTTCTTGTCCCTGGATATGTTCGAGCCATATCAGTCTCTGTCTTTCTCACAATATCGTGCCCTTCGTTCAGTTCATTAATCTCGTCGTTTCTTCTGATTCTCCATGTACTGTCTTCCTCTTGCACCGAACAGTATACTTTTCTTAGTGGCTTTCTTTCGAATGACTTGAATTAGATATCTTTGGGAATTGGGAATCTTTTTATGACATTACCTAGGTCTCACAGAAGCCCATAGATACATATTATAGTCATTTTGGTTTTTTTGTCTCATGCAATAATTTTGATCTGCAAAATGCAGATTTGATGCAATCTTTTATCAAGTTAGTACGTACGATTCCCATAGGAAGTATATAATTTAAACAAATTAACACGCAGTTTTTATTAAGTTCTAAATATTTTTTGAAGTCAAATTTTCCATCCAACAATCATCCAACAACAGTAGATATATCGCCATGAAATTTATATTGCACACGCAAAATATGCACACTGAACCAGTTCCAAAATATTAGTTTCTCGCTCGAATCTCCATCTCCACATTTCGAAACACGTGACTTTTCACGTGCTCACCGTATGACGTCACAGCTTTTGATAAATGTTCGATAAACATCGAAAATCATACAGCAACGTCCACAGGAAAAAAATGTAAACACATCGGGATGTTTACAGTCTGTCTGAACAGGTGGTGAAAAAGATGAATGACGTTACAAATGGAGCGTGTGGGGTTCGGGGGGAGGAACTTATCGATTTGGATGTATCAATGAGTCTGTGTGTCAAATTGAGGGGTTGTTTGAGTTTGACTGATTTACAAGTAGATCGGTTGAGGTTTGGCAAATGACGGAGGAATCAAAAAGTTAAATTTTTATTAGGGGTTTGTATAGGATCACGACAATGATGGGAGAAAAACAGATTTGTCAATTGGAGATACAAGTTTATAGGGTATTTAACAAGATACATGAGCTCTAGCAACTAAAACTGTAATATAAGCTATAGGTATCTAAATGTATATATGTGTTTGAAAAAAGGAGATATCGATATCTGTTTAATATATATAGCTGTGTAACAGCGTAGCAAGGGGCTGCGTGCTAGATATGACATGGCTAACTTCAAGCCAGTCAACATGGTTGTCACTTGTATGATTATTGTATGTAAGATGTTTAGTAAGTTTTATAAAAATATATAAGTTTACTCAATACTATGATTGTTTGACTTATAACCCATTAAATAAAGTAGTTTAAACATGGCGCAGTCAAGCAGCTAGTTGGGTTACAGTTTACAGTCGAAAAGCTAAATTTATAGCAACTTGTACACGAGGTACCATACATAACCTACAATGGCAGTGATGGGAATAAATGTAAAATTACCACCAGATTTTGACCTGCAGGATCAAAATGCTGCAAGCGAATGGAAGTTCTGGAAGACTAGTTTCGAAGATTATTTACTAGCAACGGGACAAGACCAGTCAGCAGATAAAATGAAAATGTCAATTTTAAGAAATATAATTGGGGCTGAGTCTGCCAAAATTATGTCCACATTCGAGATCCCAGAAGCCGAAAATAACAAGTATGACTTGATGATATCACTAATCGAAAGTATGTTAATCCAAGGATGAATGAATCATTTGAAAGATACAATTTTATCATGAGGGTCCAGAAAGAAGGAGAGTCGTTTGAGCAGTTTCTTACTAGTTGTAGACATTTGATTCGAACATGTAATTATAATGAAATTGATCCAGAACAAACAGCCGAAGATAAAGCTCTGAGAGACAAAATATTAATGGGCATCAGAGATCCAGTTACTAGAGAAGCTCTATTGAGAGTGGACAAACTTACCCTACAAAAAGCCATCGAATTTTGTAGAACTAGTGAACAAAGTAAGAACCAAAATTTGAAATTTCATACCGAAAGAAAAGATGTAGACATAGGAGAAGTTCGTAAAGATAGGTACCAGGGCCATAGAAATTATAATAACTCTAGAAGTAAAGCGAATACCAATGAAAAATTCAAGTGTAAAAGATGTCAATCAACTCATGGGGCCAGAGAATGTCCAGCGTATGGAAAGAAATGTAAGAAATGTGGGCTTTTAAACCATTTTGCAAAGTCGTGTAGAGTGAAGAATATTGATGTCATAGATGAAGATAGCAGTGATGGATCAGCTGATAGTTTTGTAGGAAATGTCAATAAAGTATACCAAAATGAAAGTAGTCAAAATATTTGGGATGAAATTATAGAAATTGAAAACAAGAGAATTAAAGTAAAACTTGACACAGGTGCAGATGTAAGTATAATTCCATTAAAAATTTTTAAGAAAATTGATAAACAATTTAAAATTAGGGATAATCATTATGTACTGAAAGGGTTTGAGGGTACTCAGGCTAAAACAATGGGTGTCGTAAATTTATTTTGTAAACATAAAAATAAGTATGTTTACGAGGATTTTACAATTATTAATGGGGCAACTCAAGTTCTTTTAAGTGGTAAATTATGTATTGATTTGGGGTTAGTTAAACGAATCAACAATATTGAGAGTTGTGGTACTTTAGAATTAGCAGAAAGGGATAAATTTATAAACCTTAACCCTGAAGTTTTTAGAGGTCATGGTAAATTTTGTGGTAAACATAGGATCACTACAGTAGACAATTTTGAGCCAGTGAGTTACCCACCTGTAAATGTACCTGTCGCAATTAGAGATAATTTAAAAAATGAATTAGATAGGTTGACAAAAAGAGGGGCAATTGTCAAAGTTAACGAAATTGACCCCAGGGCAAGCATAAACCGCATTGTTATTGTGGAAAAGCAAAATGGTAAGTTACGTTTATGCTTAGACCCATTAGATCTAAACAAACAAATAGTCCGCAAACCAAGAGTAGTACATAAATTGGAAGATGTTTGTGCACAAATGATAGGTAAAAAGATATTTTCTGTATTTGATCTCTCTGAAGGGTATCATCATTTAGAACTTGACGAGACATCATCATGGAAATGCTGTTTTGCAACTTCTTATGGAATTTTCAGATATAAAGTATTGCCATATGGATTATCAAATTCCCAAGATCTGTTTCAAGAAGTAGTAGAAGATAAATTTAAAGGTATAGAGAATTTATTGATTTGTCATGATGATATGATTGTTATGGGAACAACAAAAGAAGAACATGATACAACTGTTAAAAAAGTGTTAGAAAGGGCTAAAGAAGCAGGAGCAAAGTTTAATGGGGACAAATTTCAATATTGTCAAGAAGAGGTCAGATTTATGGGTCAAGTTTTTTCACATAAAGGGATGCAAATAGATCCTGACAGAGTGGAATCACTTTGTAAACTTGAAAAACCAAATAGTAAAGTAGAATTACAAAGAATTTTGGGCGCATTTAATTACGTTAGACGGTACATTCCGAACATGGCTGAACATATTCAACCTCTTTGTCAATTACTTAAAAATAATGTAGAATGGGTGTGGCTCCCGTCACATCACAAATGTTTTGATAATTTAAAGAACATAATTTGTAAATCACCAGCGTTAGTCCCTTATGATCCTAATCAAAAAATTATTTTACAATGTGATGCATCTAAAAATGGTTTAGGTGTTTGTATGTTCCAGAAATATGATTCTATTTTAAAATTAGTAGCTTGTGCATCACGAAATATGAATGATAGTGAAATAAATTATAGTCAGACTGAGAAGGAACTATTGGCAATTTATTATGCTACTCAAAAATTTCACAATTTTATTTATAATTTTGATGTTGACGTTCAATCAGATCACAAACCTATAATCTCCATTATGAAGAAGCCAATTTCCAAAATTGGATCAGTTAGACTCCAACGTTTAAGGCTTAAACTTCTCAAGTACAGATTAAATGTATATTTTGTTCCTGGGAAAGACATACATTTTGCTGATATGCTATCTAGGTCCAGTTTAAATATAGAGACACATGACCCAGAAATGTTTGAAATGGTCCACTCAGTGAGTAAACATTTACCTATGAGCCAGGAAAAGCAATCTGAGTTAAGACTAGCTACTAGCCAGGATGAGGCATTAGCAGTAATTTTTGATTTTTATTATAATGGGTGGCCAAAAGAAAAAAATGTTCCTCAAGTGTGTAAAAAGTACTATGGTATAAGAGATTCACTGTATTTTGAAGCTGGCATCGCATTTATTGATGACAAAATAATTATTCCGAAAAAACTTAGGCTTGACATGATAAAATTGCTTCACAAAGGCCATATAGGAGTCAGTAAAACTATAAACAAAGCCAGGAGTATATATTATTGGCCAGGACTTAATGATGATGTGACAAACTATATAAAAAAATGCAGGATATGTGAGAAATACAGACCAAATAATTTTAAAGAACCAATGATGCCTCATGACATTCCCAGACTAAGATTCAATAAAGTTGGTACAGACATTTTAGAGTATGGTTCAAAAGCATATTTAGTAATTGTAGACTATTTTTCGCATTGGTTGGACATTTCAATATTAAAAGATAAAACCTCCAGTTCAGTAATCAACTCATTTCAAGATACTTTTAGTAGATTTGGATATCCAGAAATTTTAATTGCAGATAATCTACCATTTACTTCGGTAAAATGTAAAAATTATTATAGAGAAAAAGACATTACAATTATGACATGCACTCCACATTACCACCAGAGTAATGGACTTGCAGAAAAAGCAGTCAATATAAGCAAACAAATTTTAAGAAAGAGTAATGAGGAAAATGTTGATTTTAGAGATTTGGTGATGGAATATAATAATACCTGCATAATAAATCTTGATGCATCTCCAGCTCAAATTTTACAGAGCAGGATCCTGAGAGGACAATTACCAACTACAGCTAATAAATTAGAACCTACAATCCAGAAACAAGTATATAAGAATTTATGCAAAGAAAAAGAGAAATTACAAGTACGTTATGATAAGACAGCACGAAGAAAACCAGTAGAGTTTAGAAAGGGAGATAGGGTAGTAATAAGAAGTTCAAAAGATAATTATTGGCGTAAAGCAATTGTGTTAGAAAAGGCCAATGAACCTAGATCATATTGGGTGAAAAAAGAAGATAACAATAAAATTATTAGACGGAATTCACACCAAATGAAACATTCATACACCACAACACTTGAAAAAGAACTCATTTTAGAACCCGAGTTGTACCCTGATATTCAGTCACAAAGTGTTCATAAAGATACCACTCACATTAACGTAAATGATAGTGTTAATAAAACCATTAGTTGTCCAAGCCCAAATGTAAAATCAGTACCTACATTGAGTCATAAAGTCAACCCAAATATTGAGACTTCTAACAGTTATAAGACGAGAGTTGGTCGTAATATAAAGACCCCTTATAGATATCGATCTTAGGGGGAAGGTGTTTAATATATATAGCTGTGTAACAGCGTAGCAAGGGGCTGCGTGCTAGATATGACATGGCTAACTTCAAGCCAGTCAACATGGTTGTCACTTGTATGATTATTGTATGTAAGATGTTTAGTAAGTTTTATAAAAATATATAAGTTTACTCAATACTATGATTGTTTGACTTATAACCCATTAAATAAAGTAGTTTAAACAATATCATCTACCCAGGCTCGTCTAATTTTCCTTATTTTTTTCTTACATTCATTCCTTATTCTATGGTATTCTACCCTATAATCCTGACTATTTGTTCTTATCAGCCATTTTTCTCATTTCTGTCTCCTTTTTAGCATGCTATGACATTCTCCCTTAAACCATCTTTGTTTTTTATTTATTTTTATCCGTATGTGTAGGTACATACGCTGTTTAATTTATACATTTTATTTATATTATTCCTACTCCATTCTGTGGCTATGTCCTTTGTAATGTTTACATTCTTTCTTCAGTATTTGATTCTCACTCCTTTGTATTAATACTTAATTCTTCTGTATGAATCATAAGTTTTTCTACGTACCTTACCATTTGGCTTTTGTTGTCTTGTTTTTTAGAGTTCTGTTGACTTTTTGCCTTAACTTTTCAGTTACCACAAAATGATCTGTATTTGCATGTGTAGGTACCTCTGTATACATATTATAAGTTCTAACGACTGTTACCGATGTTTGCTTCCTTCTTGTATTCAGTATAATAAGTATGATCTATTTGGGACCATGTTTATTGGTCTGGGGAAATCCATGTTACTTTATAGTCTTTAGAGTGTTTGAATTGTATACCTACTATTTAATGATAGATATTGGTACTAGCTGCTAGGTTACATAATTTTTGACCGTTGTCATTCGTTTTTTCGTGAAATAATGTGTGTTTACCTGTTACAGTCTTCCTTACCTACTTGGGCGTTAAAGTCTCCCATTACCAGCATTGTATCTTCTTTGGGTAAATTCCCAATTTCTCGATAAAATTCCTCATAGGTATATTTGTTTACAATCCCAGTTATCGTCAACGTGGGTGCTAAAATAGATGATTTTGTCGATTCTTTCTAACTTTACTCCATCCGCTCTGCAGTGGCGACTCGTGGCTTTAGGGACAGGTAGAGTTGCACAAGTTTGACTGGAATATTTGAGCTTGACTTGAGTTTGACTTAATTTCAAGTCAAACTCGAGTTAATCCTTCTGACAAATAATTCAAGTCAAGTCAAACTGGTCAATCGTACAGGTTTGAAAATTCAAACTGTTTGTCAAACTAGTTTGAAAGAGTTTGAAAAATAATTTATTTAGTAGATATACTTTTTTGTCGAGATTGACATGTTAGTTGCCAATTAAGATAAGAAAATTAATAATACAATGAGTACCACATAAAAGTATCTTGATACAGGGAGCGATTATAATCAAAATAGGGTAAATTTTTTGAAAATGATTCCTGTATGCTTAGAATTGCTTGCTGGCAAGTTTCGTTTTATCGATATTTTTATATTTGAGTGTTACTAGATTAAAACAAAGAATTCGTTGGATAGTTTTTTTTAACATACCAAGTGTAATTTAATCTACTTTGGAAGCTTTCAAGTATTACGTAACGGAAGTTGGGGGAGGGGGCCATGTAAAACATTACGGCGCGTTAGGTATACGGCTAGGGGGGAGGGGGGTTCGAATAGCGCGTTACGTAACATTGTTTTTTAGCTTAAATAAAAAAACTACGGAATCACAATCTCCCAACTTTTCAACTTTCGTTTATATTTTACATAGAACCCCTGGATTGTATTATATTGCCCCCTCACGCTCCGCACATGTTACAATAGGACAATAGTATTCAAGCGAAAAAATTTTAAAATTTTATTAACCAGATCAAGCACAATAACACGTGTTTGCAATAAGTAGCTGGACCTTTCTTCGCAACAAAAAATGATAAAAATACAGATGGGGTAAAGAAGTAGTAAGAGCTTCAAAAATTGCGTTTCGTAATACTTGAACGGCCGCTTTAACAGAAATTTATGAAGGAACAACAAAATACCATATTTTTGATAGAGTAGGTTTAGTAAATTTTTTGCGACTTTGCAATGTCGTTTTAAAGAATTAGTTCACTATTTGTCATTTTATAACGCTGTTCTTTATTTTTACATAATACAAGTATGCAGATTTTTTTCTCTTAATTTTTGCACTGGGAATAACTTTGATCTGGTACTTATTCTTAGCCGAAAAATATTCAGGTTCAGATATTATTTCACAAAGCACACACTCAAAACGAACGTAATAAACAAGCCAAGCATATACTTCTTAATAATATGAACTACAAACTAATTTGCGGAGTAGCAGATTCAGACCTATCCAAATAAATCAAAACAAAAGTCGGTACGCTCTCAATTAGAATTGGAAATAAACACGTTGCGCAATACGATATTCAAACTTCAAACTGTTTGAAGAAGTTTGATTTCAAGTCAAACCTAAAGATATTGAAATCAAGTCAAGTCAAACTTTTTCACAAAAAAATAGTTTGGTTTTCAAGTCAAGTCAAGTTTGTTGAATAAAATCAAACTAGTTTGACTTGATGCATCTTTAGGGACAGGGTCAGCAAGGTTTTGTCTCCTCAGATAGGTATGCCATCTAATTAAAAGGCTTCAATTTCATAGGAGATTTTTGGTTTATGTTTATTTTTTTTTGTTTTTTCCTATAAATTTAGAACCTAAACCTGTTTATAAATTAACTCTAGTCTGTGTTGTTTCGAAGTAGCAAAATGGGTTATAACGTCATTGTAAAATTTATTATTGTTTTGGAGAGATTTTAAAACTTTTTTTCTATTAACATTTGAGACAAGCTTGACATTCTCTCTTGTTTCATGGTGTTTCGACAATACGTTTTGACTCTTTTGAGACAAGAGAAATCCCGTTCATTTGAGGCAGAATTTGCCCACATTTGAGAACAATAATTTGTTAATTTCCGGAATAGTTTGTTGTACCTAATGAATTGCAGTATATAAAATTATACATATTTTGTAACTTATCCCACCTTCCGAAAATATTTGGATCAGCATATAAAATTTCATTTTCTTATTTTATTTGATTAAACAATGATGGATAATATTTAATGAACTTGTCTAATAGATATTTTGAAAATTCTTTGGCGTAACTTTTTAATTTTGAATCGTTAAAGAGGTAAATGACTTATGACAGTGAGTAAATAAAGCGAGGGTGCAATAGATTTAACTTTTGCCTGGAGACCATACAATTCACCGGACATCAAGGCAGCGCCGTCATAAGTTTGCCTTTTGCCTTACCAATTTATTTTTGATATCAAAAAATTTTAATCTGTCCTTTAAAACACCAAAATATATTCTGTCTTATGGCTTCTACTCACGTCTAAAAACCTCTCATAAATATTAGACATAACGCGTATTGAAGAACAATTGATAATAATTGTGAATGACATGTTACGTCTATCAGTAGTTTCGTCTACTTCTGCCGAAAAGTATCAAAATGTAACTACTAATTGATTCTTTCATTCTGTGCTGTTTTAGGTACGCCGCTAAATCTCTTCGAGACAGAAAGTAAATTAGAAAATTCCAGATCGTATTTGTTAAACAATTTTATTTGTTCTCTATAATTAACTTGATTTAACGAATGCATCCTGTACCCTAAATGGTAATTCCTGGCAACTTAAAAAAACTAGAATATCAGTAATTAAACGACGTAAAACTACTTATTTCATAGTTTCATCCCGGGCGCGCTAGCAAGGTACGTGGCTAGGTACGTGCCTTGCTGCCGTTTGCATGTCACCGATAGGCAGATTGGTATCTGTCGGACTTGCCATTCAAATGAATACGGGGATTGTATAATTGGTTGCCTATCGGCTAATATTCCATAGCTTCTTATTACAAGCAAATCGTCAATCTGGGCACGGCTTGCCGAAGCGGGCCTATTGCAATCGGGTGCATGGCTATAGGATCATTAATTTGAAAAGTCTCTTATGCACAGCGCACAGGGATCACTTAACGTATCGGATCGATCGAATTCTTTTAAAAACAATGAATAAAATTTAGTCTGTATTATCGCACAGATATTTTTTTATTTCACAGAAACGAATATCATCAACTCTGATTAAATTAAATATTTAAAAAAATCTATAATGTGTGGGTCGGCAACGCCGACCCTTCCGACCCTGAACAGCCGCCACTGCCGCTCTGATTAGTTGATCAAAACTCCGTTTTGATGACAACCAACTTATCTATAGGCCCAGCAAATGTCTGGCTAAAGTGTAGCTTGAACCAAGAATCCATTAGACAGTTAAATCATAGTACTACTACTACTACTATCGGTTTACAGCGTTCTCTGACGCCTTTCGACTCCTAACCGCCATTCTTTTCTGTTTAACCATAGACCTGGAGGGATTTCTCTTTCCTCTGATTCGTTTTCAATTCCCTCCCTCCAGCTTCTTCTAGGCCTTCCTGTTTTCCTTCTTCCTTGTGGTGTCCACGCCAAAATCTGTTTAGGAATCCTGTCATCTGGCATTCTCTGTACATGGCAGGACCAAATGAGTTATTTTGTTTCGTAAATCATAGTATAGTGAAAAATACAAATTGCTTATCTCTAAAAGTTGAAGTATGAAATAGAAAGAGTGACAGAACTAAGTGATGGCATCCAAATCTGGTATGTATGGAAATGTAACAGAAATTTGTGTTTTATTGCTATTATAAGAATTTGTAAGAATGGGTGATGTAATGTCAAAGAATATTGTAATTTAATAGGGCTGAAAATAGGTCCGTACTCCTCAAATCTGATAGGGTGAAGATAGAAGAAACGTTTGCTATGCGTATGAATAGATGAAATCTAAAATCACAAAGCAATAGAAATGTTTAAACTCTCTAAAAGGGTTTATATTTTATAGTCAGTAATGTGGTCGAAGAATAAAACAAACTAATAATGTCGTCGGAACATCGAATTACCAATGAACATTCACCAAAACAAGACCTACATATTTCTATATGTCGAATTTTTTCTAAAGGAGAAGACATTTCTGATTAAAAACTTATCTTATCACCTTCAACTGCTATTAGCAATGCCCAAATACAACACATGCCTCTACTGTAGTAACCTTCTTTGCCAACTTTCACAACAAAATCTTCGATTCTTTTAGTTCTTCAAATTTGGTATAAAAAGGGCATTTTGTCACGAACTAAAGTCTGATACGAAAATTATTTGCTCTCAATATTCTAATTTAAAATATTGTTTAAGGGTAAAGGCACAAAATTTCGCGCCACTGTGTTTTAAATGCATTCTTTTTTTTTGAATCTTGCGAAAACTAATAACTAGTTTTGAAAAATTGAAACACAAAACGAAAGATTGCATTATTACCGGCGCGACGCGACGGTCGAAAGTCCCTGAAAATTTCCTTAATGTTCATTTTAATAAGTTACAAAGATGAAAAATAAAAGAGAAAATTGAGTGTGATTTTTAATTTAAAATATCTCATTAAACAAAACCTTTTTGGTTATTCTAAGGGACTTTCGGCCATCGGTAATCTTTCATTCCGTGTTTAAATTTTTCAAAAATACTTGCGCGAAATTTTGCGCCTACACCCTTAAAGACAGTAATTTTACACATCAACTATTTACGGTATTTTTACACAAAAATTATTTGCAGTATTTTTACACATAAATTATTTACAGTATTTTTACACACATGCTTTGTTACATTGTTTTAAATAATCCAACTGCTTTTATTCAAGTATTCACACTCCTGAATGGAATAGACCTTCCTAGAGGAAATAAACAGCGATTATATCATAAATCACAGGATATCCCTCTAAGAAGTCATGAAACCACAGAACTCGCAACTGGAGACCTGTCAATCCTTAAATGTACGATCTCCATGTTAATTACCTTTGAATATTTTAGGCCAGTACGAAATGTTGAATTAATAAAATACTGAAATAGAGGTATTACTATAATACGGACGGTAAAAAAAATTCCTAGAAGCGAAATAAAATATTCATTTATTGAAGTATACATTATAATATTATTACTACATATTTTTTGATTACGTTTACTATACAGGGTGTTGTACAAAATAGGAAGATTTAACCCAAAACACTTCAATAAAATATTCCTCCTTACCGAGATACAGAGTGTTTCATTACAAATATTCTAAAATGATTTTAGCCCATTGTTCGAGCTAGTGTTGCCCAAAATCGGTCTTGGTCTTGCAGTCTTGGTCTTGTTCTTGCATTTTCGCAAGACCAAGACCAAGACCAAGATCGCCTAATTTTAGCAAGATCAAGACCAAGACTGACCGTGCAAGATTTGAGCAAGAACAAGACCAATCCTGCGAGACTTTTGCGTCTTGCAGTTAAGACCGAATGCCGTTTTAGGGAGTATAGTAGTTCGGGTATATGCTTATGTAACAAAAATGTGTAACAGAAATTTGGAAAATTGGACTTACGCGCATTACGAACAATACCATAAGCATACATAGCCAATCAAAATATCCGTTAAAAGAAAACTTGGCACATTTGATACGTACTCAGAGGTCATAAAACTACAATGTAAAAATAAAACATTTTAAACATCCTTTCCCAGTAGACGATTTTTTCAGTCTATTTATCAGTCTATTTCTATTATATTGAACATAATGAACAATAAGTTTCTTTGACATTGTTTATGACACCGACACATATGTCGCGTTGTTAATCACGAAACAGATTATGTTACCTTTTCGATATGTATACAGTCGAACCCGCTTATTGGAATAGCATTCGTGCCAAGCAAAAGTATTCCTATAACCAAGATATTCTAATAACCGATCATTGGTGGCTAGTAGAAACGTTTCGGGACCTCAAATTTCTATTCGTTAAAGAGGGATATTCCTTTAACAGATATTTTAATAAGCGGGTTCGACTGTATTTTTGATAAAAAAATTTAAACTCATCATTCGACACACACAACAATATCCTACTTAGGGTATTGGATATTAACGAGTATAAAAGAATCTTTGTATTAATTCTTGGTCAAAAAATTAATATAAACATAAAGTAAAGTCAAAGCAATTGCGTACTGTTCTGTAATTTAATTTGTATTGTATTTTACTTTTTATTTAAATAAATGGCAAATTGTATAACTCTTTTATTCCATTTCATATAAGGTGAGGGTCGATCAATCCTTTTCTAGACAGATAAAATGTTCTTTGAAATACAGTCAACTTTACGTCATTGACAATGCCAAATTAATGACAATGACTCATTGTCATTAATTTGGTTTTTTGTATTTTAACCATGTTTTAGCACATGTAAGTTTAGTAAATGCAAACGTTTAAGAAACAGACTGTCTCCCGTGGGCCATGGTATATAGTTGTTAGTTAGAATATGCACGGATCGCTTAGATCGTGAGTTCATACCTTACCCAATGCCAGTTTAGACATTTATTAATTTTGTTGGTCATTACCATGGCTATGATAATTCGAGATTAAAATGTAACTACTCTGTTACAGTTTACATATTCTAAAGGTGTCGGTGAGGGATGGCGTCTATGCGCAGTATTATAGTCGGTGTAAAGAGAAAACGTATTCGAAATAATGAAATAACAATAATATAAAATTTGTTATTTCATGATTTTGAATACTTTCTATCTCATAGATCTACTATAATACTGCGAATAGACGGCGTCCCCCACCGGCACCTTTAGAATCTGTGCACTGTACCTACGTTGTTCTAAGATCCAAAGTAACGCAAGAATAGCAATAGGCTAATGTGTAACTGCGAGACTTGCAAGACTCTTGCTGCAAGACCAAGACCACGACCAAGACCGAGAGCGCAATACCAAGACCAAGACCAAGACCAAGACCAGGTGTATTGGCGCAGGACCAAGACCAAGACTGTCAAGTCTCGTCTTGGTCTTGCATTTGGGCAGCACTAGTTCAAGCACCTTTTAATATTTTTTGTTCAAATTTGACACACAGTTTACATATGTTAGGGTACTCTAACTAGTCTTAAAATATAGTTTTCCGCTATCTTCCACTATGATAGTTTACCATTATCTATTATTATACTTACTATTTTAGGGCTTAACACTGATGATGGATTATACGTGATGATGGTGAGAGATTACAATAAGTGTAATAGCGTCAGGCGTCAGATCAGGAGATCGTGGTGGAAATTCCATCAATCCTGGCCTACCTCTCCTCCGACTAGGAAATATTCGGTTATGGTACTGCCGAACATTGATTTGGTAATGGGGTGGTGCTCCATCTTGCTGAAAGTATGTCATATTAGCTGGAACAATATTGGCCAAAGATGGTATGACAATATTAGTTTTGAGAAGTGCTAAATAGTCACCGCCATTCATTCATAAAATAATCATCGATAGAAATGGAGGATATTAGAACATCCACCTTTTAATCACCTTGTGATTTTCACATCTTTGAGCCACCAAAAAAGTCGTTAAAGAATAATCGTTTTCAGTCTTGTGAAGAAGTGCAAAATGCCGTAAAACAATTCTGCGATCTCGATCAACAGCCACAAGAATTATTTAAGCAAAGTTGGTGAAACAATGGAATATGTGCCTCAACTGTAGTTGTAATTATATCCACTTGCAAATAAAGGTTTGCTGGGCCAAATATACGAAATATATGGGCCACGAAACAACAATAATTATGGGAGACTTTAACGCTAAAGTTGGACAAAAGATGACACAAAACATCACCGGAAAGTTCGGCTTGGGAGAGAGAAATCAAAGAGGTGAGCGTCTAATAGAATTCTGCCAAGAAAATGACTTCGTCATTACAAATACCTGGTTTCAACTTCCAGAAAGGCGTCTCTACACGTGGAAATCCCCTCAAGATGGACATCAAGGTAAAATAGTACGGAATCAAATAGACTACATCCTAATAAACCATCGATTTCGGAACAATATTAAAGATGTAAGAACTTACCCCGGCGCCGACATAAACTCAAATCATAATTTACTCTGCTCTAAAATACAAATTAAATTAAAGAAACTAACAAAGCCAACTAAGCCTATACCCTATTCCACGAACATACGCCTGTTTTGGATTACTTCGACAACGAATATTTTACTGTGCAAAATAAGAAGAACGAAAGTAAATTGCAAATTACATTGTTGTTTATTGGAATAATTATTAGCGCCATTTACTTTCGTACTTCTTATGTGGCAGAGTAAAATATTCGTTGTCGAAGTAATCCAAAACAGGCGTATGTTCGTGGAATGCTCATAGTAAGATATATCTCGACCCCCTTAAAAACACCCAAACGCGCGAACACATAGCACAGCAGATAAATAGTAAAATGCACAGAATATCAAATATAGGTACCAAACGAAAACAGAACTATTAACTAATGTTGGTACGATATTCAAAACTCGATTTTAGAGGACGTAAGGGAATCTTTAAAAACACCTACAATGTTGGCAAAAAATGAATGGATGAACCAAGAAATTCTAGACTTGATGGAAGTTCGACGAAAATACAAAAATAGAAATATTATCAAATACCGTGAAATTAACAAACTCATAAAAAGAAAAATTAAACAGGCCAAAGAATCCTGGCTCGAGAATTCATGTAAAGAAATAGAAGACCTCCAAAAAAAGCATGACAGTTTCAACCTCCACAAGAAACTTAAATATACCTCCGGAATTAGAAAACAGAAAAATGCTCACGTACTTAAAACCGCAGACGGAAAAATTTGTGATCACGAACAACAGTGCAAAGAATGGGAGAGACACATCAGTGACCTTTTTGACGATGCTTCTCGAGAAAATGCTCCAAATACTACCTGTGACAACCAATTAGACAGAGGTCCCAGTATACTGAAGTCAGAAGTCATAAAAGCAATACAACAAGCCAAAAACAATAAAGCACCTGGACCAGATCAAATCCCTGTTGAGCTACTTAAACTTTTGGATGAGGAAAACATTACCTACTTGACTACTTTCTTTAACAAAATTTACAACGAAGGAAAAATACCAGATGATTGGTTGGAGTCACTGTTTATAACATTACCAAAGAAAAGCAGGCCCACCAAATGCAGCGGTTTTAGACTAATCAGTTTGATGAGTCACACACTTAAGATACTTTTACGTATTATACAAAACCGAGTATTCCTTCTGTGCGAAACTAGAATGGGTAATAAGCAATTTGGATTTAGAAATGGTCTAGGAACTAGAGAAGCACTACTTTGTATGCGCGTTCTATTACAAAAAAGTTGTGAATTCCGAAAGAACGTTTATGTTTGTTTCATCGACTTCGAGAAGGCATTCGACCGAGTACAACACGATACACTTTTCGATTGCCTGCAGGCAGCAGGACTTGACCACTACGATATAAGACTGCTGAAATACTTATATTACAATCAAGTAGCCTCTATCCAAATTGGAGACAGTCGTACTGAAAAACTGCCGATAAAACGTGGAGTACGACAAGGTTGTGTTTTATCACCCACCCTTTTTAATCTGTACTCTGAAGAAATCTTTAGGGAGGCTTTGGATGACAGACAAGAGGGAGTAAGGCTAGGCGGAGAAGTAATCAACAATATTAGATACGCTCACAATACAGCCATTCTTGCTGAAAAGGACATCACACACATCTTATGGAAAATATAATGTCACTCAAATTCAATAAAATTTATACCAATAAATTCGTTTTAAATTAACGATCAAATCTTATCATTGCGCCAACTCTCTATTTTCAAAAATAAGAGCAGAAATTGATATAAATAAATCTGAAATCAAATGGGTAGGTACATAAGTTAGAGAGAGAAAAAATATTTTAAAATACCCAGATTTTCGGTACTCCATAAATCAGCGGATTCGTTTCACTAATCCGCTTAGGCCCAGCGGGATTTAAGCTGTTATGAATAGCACTCAGAGCAAAAATGATTGTAAACTAACATTTTATCCAAAAATGTGATTTCGATAAACTTTAATTGCAATTTGCGCCGTAATTAATCATAATTAAGAGTTGGCGCAATGATAAGAATTGATCGTTATATTAAAACGAATCTGATAGTATAAATTTTATTGAATTTGAGTGACATTATATTTTCCACAAGATGTGTGCGATGTCCTTTACAAGATCTTCAGACACTACTAAATCTAGTCAGTGAAGCAAGCTATCGGAGAGGCCTTAAAATCAACATTTCAAAAACAAAGTGGATGGCAGTTGGAAAGAATAATATAGATCAAGGTCAGCTTTCTCTTGATAGAGAGGAGTTAGAACGGGTAAATCATTTCAAGTACCTTGGCAGCTGGTTAAATGTAAATTGTGACTCTGATGAAGAGATAATAACTAGGATCGAAATATCACGGAAGGCTTTTATGACCTGGAAACCAGTTTTATGTAATAGAAACCTGTCGATGAATATTCGAAAGAAGGTGCTGAAATGTTATGTGTGGTCTATCCTATTGTATGGTTGTGAGACATGGACGTTAAAAACCACAATGCTAAACAAAATAGAAGCATTCGAATTGTGGTGCTATCGACGAATCCTAAAGATATCGTGGGTTTCGCACACTTCCAATGAAGATGTTCTTCAAATGATGAATTCGGAACGTCTGCTCATAAGCATCATAAAGAGGAGAAAAACAGAATACTTCGGCCATATAATTAGAGGACCTAAATACCATCTGCTTCGCCTTATAATACAAGGAAAAGTGGAGAGAAAGAGATGGATTGGTCGAAAGAAACTTTCATGACTGCGTAATATTAGACAATGGTGTGGCTGCACAGTAGAAGAATTATTTCGCGCATCAGCCGATAGAGGGAGATTTCAGGAAATTGTAAACATGATGACGGCCAACGTCTGAATACAGACACGGCACCTAAAGAAGAAGAAGAAGGGCCAAATATGTGTTTCATTTGAAAATGCTTCGTAACTATGCATTTCTTCTTTTTTCATCTGGTTAGTACCTACATTATTGAAGTATGTAATTGCATTTATTATTAGAGAAATATTAAAATATCAAAATTAGCAAATTCAAAAACCGTAAATCTACATTGTTAGTAACGAGCGATCCACAATTATTGGGATCAAAGCTATCCGTGCAAAAATTACGTATGTCTTGTTTTAATCTGAAAGACCGCCGGAGTGTGACGTCACAGCTAACTGCGGCTATATTCAGTGTTGTTAATAATCATAATATGATCAATTTTCCAAACAAAGAGTACAGATTGAAAACACGTTGAAAATATACCCAATCTCAAGACCTTTTAATTCGTATAAGGTTAAAATTTTGCTTCCTCTGCTACTTTTTATGTTCAATTATAAAAAGTTGACGTACGTACACTGACAAGTATCTGTCAAAGTTGACGTAAACTGAAAAGTATATCTGAATTAATAATAGACATGCACTGTATAGCTTGGTTCAGAGCCACCTATGGAGACAATAAGTTTGGATCACACGTTAATAATAACTCAGTTAATAACAGAATTACACGATTTAATTACTAATATATAAGCTTGTGTTTATACCGTGTATGGTAAAGGTAAATGTAGTGTTGTAGTAGTCATGGAACATCAGAAAGAACTATTGGCTGGCCTGTTGTTAATTACAGTCGAATATTGAGTGGAAATAACACGCGGACACGCATCTTGCGTTTAGAATATTAGAATGTGAGCGTGGCACGCGATAAGAATGGACAATTTCTTTGGGGTGGTCCATTGGTTGAACATACAAGTCATATGACGGTAGCTCGTATTACCTCTCTTTCTAACTCCAATATTAATTCACAGTAAAAATTATCAAAAAAATTCACGTTAATATTAAATAGTCTTTATTTCATCAAGGAAATATAAACACAGATGACATATATAGTTGTTCCAACGGATCTTTGCACATGCATGAAATTATTCACGAATTACTTTTTATACTATGTACATATTAGAGTTAAACCAAACAAAGTACACAATTTAGTTACCAAATATGTTCAAAATTGCCAAACACTATATTCTGAACTTAATGAGGTCCGTACAAAACTAGTCTACAGTCCGGATGCGGAACGCGGTCCGCCATTTGGCGACCCTTGGTGTAGAGGCCCCACCATTTAGGACGGCACTAATTTGCATATTATTATACCTGTATAGAAGTCGGGTTCCGCCACTGGCTACATATTAGAAGACACGTATAATTTATATCTATCGTCTAAAAATCAAGGTTTTAGTGGAAAAAAGTGAATTTTAAAACTTACAAACTACAACGAATAAAACTTAATTACTAGTTACATGGTTTAAAATATTTACATAGTGAAAATTCATAATCTTTTATTGTGGAAGTGTAAATTTAGTTTATTAATCTACAAGTAAAACGCGTGCTTTAAAGTGACAGAATTTAATAAGGTATTCGAAAAATGTCAATAACATAAACATAGGCGCAACAATTCAAGGTAAGAATATTCCAGATTTTAAAAATAGCTTTTGGACCCTCTGGACTCTTGGATGGTTAATGTATTTAATTATAATAGTATAAATAATCTTTAAACCATAATAACAAAAGTAAGTATAAAATCAATTTAAAATTAAACTAAAAGTAAACTATTTGATTTAAAATCTAAACAAACTACATTAAAAACCTTTATCGTTGAGTTATATTAATAGTAATATAGAGTAATAGTAATAGTAATCGTGTAGGGAAAGGTAAAAGCAAATACATCGTCATGGAAAAAATAATGGAAGAAATAATAGAAAAACTTAATAAAATGGAAGAGAGAGAGAGAGAGAGAGAGAGAGAGAGAGAGAGAAAGAGAGAGAGAGAGAGAGAGGGGGAGATAAGGGGAGAAAATAAAATATATGGTATATCAATCGAACTCAATAAGCTAAAATTAGAAAATGAACTGATCAAGGAAAACCTGGAAATTAAAGAGGAGATGAAATTGAAAGAAAGAAGAATCGAGGCTATAGAAAAAGAAATAAGAAAGAAAAACACGGTGATATATGGTGTAGACGAAACAACAAATGAAAATAAAGAAATCCTAAAAATAAATTAAAAAAAAATAACTAATAACATGAACAATTCTATATAGACGAAAACGAAGAGATAGAAGATGTCCATAGAGTAGGAAACCAAAATAATAAAACCAGGCCTATCAAAAAAGAACTTAAACATGTGTTGAAAAAAATAGAGATACTAAGCCAAACACGTAGACTCAAGCGCAGCAAAATATACATTACGGAAGACTACTCCAAAGAATTACAACAGAAAAGGAAATTTCTAATCCACCAACTGAAATTGGGTAGAGATAAAGGCTATACAGGGCAGTCCTAAACTATAACGGGCTCAAAATAGATGGAGAAATATATACCCCGGAGCAGTTGGGCTATAAAAATGATAACAATGGAGATATTCAACCTGAAAATGGAACAGAGGAACAAAAGACAAAAGGGAGAAAAGCGAGTGAAAGATCTTCAGGAAACGAAATACAGCAGATACCAAAAGCAATAAGAACAGCAGAAGGAGGAGCATATAACTCAAAAAACTGATATCACAGGTACCAAAAACTACAAAGATACTTGTAAAAAAGACAACGCAAATGGAAAAGGACAACGAAAATAATGGAAAGGAAACAATAATAATAGGTACTTGGAGTATCACAAGTCTTTATGGTAAAGAATTCGAATTGACAGAGGAAATGAAAACATACGGCATTGACATCCTAGGCCTGAGCTAAACGAAGAAAAAGGGAAGAGGAAATATGAGATGTGGCCATGATTACAAGCTCTTTTACTCAGGTGTACAAGAAATGGAATAAAGAGCAAAATAGGGAGTAGGTTTTATAATCAAGGATGATTTGAGTAAGAGAGTTGTAAAATACCAAGCAATAAACTAAAATAGAATAATTACTGTAAGTATAAAACTAGACGAGATAGTTAGAATAATACAAATATATGCACCAGTCGAGGGCACAGAAGAACAGAAAATGTATCAATTATATAGCGAACTCCAAACAGCTTTAGACGAAATGAGAGAAGAGAGTGAGAACATAATAATTATTATGGGGACTGGAATGCAAGAGTTGGAAATGACATCAACAAGGGACTTGGAAGCCTTGGGCGGTATGGAGAAAAAGCTGAGAACAGAAATGGTAAGAAGATGATACAATGTTGTGTAAATAACGACTTAAAAATCGGAAATACATTCTGGTATCAAACTACGAAGATAAATTCAAACACGAAGAAGTATAAAGAAATGAAGCAGGAAGAAATAGTCCAGAACTGGAAGAGGAAGAGGGTACCAGAGAGTATAAGTAAGGAAGAAATGAAATAAGCTATAAACAATATTAAACTTGGAAAAGCGGCAGGAGAGGACCAAATGGATCCAGAAATGATAAAATGGATGGGTGAAAAAGGAGAGGACTGGCTATTACAATTACAGATATGCAAGGGAGCATGGAGTACAGAGAAAATCCCATATGACTGGAAGAAAAACATAGTTCTTCCAATATACAAAACAGTACAACATAGTGAATGCGAGAATTATAGAGCAATATGCTTTTCATCGGTCGCCTTCAAGGTATACACGAGCATTATAGAGAAGCGTCTAAGATCAGTGATAGAGAAAGAATTGGAAGACGAACAGGCTGCATTCAGATCAAACCGTCAAACAAACGATAACGTCTACATTATAAGGAATATAATAGAGAGACAATGCCGTAAAGGGGATGAACTATTTCTCATGTTCGTTGATCTGAAGGCGGCATTTGATATGATAAACAGAAAAATAATGTGGAAAATATTGGAAAGCTATAATATACCAAAAAAGATGATAAAAGTCATAAAATCTATATACATGGAAGTAGAATGCCAAATACAAATAAATGGAGAAAGATCAGGCACTTTTAAATGGGATAACGGAATTAAACAAGGAGATGGACTAAGCTGCTCATGTTTATAATAGTCATGGATACTTTAATCAAAAATACCAAAGATCAATCAAGAAACCTTCAATACAAAGTAGGATATAAAAACTTAAATGCAATAAAGATCAACTCACTTCTATACGCTGATGATATAGTTTTAATCACAGACATAGTAGAGACAATGCAGAAACTAATAGATATTTGGCAAAAAGAGTTACAGAAATTAAAAATGGAAATGAATCTCAACAAAACTTATGAAGATGAGAAAAGAGAAAGGAATACTAATATAATAGTAAGGGAACAAGTAATAGAACACGTATATACTTTTGAATATTTGGGAAATATAATAACAGATGATGGGAAAACGGACTTGACAATAAGTAATAAACTGAAGAAGGCAACTAACGTATATTACTCTTTACTCTTTAAATAATACAATTTTTGGAAAGTCAGAAATAAACAACAAAACTAAACTCAGAGTATACAACAGCATAGTAAATCCGATAATGACATATGGTGCGGAAACATGGATTGTGCAAAAGAAACATGAATCAATGATAAACGCGACCGAGATGAAATACATGAGAATAATAGCCGGAGTTACGAAGTTTGATAGATTCCGAAATTAAGATATCAGAAGAGAGCTGGAACAAGAACCGATAATGAGAAAGATCGAAAACAAACAATTAAGCTGGTTTATACACATACAATGAATGGAGCAAAAAAGACTTACAAAGAAGGTACATGAAGCCAAAATGGGAAACAAAAGAAAAAAGGGAAGGCCGAGGAAGACATGGATGGACCAGATCCAGGATATAGGGGAAAAGAGACACATGAGTATGAGGGATATGAAGAACCTGGCCACAATAGAAGCGTTTGGAAGAAATGGATAAAAGGCGGAACCCAACATCCGACGCCCCGAAGGACACTAAGGATTATGAGAAAGAAGAAGAAGAAGTATGGAAGTCAAAATTTGAAGTTTCTTTCTAAGCTTTCTTAGCATTAAATAATTTCAATAGGTACTGAGTAGCAAAATTTCAATGTCAGTAACCAATCACCAACTTTAAAGATGGTTCTTAGACCATTTTTAAATGCTCCATAATATTTGTATATAAATTAGTGAGTGCCATCCCAAATTACGGGACCTCTATCACAGTTATTCAATTATTAATTATTTAATTAAAAATTTAATTAGTTCAATTTTGTTGTTATTTGTTAAAAATAAAAGATTTTGTTGGGACAACCCGGATTTTGCAAGGAAAATTTTCGTTGAAGGAAATCGGAAAAGATTATTTCTGTGTAGAATTAAAGTACGGTGAATTTTTATTTGAGTGTTTTTGGTTTGAAGTTAAAACCCTTGGAGTTACATAGCAATAATTGAAAAAAAGAAAGATTTCCGAGCATCCGTGCACTAATTTATTAATAAACAAAAAACAAACTTTCTGTGGACTTTGCAAACCGATATTACCAATCTTAAGATTCGATTCTAGTAATGAAATAGTAACTGCTAAACAAGTTTTCCCAAAATTGGTATTTTTTTGATACTTGCCCAGACTAATCTTGCATTTCGAATATTAGAATGTGAGCGCGGCACGCGATAAGAATGGACAATTTCTTTGGGGTGGTCCATTGGTTGAACATACAAGTCGTAGGACGGTAGCTCGTACCAAAATCCTGTACTAGCTACAACGACATCCATATAGAAATGGTTATTATATTTCGTGGGCGTTTTTTTCATCGTGGGTCTTTTTATGTTAATGTTTTAAAGATTACTTGATAGATTAGAAACCTGCTGGTAATTAAAATCGGTAAATGTATTCTTCTGTGGCACAAATGGTGTAAGCTTTCGGAGTTTTATGGATTTTTGGAGAGTTTAATAAATATGATGTCTATAAAAACGTCTACTTTTAAAAACAAATAGAAGATGATAATAAGCCTTTGTACAAAGTCATTATATATGTTTAAATAATATTTTTTTATTTATTGATTTGTTCCAGAATTTTAAATTCTGGTAGTTTCATTTACGCAAAGCTTTTCTAAATTGAATGCTTCATAGCAAGAACACTCCATTTGCAGTTTATACAGGGTGTCAGTAAATAAGTGCGACAAACTTCAAGTGGTGACCTCAAGTGCATGAAAAAATAATGACAGTTTGCTATGCTGTGTCCGCAAATGCATTGTTGCCTAGTTACAGGGTGTTGCATTTTTTGACATACAATTAAGAATTTTACCCCCTCTGTGGCTCAGTGGTAAGAGCGCCTACCTTTGGATCGAAAGGTCCGAATGTTCGTGAGTTCAAATCTCACCAGGGTCAGGAATTTTTCGTTTATTATAAATTAATAAATGAAACTAGTTTCTGTCCTTGTGGGGGACACGCGCCAACTCGTAACTTTTAATGACAACAATTTTCAAATCAAAATGTACACCGGCCAATTCGTAACTTTTTTTTACCTGACCTGCCAATCCGAAACTTTCTTCAAGTGAATTCGAAACCATTGATTAAATCTAATACCTTAAATCTAAACCGAATGTTTCTTGGTTTGCTTAAAAACATTATATTTGTACTATATGTACCTATAAAAAATAGCAAACATTGAAATATCTTAATAAAATAATTGAAACAATATTATAGTGTTTCATTAACACGTGTTAAAATATTATTTCCATCAAGTATAGCTCTACACGAGCTTGGTTTTTATCAAGTAATTGTAAATTTAATATTTTTTAGATGTTTAGCAATGATAAATTATTTAAATCCATCTGATAATTTAAAAGCAAAGAGATTTTCCATATGTTTATTTAAAGTCTAAAATATTATACCTTTATTTAGTTACGAATTCGCCGGTAGTTGATCGGTTACCGAAAAATTACCTGTGAAGGTCAGAGTTACCAATTGGCCTGTAATTAGGATGGGGGATTAAAATAGTTACGAATTCACCGGGACCCCTTGTGGGATCGGTACTCACCGGAGGGACCGCAGACGTTCGGATACAATTAGCGTCTCTTTGCAAAGACAATGACGTCGACTTTGCAAAGTAACAAGACACTTATTCAACACACACACTACACATGACACTAGGTACCTAACTGCAAAAATTCACCGTACCTACGATGCCAATGGCCATTAGTTGTCAAGGTATTAGCTAAATAAAAAAAATTAAGAATTTTCTATTCATCATAGGCGCATATAAAGGTAATGGGCTGAATTTGTTTTAATACAAAGTGGTACATTACTGAGATATTTCAAATGAAAATCATTTTAGGATTCCTCGTTTAACCAGCAAAAAAAATAATTTTTTTGATATGCCCTTGAAACCCGTGATATGCCCTCTCCTTGAAACCTTCTAAAACTAAATTGGTAGCCTTTACACATAACAGGAATTTTACTGGATTGAGTGAGCTGAAATTATTTGGAGAGGTACTGGAAAGAAACAATACAGTCAAGTATCTAGGAATATCTCTGGATTCCAACCTCGATTGGAACACTCATTATTATCAATATAACCAAGAGGGCTAAGCAACTTTTCTGGAACTGCAGACGAGTTGTAGGTAAAACCTGGATATTGAACCCAAATATAATCTGTTGGTTATACACATTAGTGATACGACCGACAGTTACTTATGGTTCAGTACTTTGATGGAGAAAGACGGCTTTGCAATCTTGTGCGACTTCTCTCGCCACCGTAAAAAACAAGCGCTTCTAACTATACCAGGAGCCTTGAATAGTACAGAAACGGCCTCGTTAGAGGCTATCACAGGTCTACCTGCGCTGGAATTATAATATATCATCGGTAATCTTTATGACCATCCTGAGATTCAAAGTAAACAATACTTGGAGGCCGAATTATGTATTGAATGTCCACACAAGCACTGATCAGACTATACTTGAGGAATCCATCTTTATGATGAACTCAGATATGACGACACCAGAATACTGAGAAGATTAACACAATTACACCATCTAGAAAACAAAAAGTCCCAAATATTAATGGGGAGTTAATGTGGTTCTCTAATGGATATAAAACTGCCCATGGTACTGCATCAGTAGTCTTTGGACAAACATGCAACTATAATAAATCTTACAGATCAATATACAATGGTGTTGCAGGCTGAAGTTTTTGCTTTGATGGCCTGCATTGATAATATCATAGATAGAGACCCTAAATCTAAGAGAATAAGCATTTACACAGATGCGCTATTCTGACAGTAAAGAACCCACTCACGAAATCAAGACTGGTGAGTAACTGCAAAGATCTCAACAACCTGGCAAAAGACAATAAAGTGTTTTTAATGTGGGTGGCGAGTCATGAAAGGGTGCATAGGAATGAACGAGCAAAACAAGGCTCGAGAGAAAACTTTGAAGGTCCGAACCTTTCTCTAGCATCACTAAAGATGCTACGAAAAACGAGGTTCAAATAAGGAATCATCAAAAGAAATGTAAAGCCACTCAAGGGCAAATCCAGACTAAAAACATAATCAAAAATATTGATAAAAAACTCTCGAACAATTTGATGACCCTCAATAAACGAGAAATCAATATGTTCACTGAAATGGTGACTGGACATTGCCGTTTAACAAACCACCTATACAAACTAGGTAAGATGAATTAACCATGGTGCAGAAAGTGCGAAATGGAAAATGGAAGAAGAGACTGCCATACAAATACTATACCATTGCAATTTATGTACTAAGTGCTGTAAGGCAGGAATTCACTGGTCAACTGAGGTTTGAACCAGAAGAGAACCTAAAACTACCAAGAAGAAAATTCTTGGTCAGAGAAAAATTGTCAGAGAAAACATTCCGAACTGGAAATCGAAACGTCAAATAAACTTATTTTAAAGTAAAGTTGTGGTTTATTCCTAATTAAAATACTAAGTTAAACTAAGTTATTGTCACGATATCTAGAAAAGAAGTTGAGAAATAAAAGAAAAGGTCTACAAATGGAAAAAGGCATTTTATGATTACAAGGAACTTCATAAGTGACGTATTTTGACTACCTTACACTTAGATTGGCTGACCAATTGTTTTACGTTTAATAATAATGCTACATGTTTGGACAGTTGTGTAAGATATGCCATATTATGGTTTTAAAAGTACTGCGTAGACGTCGTGTTTGTACTAAGACAAATCACAGAAAAGACCATCAAGTACAATAAACCAGCATATTATATGTTTTACAGACCTGACAAAGGCGTTCGATCGCATCCAAGTCGAAGATATCTTACACCTACTGTATAAAAGAAACATACCAATCAATATTATACAAACCATTGAAAACATGTACTTCCATAATCGAATACAGGCAAAGATAAATGGAAAACTAACACAGTTAACCAGTACAAAGCGGAGTCAGAAAAGGTGACTCGTTAAGCCCACTCCTCTTTAATACAATAATGGACGAAATAATACAAGCAGTTGGTAAAGGTCATGGTTACAGAATGGGGAACAAAGAAATCCAAATATTATGTTATGCAGACGACGCCGCATTAATCGTCGAGACAGAAGACAATCTCCAAAGATTAACACACATCTTCAATACAACAGCCAAGAAATACAATATGATAATATCAGCAGAAAAAACCAAATGTATGACAACATTTAAATACCCACTACGATGTAAAATCAAAATTGATTGGAAAATAATAAAGTAGGAAGCAAGGTTTAGATATCTGGGCATAGATATCATGGTTACGGAGATGTTGAAGAGGAAGTACGACAACAAAGTTTAAAAGCAAATAAAAAGCGACGGGATCTCTTAATAACACAATCTGGAAGAACAAACATCTAACACAAGACACAAAAGCAAGAATCTATAAAGCAGCAATTAAACCTATATTGACATATACGGCGGAGACAAGACCTGACACATCTAAAACGAGACGACTACTACAAACAACAAAGACGAAAATACGAATATCAGGGAAAAGTCTGTTGGATAGGGAGAGAAGCGAAAACATAAGAAACGCATGCAATGTAGAAGACATAAATGGATGGGTGAGAAAACGGAAACAGGAGTGGAACGAATACAATAGAATGGCAGAGGATAGGATAATACGAATAACACGAACACGATATAAGTCACCAAATGGACGAAGAAGTATTGGCAGACCAAGAAAAAGATGGTGCGATAATTTAAACAATTTAGGAGGCCTACATTAGGCTATTGATTATGTATTTTAGAAAGGAACTACAACGTTAACGGGGTTTTATTGTTTCATATAGTCAATGGACCACTAAATATGAAAAAACCGCGGAGTGCTACCGTTTAAAGGGGTGCGTTTTTGAGAAAGGGGTGAATTAGTCCATAGGCACAGGGCGAATTGGGGTGAGTTCTATGCACTTTTGGTACAAACACGTCTACAGGAAATTTGTTCTAGGTTAAATTTGCTAGCGAAATATCACATTTTAAAGTTAAACGTATTTTTTTTTACAAAATTATATTCAAAAGAAAAGCAAGAAAAAAACACGAAAGATAACAATTTTGTTTTTTGCCCCATAACTTTTTTCCACGGGGATGTAGGCATAATCATTGTTACAAAGAAAAAAATTACCATCCTTCCCCTTTAAAATGACGTTTGGTAGAAGTCTCTAGAATTTATAGTTTCCGAAATATGATTTTTCAAAGTTCGCCGGTCACAGCATTGTTGGGCCAGTTTCCCTATTATTTCACAAGCATTGTTCTGCAACTTTTTTCTACGTAGCTTTAGGTATCTGCAATGTCACATTTAATAGGAAGAAAAGTCGATTACCTTTAAAATAGTCTATTGTAGATGGCTGTATAATTATTTTTAAGTAAGATATGGTTTTTCAGAATTTTATACATTTAATGATTTTTGATATATTTCACGATTCCATATTTTCAAATTTCTCATTATAACTTTTTTTATTGTACATTTAGATATATACATTGTGCAATAAAAAAGAAAGGCTATTTTCTTTTGATGTATTGTAAAAAATTCTAGGACTATCTTTAAACAAGATATGATTTTTCAAAGGTGACATATACACATGCAATAGGTCCCCGCTAAGTTGGAACCATATGGAAAACTTTTTTATTATTAACTTTATGAAAAAAAGTTATTCTTTATAAAATGCTCTGCATAGTCTAAAACCTAAGATGCAATCATCAGATATAATATTTTATCAATAGTGTACGAGGTATGTTAAAAAATATAAAGTTCGCTCAAGAGTAAAGTACCTTTATATTTCACAATATCGAAAAGTGTTATTAAGAAAAGTTGTTTAGAATTAAAAATTATGTTATAATATGTAATTATATGCTTTTAATTGAAAAAGATTTAAAAAATTAAAATTTTTCTCAAACTAGGGATACCCTTGGATATCCTACTGATATCTTGTTTAAAAATAATCCTAGAATTTTTTGCTATACACCATTTTAAAGTAAAAAAATAAGCTTTTTATTCCACAATGTATATACCTAAATGTAAAAGAAAAAAAGTCATAATGAGGAATTAAAAAAATAATCCTAAAAAATATCAAAAATCATTAAAAGTATAAAATCTTGAAAAAGCATAACTTGTTTAAAAATATGTAGTCGTATAACCATAGACAACAGACCATTTTAAAGATAATTGACTTCTCTTTCTACTAAATGTACCATTGTATATACCTAGAAATGCGTAGAAAAAAGTTACAGAACAATGTTTGCGAAATAATGGGGAAAATGGCCCAAAAATGCTGTGAGCGGCGAACTTTGAAAAATCCTATTTCAGAAACTATAAATCCTAGATACTACTACCAAACATCGTTTTACAAAGAAAGGATGAAGATTATTTTTCGCTGAAGCAATGCCTATACCTACATCCCCGTGGAAAAATGTTATGGGGCAAAAAACAAAATTGTTTTCTTTCGTATTTTTTTCTTGCTTTTCCTTTGAATACATTTTTGTAAATAAAATATTCTTGACATTAAAATATGATATTTTGATAGTAATTTTAACCTGGAACAATTTTCCTGTAGACGTGTTTGTATCAAAAGTTCATAAACTAACAATAATTTACCCTGTGCCTAGGGACTAATTCACCCCTTTCTCAAAAACGCACCCATTTAAATGGTAGCACTCCGCGGTTTTTTCAAATTTAGAGGTCCATTGACCATATGAGACAATAAAATCCCGTTACCGTTGTAGTTCCTTTTAGCTCTCTTATTTTGAACATAAACAATAGCCTACATAGGTCTGGATCCCGCGTATGAAAAAAAAGTTGATTAATAGCAAGCTGAAAATTTGTTAATAGCTTAAGGGTGTCTAGTCGGATAAACTTTGATATATGGGAACACTGGAACAGGGGCAGTTTTAACTGTGGAACAGGTTAAAAATTTGGAACGGTCACACCACGAAAACGGCACATTTATTTTGTCCGACAGACTAGACTTAAACTCTCCGAACAGAGATTAAACTCTCATGCAAAAATCAGACTGCTATTTATCACCTGTCATAATTCCTGTCATTTGACATATTCTACATGTTCCACTCATTAAAACGCCCATTTGGTGATAAATAGCAGTCTGATTTTTGCATGAGAGTTTAATCTCTGTTCGAAGAGTTTAAGTCTGTTCTGCCGGACAAAATAAATGTGCCTTTTTCGTGGAGTGACCGTTCCAAATTTTTAACCTGTTCCACAATTAAAACTTCCCCTGTTCCAGTGTTCCCATATATCAAAGTTTATCCGATTAGACACCCTTAAGCTATTAACAAATTTTCAGCTTGCTATTAATCAACTTTTTTTTCATACGCGGGATCCAGACCTAACATAGGTACATACAAGAAAGGAGAAGAAAAAATAATTTTATGTGTTTGTTTTATATTATGTCTACATATAAGTTTTAGCAGTGTACATTAGAATACGCAATAGCGTCGGAGAACGCGTGCATGCAATGTTTGTGGTTCTTCGAGCCGGATAAATGGATGGGCCGTTGGCGGCGCGGCGGCATTGTCGGCCCGACGATGCGGGCCGGAACCACAGAATGGAACGCCGCCGCCTGCGTTGGAACACTGGAACGGAACGGGAGCGGCAAAGGCAACGGGCCTCGGTTGCCATTCATTCTCTCACTTTAATTACTTCCAATCTTCTAGCATTCATTAATCACCGATACGGATGCTGCCGCCGCTCCTGCCGTATCTTTCTCTCTTCCTTTGTCTTTCTTTCTTTGTCTTTCGGGTTAAATTATTTTTTGCCGCTTTGATTGTGCGATTTTATATTGTTAGATCAAAAACATGTTTCTATTTTACCAGACATTTTTACATCAATAACATATTATTCAAGCAATTACAAAGATTATTTCATTTATAGGATATTCTGACCAATAGAAAGCTATAGAGATAAAAATTAAAGTGATTATTTTTTAATGATTTTGACTTCCAATCGAATAGTAAGATTTTTGATCACGTGTTTAATTCTGTCCAATCAGCTTATTATTTCATCGGTAATTTTCTACTGTAGAAAATTACAGTGAGAATTTTTTTAAGTAGATTGTTTCTGTTTAATTGCAACCAGTTTCCTAGTTTTGACAACTGTCACATATAAGAAAATATCCATAATATACTTTTAGATGCTTGTAGTTCTGCATCTAATGTCAAATTGTCAAAAGGAGAACACAAATGGGCAAAGTTAAGCGTCGATTTACTTCGGTAAGATTATTTCATGAATAAAACTGTATTTATAAATAAATTAACTAATATTTTATTAATAGCTTCATCTAAATATTTGCTAAATTGTGCTTTTCACTTTGACAAGTTGAAAAATATGTGTCACATTACTTGGGATCAATGTGAAGAAATATCGCTTTGGTATTAATTCCCAATCTGTTTTCTCCGTCTCTTGGTTGTAGAATAAATTACTTCTTTTTCCTAATTGGTTTATTTAAAAAGACTACACTTACTAAAGCTAAGTTTAGCTTTTACGCCAGACACATCGAGAATTAATATTGTACAAAAAAAGTCCCAAATATTAATTTGGACTTAATTATGAACTATTATAATTGAAAAAGCTATCTTTTTTTTTAAATATATGTAACATTGACAAATATTTTATTTAGGAATTGTCACTCATTTTTTTTTGAGATAGATTTTTTAAGAAGGCCAAAATCGTGTATTAAATGTGACATAATTTTAGGGGCGTAATAAAGCAAATATTAGAATTTGGATTATATAATAAAGTTTCAACACAATGTTACTGACTGTTTTTATATAAAGACTTGAATTTTATATGTAAGTATTAAAAAATAATCTTAAGAATATCACACAACAGTAAGAATAAATTAGAAAGTAATGCTTCATTTTTCTCAAATTTGTTGTTATTGGGCAACTCGAGCCCTGCGGGCTCTCGTGTCTATTGCCAGACAACAAAATTTCGAAAAACTGTCGCGTTATTGTCAATTTATTCTCACTCTCTTGTGATATTATACCCGAGTATTTCATTCATAGGAGATTCTGACCAATAGAAAGCTACAGAAATAAAAATAAAACTGATTATTTTTTGATGATTTTAACTTCCAATCGTATAGTAAGATATTTGATCACGTGTTTAATTCTGTCCAATCAGATTAAAATTATACTGAGAATTATCTACTGTAGAAAATTGCCGATAGAATTTTTTTAAGTAGATTGTTTCTGTTTAATGGCAACGAGTTTCCTAGTTTTGACAACTGTCACATTTAAGAAAATATCCATAATATACGTATTAAAAAATAATCTTACGAATATCACAAGACAGTAAGAATAAATAAGAAAATAATGCTTCATTTTTACTCAAATTTGTTGTCATTGGGCAATAGCCACTTGAGCCCTGCGGGCTCTCGTGTCTATTGCCAGTCAACAAATTTTCGAAAAACTGTCGCATTATTTTCAATTTATTCTCATTCTCTTGTGATATTATACCCGATAATTTTTGATAGTATCCCGTCGTCAAGTATATTACGTCAGATGCCCTTCGTTGCTTCGAAAACATACATTCAGTGATATTAATTACAATTAATGTTTTAAAAGTTATAAAAGTGATGACTTTCAACCGTCTACTATTTATAACAACTATGTGTTTAATTGTTCTAATTTGTACTTACACATAAATATATTACAATAAAATTTTGGTTTGAACAGTTTTATTCATGAAATAATCGCAACAAATTGCACTCGATCTCCAAAATTATTATCGAATTTTTGCCCTCGTGACACTTTGACATAATTTCACTCCCCTTCGGGTCGTGAAATTAAAACTGTCAAAGTGTCACTCAGGAAAAATTCGATAATTTTAGAGCTCTTGTGTAATTACTACTGATAATTTTTCATAATATCCCGTCGTCAAGTATAGTACGTCCGGTGCCCTTCGTTGCTACGAAAAATACATTCAGTGACGTTAATGGCAATTACTGTTTTAAAAGTTATAAAAGTGATTACTTTCAACCGTCAAATATTTATGTCCCAACTGTGTGTTTGACTGTAGTAAATTGTAGTTACATAAATAAATTACAATAGAATTTTGGTTTTGAACAGTTTTATTCATGAAATAATCGCAGCAAATTGCATTCGATCTCTAAAATTATTATCGAATTGTTTCACTCGTGCCACTTTGACATAATTTCACTCCCATTCGGGTCGAGAAATTTAAACTGTCAAAGTGTCACTCGGGAAAAATTCGATAATTATAGAGCTCGTGTGCAATTACTGCTGATAATATACAATTATCTATTTTATGTAAAAGAAATATTTTTACATATCTTATAAAAAGGAAAACAACTTTGGTATATATCAGGAGCCACAGGAACACGAACTTATCGTCGTAATTTATTTTAACTTTTAAATACGCCGCACATCAACTATGCTGTTTGAAGAATGAAAGTGGTAGATTTGGTAGATCTGGTAGAAGTTCTAGTAATATCAATTAACCACCAAAACCATACAATCTACGACCTTGTCGTTTAAGTGCATATACAACATCCATAGCAATTATAACTGTTTTGTTTTTGACGTGCTCAGTAGGTATAGGTAACAGCAAAAATGCTTTCAATACACCTCGCGTTTCCTCATAGATTAAACAAGAGATACGTTTTACTCCTCCGCGACGAGCTAATCTTCTTATAGCAGGGTTGGTAATACCAAAGAATATATGTACTCTCTCTTAACATCTATATTCTTTGGTAATACCTTGGATGTTGTCAGGTAATACTTTACAGTGACGTTAAGCGCCACCTTTTCCCAAACCTTTACCACCCTTTCCCCGTCCAGTTATGTTTACGCTAAAATCAGTTTCGAAGTTCTGGAATTTCTCTACATATGAACTGGAGACCACGGCCTTTACAAAGAAAACTTTAGAGCAGCTCAGTACAACGCAAAGAGCGATGGAGAGGGCCATGATGGGGATTAGTTTAAGAGACAGGATTCGAAATAAGTATCGACATTCGTGAAAGAACAAAGCTTACTGATGCCGCAGAACGTATAGCAAGGCTCAAGTGGCAATGAGTCTGACAGGTTGCCCGAGATAATTTCGAAAAATTAACAGAGATTGAGAAACTAGAGACCAAGATAAAACAGGCGAGGAGTAGGCAGACCGCAGAAGAGGTGGACAGATGATATCAAACAAGTTGCGGGCAAGCGGTGGATGAGAATTGCCAAGAGTAGAAATCGATGAAATTAAAATGAAAACTTGCAAATTCAATTCATGAGATCGTTTATAAAAAAAATTGTAAAAAACACATTTTCCACGAAAACACAATGATACTCCGGCTTTTATTGGTATCGTATAATGATTGCGTATTCATTATTCTGCTTGACTAGGAAATGCTAATTGGAAATATAGCTTTTTTGGGATTTGGTAGAAAGAATGGTGAACGTTTTTCTTTAGCTTAAATAGGATACTAGCATGTCATACCGTGTCGAAAGCCTGACCAATATTCAGGAATGCAGCAGAATAATACCTTTTATTTTCTAGATTACTTCGGATGTGTTTTACTAGTCTATGGGCCGGTTGTTCGAACGCTAATCAACAATGATCACTATCAAATATTTAATTACTGTTACCAACTGTCAATGTCAACTCTTATTGGGTTGCTGAAAACATAATTGATTATAATTATGAGACTAGTTAATCAATTAACACAACAATTGTTAACATAATTGATTAAGTAATTTCATAATTGTAATCAATAATTATGATTTCAGCAACATAATCAAAGTTGACATTGACAGTTGGTGACAGTAATTAAATATTTGATAATGATCATTGTTGAATAGCGTTCGAACAACCGGCCCTAAATGTACTTATTCTATTGTTCAGTGTTTTGCTCTGAACCCAAAGTGGTGTTAAAGTATTAGTTTTTTTCTTCTTTAATTGCTTAGGGAGAAATTTTTCTAAGATTTTTGATAAAACTGGTAGCGGCTTTGTGGACTTTTGCATAAATGAAAACGATTATCTATCCTCTTAAATTGTTTATTATTTGAAAATAATAATTGAGGGGATTAGATGCTAAGCGGTACAAGTGATAAAATATTTAATTCAGAAAAACGAAGTCAAAGTTAAATTTATATAGTAAATTCTACAGCGAATTAATCACTTATGGACTTATTCTGAATTAATTTTATACCTTTTATGTATCTAATTGACAAAGCTTTTGTAAAGATAGTATTTATTTTTATTCAAAATCTTTGAAATTTGGAAAAATGGTTCGCACTTGTACCCCTCTCCTTCAAATTTTGCTTCTTTCTCTTTGCCACTTAAGTACCTTACGAATGTCTTAAATTCTTAAACTAAAATAAAAGAAAAATTACGTAAAAATTAAACGTTTTTATGTATGAAAAATTACTTGGTACATGTTGTGTTATTATTTCACTTATTTTGAATACTATTAATTTAAGTGATTGATTTGCGAAGATACTAAACGATTCACCAAAAATAATATCCAAGACCTTACAGGCAAAGGGATACTAGTGAAGTTATACCTGTTTGCCGCAAACTGTTTTTAACTATTTCGTAAGTAGTCAAACTAAAACCTGAAAGCCCCGATATGTCGCCACCAGTAGTTTACTTCACCTGTGTCTCTTTGCCACTAAATTTTTAGTACTATCTAGTATTATTTTGTGCACTTAACTCAGTTTACAATATTTTGTCACTTGTACCCCTTATCATCTAATCCCCTCAATTATTGATGATAAAAATTCCATAATATACATATGTCTTTTAACGAAAATAAAACATTAAAACAGTAGTTCATCCAGGCTTTACCTCTTAATAAAAAAAGAGCAAGTCACTGCACCATTACAATATTAAAACGTCTCACTCGTTAGAGCATGAGTAGCAAATTTGTCTTTACAAGTCTGAATTTCCCACTGTCAGTGTCTGAACAACAAAAGTAACACGTGGGGAGGTACAATATAACGAAATCGAAAAAAACGCTTCTGAGAATCATTGCTAACTATATCGGATCCGTAGCTCAGCTGGGGAGACGTCTTAATATTTTTTTGATGTTTCAACGGCGAGACAGAAAAAAGGAGGTCGATTTTAGATGGATTAGCTGCGATTTAATATGGTTAAGCCATAATTATTTGTGTAATGAAAAGTACATTATTAAATAACTAATGTCTAGCGTTTCGATTATATAATATAATCTAAAAATACATTTCATGCATCTATATCATATACAAATCTTCTCCATTCTTGCTTATTCTTGGCCCTCCGTTTCGCTTCAGTCCAAGTTGTATTTTTCTTCTTCGGTATTTCTACCACTTCATCGTTCCAGGTTTTCTTTGGTTTTGTTCTTTTCTTTTCCTTTCTTGTTTTGTACTTTTGCACTCCCATACACGTTTTACTTGTCTATTCTCGTTCATTCTACACATATATCCAAACCATTTAAGCTTGTTCTTATCTAGTATTCATTGTGATATTGGTTCGACTTGTATAGTTCTTCTCTCACAATGCTGTTTCTTATTCTATCGCGTCTTGTAATTCCTTTTACTTTTCTTAGGTACTTCATGTCCATTGAGTTTATTCTACTTTTCGATGATTGTGTTAGCACCCAGCTCTCACTACCATAGGTAAGGATTGGCCTGAATATCATTTTATATACCATCATCTTTGTCCTGCTGCTTACTTCTTTCTTTCCAATGAATGCTCTGTTTAAACTATGGTACATTCTGGACGCCATGGTTATCCTTTCGTTAACTTCTTCTTCTGATCTTCCTCCATTCTCTATTTTTACACCTAGGTATTTATATCTTGTAACTTGTTCTAGTTTCTTGTTATTTATCTCTATATTTACTTGTCTATCGTCATTCCTCATATCCATTATCCTTGTTTTCTCCATGTTTATTTTCATATTTCTTTCTTAAAGCTCCTCTTTCCACATTATTATGTTCCTTTTGAGGTCATCTTCGTTGTGTGCTAATAACATTAGGTCGTCTGCAAATGCACATACTGAAATTCCTATGTGTTCTAGTCTGTGGTAACCAATGTGTAATTTGCGCGTTTTTGCTTCCATTTCTTTTATGATGTCATCCATGAGTACGATGAATAGTGTGGGGCTCAGTACTCCTCCCTGCTTCAGTCCATCGCTTATCTCAAACGTTTCAGAATGGGTATTATCTTTCCTGATGTAGCATTTGTTGTGTTTATATAAGCTTTGTATAGCCTGCCTCAGTTTATGTTCAATATTTCTTCGTTCGAGACTTTCCCATACTTTGTATTGTGAAACTTTATCGAATTCTTTTTCTAAGTCTATAAATGCTGCATATACTTCATTTTTCGTAGTTCTCGTTTTTTCAGTAACTTCTTCCTTCTTCTTGTGCCACTCCTATCGGAGATTGGAAATCATCAAGGCTACCCTGACTTTGTTTACAGCTGACCTAAAAAGTTCATTAGTGGTGCAGCCAAACCACTCTCTCAAATTCCGCATCCACGACATTCTTCTACGGCCTGGATTCAGTTTTCCTTCTATTTTTCCTTGCATTATATTTTGAAGTAATGCGTATTTATGACCTCTCATCAGGTGACCCAAATACTCGAGTTTTCTTCGTTTTATCGTTAACAAAATTTCTGGGTCTCTTCCTATCCTTCGTATTACTTCAAGATTTGTGATTCTTTCAACACAACTTATCTTCAGCATTCGACGGTAGCACCACATCTCGAAACTTTCAATATTTTTTATGTTGTTCTGTTTGAGAGTCCAGGCCTCTACACCGTATAATAGCGTGTTAAATACGTAGCCTCTTAGCATTCTTAATCGTAGAGGGATGCTTATATCTCTGTTGCAGAAGAATTTTCTCATCTTTATAAAGGTGGCCCTGGCAATTTCGATACGTCTTTTTATTTCATTGTTTTGGTCTCCAGTTTCGTTTATTAAAGTTCCCAAGTATTTATAACTTGATACTTTTTCAATTTGAATGCCGTTTATACTAATATGTGCTGGTTGTGTCATGATTTTACTGAAGACCATATACTTGGTTTTTTTGATATTAATGTTTATGCCATAATTGTTGCAAGCAATATTTATGTTTGTAAGTAATCGTTGTAATTCATCTACTGTTCTTGCAACTAGTACAGTGTCGTCTGCGTATCGAATATTATTTACAACCTCTCCATTTATTACGATTCCTTCATTTGCTTGCAAAAGGGCTTCCTGACAGATGCTTTCACTATATACATTAAATAGCAGTGGTGACAAAATGCATCCCTGTCTTACTCCTCTACGTATTTCTATTGCTTTTGATATCTCGTTTTCTATTTTGATGTTAGCTTTCTGATTACAATATAAGTTGAGAATTATTCGCAGATCTTTATTATCTATGTCTTTCCTTTCAAGAATGTCTCTTAGCCTATCGTGGCGTACTCTGTCAAACGCTTTTTCAAAATCGATAAAACATGCATGTACTTCTTGATTAACGTCTAGGCATCTTTGTGTAAGAACATTCAAACCGAAGAGAGCTTCTCGAGTACCTAGTCCTTTTCTGAACCCCATCTGTGTATTACTAATATCTGACTCCAACTTTTGATAAACTCGGTTGTGGATGATTTTTAGAAATATCTTTAGTAGATGGCTCATTAAAGATATTGTTTGATGTTCTGAACATTCTTTTGCATTGGATTTCTTTGGCAGTGTAACAAATGTAGACAGCAGCCACTCTTGAGGTATAGTACCAGTATTGTACACTGTGTTAAATAAGTGCAAGTTCAGTAACTTGCTTGATCGTAAAGATGTGGTCTTGGGTACTTCGGCCTTTTCTGAATCCACTTTGTGGTTCTGCTAGGTTATGTTCAACTATTGAACTAAGTCTCTTGTTTAATATGTATTCGTATGATTTTGACACCTCACTTAACAACGTAATACCTCTGTAGTTGCTGCAATTTCTTGTGTCCCCTTTCTTAAAAATGGGCAATATAATTCCAGTTGTCCAATCTTCTGGTACAGTACCCAAGTGCCAGGCTTTGTTGAGAATTTCTGTTAACATCTCTACCCCTGCAATCCCTAGATTTTTCATCATTTCTGGTGTGATCTTATCATGACCTGCTCATTTTCCTACCTTTAGTTTCGAAATGGCTTCCAATACTCCATTCTTTTCGTTTCGATTACCTATCCGAAATTCGTTTTCAAAAAAGTATTTTTTTTTTAAATTTTGGGAATATCTATCACCAATTTTTATTAGGTTATATCTTTCCAAAATTGACATACTTGGCCTCAATCTTGTAGGCCACAGCATGTGTACGATTGAAAGAATCTGAGGGTAGTGTTATTATGTTATTACCCTAGGGATATTGTGAAATATATAAGAATACAAAACTGCTAAACGCCGTAAAAATGAGTGGCGCATACAATAATCTAGCTACAAATGAGCTGATAATATGAATATTACGTGGCGCAAAAATGTATTTTCATTTTGATGGAAAATAAAATTCTAGTTTTTCCATAATACACTAAGCATCAAAATTAAGGCACCACCTTAAAAATGGGATATTTTTGATGTCTCGTATTTTCTAAACCTGTTGTCCGATTTTAGTGATTTTTTTAACGTGTTATAGCTTTCTTCTTCAAGAATATCGATGTAATAATATTGTTGCTAAACAGACAAGTGTCATTGTATACCGGGTGTAATAATGATAGTATGTTTTTTCCTCAAAGTTTGGGACACCTTGTGGAATATTCTAGCGTAAATAAAATATTGAAATTAAAACTCAACTGTAGCCTTAGGCTTTCTTAACATTTTTCTTTTTGACTTATTCGCTTATGTTTTGTAATAAAAAAGTTAGTTACTTTAACAAGTATTAACGTTCTTCATCAAAACAGGGTGTTTCTAAGTGCGACAAACTTTAAGGGGTAATATCTGCATGAAAAAATAATGGCCGTTTTTTTTATAAACATATGTCCGCAAATGCTTCGTTTCCGAGATACGGGATATTGAATTTTTTCTTACAAACTGACGATTTATTTGTTGCTCTAAAACCGGTTGAGATATCCAAATGAAATTTAGTAAGTTTTAAGAGGTAGTTATTGAGCATTTTTTGACATACAATTAAGAATTGTATATTCACCATTGGCGTGCATACGGGTCATAAAACCCGGACATATTATCCGTATGCACGCTAATGGTGAATATAAAATTCTTAATGGTATGCCAAAAAATGCGCAATAACTGCCTCTTAAAATCTACCAAATTTCGTTTGCATATCTCAACCGGTTTTGGAGCAATAAATAAATCGTCAGTTTGTAAGAAAAAATTTAACATCACGTATCTCGGAAACTAAGCATTTGCGGACATATGTTTATAAAAAAAACGGCCATTATTTTTTCATGCAGATATTACCCCTTAAAGTTTGTCCCACTTATTTGAAACACCCGGTATTGATGAAGAACGTTGGTAGTTGTAAAAGTACCTAACTTTTTTATTATCCAACTTAAGCGAATGAATCAAAAGCCAAATGTTAAGAGAGCATAGTGCTACAGTTTAGTTTTAATTTTAATATTTTATATACGCTAGAATATTCCACATGGTTTTCCAAACTTTGAGGAAAAACACACTATCATTTTTACACCCATGACACTTCTGATTAGCAACAATATTATTAGATCGAAATTCCTGAAGAATAAAGCTATAACATATTAAAAAAATCACTAAAATCGGACAACTGTTTTAGGAAATACAAGAGATAAAAAATGTCCTATTTTTAAGGTGGTGCGTTAATTTTGATGCTTAATGTATTTGCTTTTGAAGTAAAACGCGCTACAAAATAATAAATTTGACACAGTTTGTATTTTGAAGATCTTTTGTGGTGCGTTTTACTTCAAATTTGGCAAATATTATGGAAAAATATTTCAAAATAAAACTGGAATTTTATTTTCCATCAAAATAAAAATACATTTTCGCGCCACGTAATATTCATATCAGATCTTTTGTAGCTGGAATATTGTATGCGCCACTCATTTTTACGGCGTTTAGCGGTTTTTTATTCCTGTATTAATAATTATAAATCGATTATTATTTATCCAATACAATTAAAGATTAAATTACGTCTCTTTTTATTAAACGCTTTTCTTTAGTTTAATCGTTTGGGTTAAATCTTCTTCTTCTTAACGTGCCCTATCAAGTCCCCTTGACGTTGGCGATTAACATCGCGAAACTGTCTCTGTCTCGAGCTATTCTAAATAGGTGTTCTGCTTTCTTTATTCCTGTCCACTCCCGGATATTCTTCAACCAAGAGGCCTGCTTTCTACCAATTCCTCTGCGTCCTTCGATTTTACCCATCATAATAAGTTGAAGAATATTATACCGGTCTCCCCTTACTACGTGTCCAAAATAGGCCATCTTTCTATATTTGATGTTATCAAGCAGCTCGCGGGTAGCATTTACTCTCTTAAGGACTGCCACATTTGTCAGCATAGCCGTCCATGGTATTTTCAGAATACGTCTGTGCAGCCACATTTCAAAGGCCTCCAAACGGTTAATGGTGGATATTTTTAATGTCCATGCTTCGACACCATACAAGAGGACTGACCAAATGTAGCATTTAATCATGCGCTTTCGAAGTTGAAGTTGCAAGGTATCATTACAGAAGAATGACCTCATTTTTAAAAATGTCGTGCAGGCTATCTCGATTCTACATTTTATCTCTTTATCTGGATCTAGTTGTTCAGTAATATGGCAACCAAGATATTTAAAACTGGGTAATCTTTGAATTATATGACCATCAACATATAAACGTGAATCTTGATGGGCTAAACGGCTAAATACCATGTATTTTGTTTTTGAACAGTTTATATTTAGGCCAAAGCCTCTTCCCACTGTGTCAATGGCATTTAAAAGGTGTTGTAATACATTCATATCATCACTTAGAATAACTGTATCGTCTGCATATCTGATTGTATTTATCAGAATTCCATTAACCTTCACACCCCATTCCAAATTATGCAGCGCTTCCTTAAATATTCTATCTGAATACAAATTGAACAACAGTGGGGACAGTATACAACCCTGTCTGACACCTCTTTGTATTTTGCATATTTCTGTTGATTTTCTATTTATGGAAGCTGTCGCTGTTTGACGCCAGTATAATTTTTCTATGATTCGCACATCTTGACTATCAACTCCTTTATCCTTTAATATTTTAATTATATTTGTGATGTTGTACTCGATCAAAGGCCTTCTCATAGTCAATAAATACAGCAAAGACGTTTTTCCTTTGATCTCGGCATTTCTGCAATAACACATTTAGTGCAAAAAGTGCGTCCCGGGTTCCCAGTCCATTTCTGAAGCCAAATTGTGTTTCATCCTGGTCTTCTTCACATGTATCTCTGATTCTACTGTGGATGATACGTAGAAAGATTTTCAAGGTGTGGCTCATAAGGCTTATCATTCTATAGTCGCTACAGTTTTTCGGACGTTGTTTTTTGGTAGGGTTATGAATTCGGACTTTAACCAATCTTCAGGGATATCACCAGTCGAATAAACATCATTGAAAAGTTTGACTAGTATTCCAATGTTTTCCTCATTTATGAGCTTTAACATTTCTGTAGGTATGTTGTCGGGACCAACGGCTTTCTTGTTTTTTGCCAATTTTATAGCATGTTGTATTTCTGATTTTAGTATTTCTGGTCCTTCACCTTCATCTAAAGTGTCCAGTTCTTCGGGTCTATCATCATTATACAGTTCATTTATATAATTATACCAGGTAGTTCGAATTTCGTGTTCGTCTATTATCATTTTTCCCGACGAATCGGTTATAGTATGTGGAGTTTTCTTATAATAAAGACCAGCTATTTCTCTAACTTTTTTAAACATATTAAACGTATCATGTTTTTCATTCAACTTTTCTAATTCCTTGCATTTATCCTCCATCCATTTTTCTTTAGCTACCTTTATTTTTTGTTTAATTAGTTTCTGTTTTTCTTGGTATTCTGTTTTGTTATCTTTCAGTTTTCTTCTCTGCTCCATCAATTCCAGGATTTCATCAGTCATCCATTGTTGTTTTTTGTGCCTCTGCATCGTTGTTGTATATTTTTCCATTACTTTCCAGGTAAGATCTTTAAACGTGTTCCATATTTCTGTATTGTTTTCATTTGTTGAATTCTTTAGCTGATTATTCAGGTCATTTTCTATTAGCGTTTTGTTGGATGCTGATATATTATGTAATTTTGGTGTTTTGGGGCTTTCTTCGACTTTTTTGAGCTTCACTTGGATGTCAGCTATTAGAGGGTTATGGTCTGAACCGATATCTGCCCCAGGATATGTCGTTGATCTCTTGACACCATTCTTAAATCTCTTGTTTACTAGAATATAATCTATCTGATTTCTAATTATATGAAGTGAGTTATCTCCTGGTCCTTCCATGTATATAATCTTCTTTTGTGTAATTATTACACAAAATCTGGGTTAAATCTGCAGACGTTAATTTGACTGCCTTTTCTTTAATGCAAATGAATGAAAATTTGCAGATATATGCATTTGGGAACAATACACCAATAGTCAATAAATTTTTTTATGTTTATTAATTATTGATTAAATAAAAAAAAAACGATTTTAATGAAAAATGCTTAAATTCTCTTGTTTTTTACAATGAAGAAACCTGAAACTTTTACAGATTGTAGCTAATTACATGAACTATACATAATTTCACTTTCTACGTCAATTGTTTACGTTATGCTTCATAAATAAATAATAAAGTTTCATTTTTTTTGCCGATTCCGACTATACTTTTCATGTTTGCACATCATATGTTTTATACATATACTAGCTGACCCGGCAGACTTCGTACTGCCTCAATAGATAAAAACAAACTTTTGTATAAAATAAACTTAAAATAAACAAAAGGAATTCGTAATAAATAAACAAAAAATGCTTGATGAGAATGAGGTTTTATTATTATTTTTAATTACCTACACATGATGTTTGAAGTAATAAAGTTTAGTTAGAAGTAACAAAATAAAGTTCGTAGTGCAACAGTTACAGTCTTAAATTTGTTTATTTTATAATGAATATAACAGCTTTATTTTATCTACATTCAAAACAACTCTGTATTTATAATTGGGTTCGAAGTTGTCTAACTATATAGGTGTTGATTAATCAAAATAAAATTAAATAAAAATAAATAAAACTGGTTAAAATCAAATAAAAATATTAAATAAAAAAAAATTAAATTAAATAAAAGTAAATAGAATCTAATACAAATAGATAAAATTTAAAAAAATGAAATAAAATTAAAAAAATAAATGGAATTAAAAATGAAATAAAATAAACGAAAATAAATAAAATACTTAAATTAACTAAAATTAAATAAAATTAAACAAAATTAATTAAAATTAAATAAAATTCTATAATTTTTTGCGTGTTCTTTTCGTGTGCTCCAAATTTTTCTCCGGATTGCCATTTGTCAGAAAAATTCGGTTCAGAGATATGTTTTGAAAATTTCGAAAAATTAAAAAATTCATATTTTGTCCAATTTAAGTCCAAAAGTTAAACAGTTGCACTTTTCTTCGATGGAATTTGTTGCTCGTTCTTCTTCTGTCCTCAGAATATTTCTACGACTTAAGATATTGTATTTCGGACACCGATTGCGCTAGAGAAAAATTTTGGTACGGTTCTGCTCGGAATTAGCAAGGAGTATACCTACTTAATTTCTTATTTTTCACGTCATTATTGTGAGAGTTATGACGTCATACGCAACTCCCTTATGACGTACGGGTATGAAATATAGATACCAGCCTACTCTGAGTCCGGTCGAATATATCTGCAAAATTTCATAAAAATCGGTCAAGTGGTTTCGGAGGAGTATGGCAACAAACACTGCGACCGGAGAATTTTATATATTTATATATATGTTAGATATTTAAATGGCTATTAAAAAATAACGGTTGAAGTTAAAAAAGTGAAAATTTAGGATTGTATGTATCTTTTGGTTCTACATCATATAAAATTTAAAAAGAAAATTTTGTCCAAAAAAATAAAGAATAATTATGGGGAGGGGGGGCAAGCCCCCTTTTCACTTAGTTTACTCGTACCAACTCAGAAACCTTTCCGGGTTAATGTACAACAACTTTTATTAAGGTCATCATATGATGAAATGCATAGTTTGCGAGTCTATAAGGTACATACATACATACAAACATTCATTTTTATTTATATAGAAGAGGAAATATTTAGATGGCTATTAAAAAATAATGGTTGAAGTTAAAAAAGTGAAAATTTAGGATTGTATGTATCTTTTGGTTCTACATCATATAAAATTTAAAAAGAAAAGTTTGTTCAAAAAAAAATAAAAAATAATTATGGGCGGGGGGGGGGGGGCAAGCCCCCTTTTCACTTAGTTTACTCGTACAAACTCAGAAACCTTCCCGGGTTAATGTACAACAACTTTGATTAAGGTCATCATATGATGAAATGCATAGTTTGCGGGTCTATAAGGTACATACTGTTATATTTCTATTTGATCTGAAAATTAAATTTTGATAATTATAAGCAGAATTCAATTTAATATAAAATATTTTCAATTTTCTCAACCACGGGCATATAAATTTAGAACAACCTGTATACAACAAATTGTTATATTTAATTTTAAGAAGTGATTAGAATAAGCTTACGAAACTCGGGACAATGCGCCGAGAATAAACAAAGTGAATGGCGCGTACCATTATCGTTGTTCGCGGAAGGTTCGATCATTAGCCTATGCTAAATAAGACTTAGTTGGAATCGATAATAGGTCATTATCGTTGTTCGCGGAAGGTTCGATCATTAGCCGATGCTAAATAAGACTCAGTTGAAATAGAGAATAGGTCATTAAATTTTGTAAATAGTAGAAAGTAATTTTAAAATGGGAATTAACTATTTCTTTTTTGAAATCCATTAAGCATATTTAGAAAGATTAAAAATTGGTTTTGAGGAATACTGCGAATGAGAGTTGGTGGTGGAAGGTTGATTTGTGAATCTGGAAGGGATATTTAGAAAGTAGGGAAATGAATGAAAAATATAGATTAGAATGTTTTGAGCTGTCGAGAAGTGAAGTCCAGTAGTAGACGGTAGTGTACGGAGAGTGAGAAAGCCGGTGTAGTTCCGTGAGTGTGGAGTATCTATCGTAGAACGAGAGGTAGGCCAGGTCGAGAGTAAAGAACCTCCTTGAGCCAAGAGTGTCCCGGTAGCTGATTGAAGTTTCGAAAAAGGTAGAAACACGGCATCACGACAGAAGCAGGAACGGGAGCTATACGAGCTAGTTTTCAAAGGAGAACATTACTGGAAGCCAGGACGAGGTTTTGATCGCAGCCAAGGATAGCAGGAAACGGGTCTTGTGTGAAGACATTCTCAGTTCACCAGAAAAAGGTCAGTCTCATTTGTTTGGACATGAATGTATGGGTTTTTCGTATTAAATACCACATTTAAAATTGAAGAACATAATCAATAATATCAGAAAAGCTTCATCAAACTTAAATAGAATTGTTGCTAATAAATCCTAATAGTTAAATGTTAATAAAAACTTTCAATTGGAAACCAAAAGGAAATAAGATTCCCATGTGTAAATGTTATGTTTAGGAATAATAAGATATAGCAAATATTAAGCAGTGATTGCCATTTAAATAAAATAAACAATATTTTGATTATAATTGTAACCCATATGTGTGTATTATTTTACTCTTTTCTTTCCTATCCCGATTAGGAACCATTGAGAAATACTGAGAAGCCACGTAAGTAAGTAATTAATTTTATAATTCGCCCTGAGATTGAAAACATATTGATATGTGATCTGGTTAATTAATTAAATTATTATTAATGCATTGATTAAATTAAATGACAAATAAGAATATTATCTCATATCAATAATCAAGATCACATCAATACATACATACAAACATTCATTTTTATTTATATAGATAGAAGAGGAAATATTTAGATGGCTATTAAAAAATAACGGTTGAAGTTAAAAAAGCGAAAATTTAGGATTGTATGTATCTTTTGGTTCTACATCATATAAAATTTAAAAAGAAAAGTTTGTCCAAAAAAATAAAAAATAATTATGGGGGCAAGCCCCCTTTTCACTTAGTTTACTCGTACCAACTCAGAAACCTTCCCGGGATAATGTACAACAACTTTGATTAAGGTCATCATACAATGATGAAATGTATAGTTTGCGAGTCTATAAGGTACATACATACATACAAACATTCATTTTTATTTATATAGAAGAGGAAATATTTAGATGGCTATTAAAAAATAACGGTTGAAGTTAAAAAAGTGAAAATTTAGGATTGTATGTATCTTTTGGTTTTACATCATATAAAATTTAAAAAGAAACGTTTGTCCAAAAAAATAAATAATAATTATGGGGGACAAGCCCCCTTTTCACTTAGTTTACTCGTACCAACTCAGAAACCTTCCCGGGTTAATGTACAACAACTTTGATTAAGGTCATCATACAATGATGAAATGCATAGTTTGCGAGTCTATAAGGTACATACATACATACAAACATTCATTTTTATTTATATAGAAGAGGAAATATTTAGATGGCTATTAAAAAATAACAGTTGAAGTTAAAAAAGTGAAAATTTAGGATCGTATGTATCTTTTGGTTTTACATCACATAAAATTTAAAAAGAAAAGTTTGTCCAAAAAAATAAAAAATAATTATGGGGGGCAAGCCCCCTTTTCACTTAGTTTACTCGTACCAACTCAGAAACCTTCCCGGGTTAATGTACAACAACTTTGATTAAGGTCATCATACAATGATGAAATGCATAGTTTGCGAGTCTATAAGGTACATACATACATACAAACATTAATTTTCATTTATATAGATTTTAATAAACATGACGATATATTTGAATGTTTGAAAAGTACAAGATTAAAAACTAAAAAATAAAAAAAATATGAAAAAGATTTTTTAATAAATGCTTTTCTTTAGTTACGAGTGACTAAAAGTAAAAATATTTTTAAAAAATCATCTAAAAAGCAAATATTAAAAAAAGTTCAAACTCGAAGGATTATTCGAAAAAAACTGTTAGACAGATTAAATATACAAAAATCTCACACATTCGTTAAAAATTGAAAAAATCTAACACATTGGTTAAAGAAAAGCGTGGGAGCGAAAACCGTTTATTCGATGAAGACACGCCCCACGCTTTTCTTTAACGAATGTTTTAGATTTTTTCAATTTTTTAACGAATGTGTGAGATTTTTATATATTTAATCTGTTTAACAGTTTTTTTCGAATAATCCTTCGAGTTTGAACTTTTTTTATTATTTGCTTTTTAGATGATTTTTTTATACTATTTTTACTTTTAATCACTCGTAACTAAAGAAAAACGTTTCTTAAACAATTTTTTTTTTCATATTTTTTAGTATAAATATCTCCCGACTTTTCCGATTTGTGTACTATTTACATTTTTGGGTAATGCTTCATATCTTATACCAAACACGGTACTGTGTAGAACGTTTTTAAAATCGCTCGTAGTTATTTGCTATTTTTGCAAGGAAATAGTTATTTTTGTATTGTTTAATTGGCATCAATTTAATCGTCTAATTATAGTGGTAATATTAGTGAAAAATTAAAATCTGTGCAACATAAATTAAGCGAGTAATTAGAAGATATCTGGAAGCTGTTCTGCCGTATAAACAGGTTAGTCAATAATTGTTTATCGTTACCAAGGTCAAACAGCTTTAAATATGAGTGATTGCCAGAATTGTCGATCAGCTTTAGGGTCTACGCCAACAACAATGTGTGACGGATGTCGATCTACTGTTCATTTGAAGTGTGTTGGAATGCAATCCGCCGAAGATGTTAGAATGACTAGAAATAAATCACGAAGCGTTAAGATTCTTTGTAATAATTGTTCAGGAAATATTGGTAATCTTGATCAATTAAAATCTTTTTTTGAAGGCTTTAAAAATGAGTTTGAAACTAAAATGTCAGAATTAAATAAAAAGTTTGATGATCTAAGCACACAAATTACAAACCAAAAGATGTCACCACAAACTTTTGAAGAAGTTGTTTCGGAGGCAACTGAGAGGATGGTGCGAGCTCAGAATATAATTATTGTTGGTGCTCTAGAAAGTACAGGCACTATCGATCAACGTAAAAAGCATGATGAAGAATTAGCATCCGATATTTTGGGGGTAGTGTGTGGGAATTCAACCCCACATATTCCTGTTAGCATAACCAGAATTGGCAAACCTTCACCCAATAGACCAAAATTAATGAAACTTTCATTTAACAATGCATCAATTGCAAAATATATTCTTAAACGCAAGAACTCATTAACGGGAACCCGTTTTGATAAATTTATTATTAGAGATGATAAAACACCTAAGCAAATGGAGTATTTGGATCAGTTGAGAAAGGAGCTAAATGATCGAAAGGCTAAAGGCGAGACTGATATTACTATAAAGTTCATCAGAGGAACCCCCTCTATTGTACCATCAAAAAACTGAAAGAGTCAAATTTTCTTAATTTCTCTATATCTTATACTAATATTGATTCTTTAATGGCAAAACTCAATGAATTTGTTCCTTATATGGATTTAGAGAAGCCTGCTATTATGCTTATAACAGAATCCTGGCTTAAACCACATATACCTAATTCTATCATAGATGTACAAGGTTATACTATATTCCGCAACGACCGGCTTTCGACTGGAGGTGGAGTATGCATTTATGTGTTAGATTCTGTTTTTTCTCAATTTACAGTAACTGTTTTACCTTCCAATATTCCTGGCTTCGAGGCAATATGTCTTCTCTTTCATAATAAACACTTATCTTTTACGATTTGCTGTGTTTACAGACCGCCTGATACTGCTTATAATAATTATGTTCAACTTATTAATTTTTTATCCGTTCTAGCTTCAACTTACAAAAACCTAATTATTGCCGGTGACTTCAATCATAGAGATTTAAAATGGCCACATCCTGTACCTCAAAATGCTTCATCTAGACTTCTTCTTGATTTTGTACAAGATTCACATCTCCAACAAATCGTTACTGAACCAACTCGTTTCCGTTCTGGGCAGCAACCCTCCATCTTGGATTTAATTATTACTTCTGATAATGATTTAATAAACAATCTAGAATACTATCCCCCTTTTGCTAAATCCGATCATGCAATTCTTCAGTTCCAAATGCAGTTAATTCTTGTTACTGATCCAAAAAAACTATACTCATCAAGATATTTTATTGATTATAGAGGTATTAATCATGATGTGTCACTGGTTGACTGGGCTTCCGTCCTGTCGTTACCAAATGTACAGGAAAACTGGAATATTTTTCATGAACAATGTAGCAACATCATAAAAAAGAATACAAGCTCAAGACTTATAACTACATTTCCTTCTAAACCCTGGATTAATTGGGATATTCAAAGATTGATTAAGAGAAAGAAAGCTCTTTGGCAAAAGTATCAAAGATCACGTTTGGAGAATGATTTCGTTACGCATAGGAATGTCGCCAATCTATTGAAAACAAAAATATGCAATGCTAGGAGAAACTATGAAAAAAATATTATAGACAGCAATAATCCAAAGAAGTTTTATAAGTATATTAGAACTTCCATAAACACAAAAGTTTCTGTTCCTCAATTAAAAACAGACTCAGGTGATATTACAAATGATGATTTGAAAGTGGCTACAACTTTTGCTAGGAGCTTTTACGGATCTTTTACTTTAGAACCTGATGGCCCGCTCCCAGACTTACATTATGAACCCGTAAATCATAGTTCTATTACCTCAGTAGAATTTTCTCCTGATGATATTTTTAAAAAACTTAAAGAACTTGACACCAACAAATCTCCAGGACCAGATAATCTTTCTCCTACTTTCTTGAAATCATGTGCAAATGCTCTGAAATATCCACTCCATTTGCTTATGGAACAATCATTCCACTCTGCTACTCTGCCACTTATTTGGAAAGAAGCACGGGTGAAACCAATCTTTAAGAAAGGAGATAAACTCGACCCCAAAAATTATAGGCCTGTTAGTCTCACTCCAGTTATATCCAAAGTTATGGAATCAATTATTGTGGATAATTTACACATATTTTTGAACCAGCATCAAATAATCCCGAACGAACAACATGGCTTTACCAGTGGAAGATCGGTTGTTACCAACTTGTTGTGTTGCCTAAATGACTGGACTGCCGAAGTAGATATGGGACAGGATATTGATATTATCTACTTAGATTTTAGCAAGGCTTTCGATAAAGTTCCAAGGGAAAGGCTTTTGAAAAAATTAAACAGGATTGGAATTCGCGGGCAACTGTTAAACTGGATTTCAGCCTTCTTAAGTGAAAGAAAATTTTCAGTAAGAATACAGTCTTCAAGTAGCCCCCTATATGACGTGATAAGTGGAGTCCCCCAATGATCTGTTTTAGGACCACTACTGTTTAATATATTTACATCGGAGCTAAAATACATCATTTCATCAAAGTTTTCGGTTTATGCGGATGACACAAAGCTGTACAATAATCCTAAAATAAACTCTCAGTGTTTGCAAAAAGACTTGGACAGCATTTCTCGATGGTGTACTGACTGGTTGCTACCGCTTAATATAGAAAAATGTGTCGTTCTTCATCTCGGCAAGAATAACCCTCGGTTAAATTATTTTATTAACGGCACCGTTTTTAAAAAGACCGATTGTCACTCTGATCTCGGCGTGTTAATAGACTCACAATTGTCCTGGACTCCTCAAACGTTGCAACAGTGTAATAAAGCCAATCGCATGGTATACCTTATTAGTAAAGTTTTTTCGTCCTGTGACAGTCGAACGTTAGCAAAATTGTATAAAACTTATGTGAGACCTATATTAGAATTTGCTAATTCAGTGTGGTGCCCGGTTCTTCAGCATGACGTAAATATGCTGGAAAATGTACAGCGACGAGTAACACGGATCCCGTATTCATTGGTGCGTCCCTCATATGAAGATCGTTTAAGGATCATGGATTTAGTTCCATTATCCGCCCGCAGACTTAGAGGCGACTTAATTACAACATTCAATTCATTTCATTACGAAACTTCTTCACTCAGAAATTTCTTTACAATAAATACAGATGAGCGGTTAAGAGGCCATCCCAGAAAGCTAAGAAGAGAACTCTGCAGAACCAACATCAGGTTAAACTTTTTATCAAATAGGGTTGTTTATGCTTGGAATTCATTACCGGCTTATGTCGCTATGGCGCCAAGTACAAATAGTTTTAAGAATAGACTCGATAATAATTGATTGTATTTTTAATTTAATTTTATGTAAGTCAGCATAAGTGTAAAACAGCTAAGTACCAAAATTTGTTTAGCTTTTAGAGTATAATAGGATTCTAATCCTCTATTCTTATTGAATGTTAATAATAAATAATAATAATAATATTTAACTTATAAAATATTTATATTTAATTCCCTTCGGACTACAAAGAATCATTTCTCACCAAACATAACATTGCAATTATCTCACAGTGAAGCCTTTATTGGATGTTAGTCGAAACATTTGACGAAAATAATTAGAAAACAATTAGAAGCCCCCGCAGCAGTCTCGATCCATCAATCAAACGCCTGCCGACTCCCTGGGGATGCACACGACGGTCGAAACGTCACGGGACTCGGCCCGAGGCCCGCTCATTCCCCAGGAGGCGATGTTCTCTTATTTTCCAGCCGACTCTGCCTAAAAAATGAACTCCGGGATGATGGCTGGGGATCAAGGGAGAAAATGATCGAAAAATAAGGATGGTTATCTGATAATTGGATGATAGGATAACTGTGTTAAAATTATCATAACACGGAAGGAAATAATTTATTTAAAAGTATTCCAAAAGCATTCCTTTCTTTACTGAGTTAACATAATTTTTGTAGTATCGTAGTAATACGAATAGAAATCAATATACGACGCGGGAAAAGTCCATAATGTTGTACAGGAAATTGAAAAACTTAACATTGTAACCTTCCTGTTTTCTTTGAGAAAAATTTCTCACTTGTGTTCAAATTTTTTCTGATGGGTGAGAGGAGTGTGTAACGTTACAAATGTCACATCTTTGATATTGGGGTAAAAATACATAATATCATATTTTAATTACATTTCTACATCTAACAGCTTTTTATAATCATTTTTACGTATCTAACCTAACCTCCAATGTCAAAGCATGTGTTCTGATAATTTAGTTTTAATATATCTTTTTAACTTTCATATGCATGGTTTATCAAATTATTTGACTAGTCTCGTCAGTATTAATTTTATTTTAGTCCTTTGCCAATAACTACTTTTTACGATTGTTTGGCAAAGGCTCGTTTTTGGTTTTTCTCCTTGATGTTTGATATGTGTTTTACTCTTATAGTTTTTGGGATAAATCAACCTTTCTTCCTTCGGGAGCCTCAAGCCGTCAACATCACCGGTGATGCTACTTATAAGGCGAAGACAACATTACATCTAGATAGACTGCAACGACTACCATCTCCAGCTGCAGGGGCCTAGGGCCGAACATCTGCCCAGGTCAAGAGAATTCAACAGCTGTACCATCCGACATCAAGAAGTTACCAGCGAACCAGATACCAAAAGCCATAAGTATTGTTATGCTCTACTTTTTCTATTTATTTAGATTAATTAGCAAATTCTTAATTTCATTTATTATTCAATTATTTTATTTCTTGCCTATGTAAAAACACAACTAAATTCCAATTAAATTTTCCAATCAATTTTATTCTCAGGGCTAATCTTGTATTTGATACAATACCTGTGATCTGTGGCTTCTAGTATTTCTGGTTGCTTACTTCTTCCAGGGTAGAAACAGGGAAATTGAAAACACTCAAAATCATATAACTGTAATCTATTGTTTTTATCAAATAAGCCGTGTACATAAGATTCAAAAAATACTAAAATTTAACTTTGTTGCAACAATCTCTAACTTAATATATTAAACTCTAATTCTGATATCTCCTTGTTTTGACAAAATATTTATTTGATTAATTTCTTATTTACTCTTACTAAATTGAATGAATCTTACTTTTCTTCTTTTGAATTGTTTTCTCAAATTTGAAATGACTAACTGCGTTAAAAAAATTGTTCAATAAACAAATAAACAAATATGGTTTTGATATAAATAAATTTTCTCAATTCCGACAAATGATTTGACTAACCTTTTATTTTTAACTCCCTCGTTTTCTGGATTGCGCCGTACTTGATTCTCCCAACACGTACTCTCTGGATGTTGCGAAAAAGTCCCTCTCGTCCAAACTGCTTCCAAGAAAAACACACAGGACTTGCTCGAATATCTTGTGTACAAACGGATGATAATCAGCTACTCGTTCTAGACAAAACAAAGGAATCTCCTTCGGACCAGGAAAATTAACTCTTCAACCGGTCGACGATTTGGTTTCAATTTGATTCTGCTCGCAAAGGCCGATCACACCACTCTACACTGATTCTACACTTTATAAAAAAATTGGACTGCCCTCTTCCGATGTCAATTACACAGTGTCTTTATTTTTCTCTCAAATCCATACTCTCACATTCATTATCCCTTCTCATGATATTTTCCATCCAATAAACAACAACCTCTCTCAAACCATTTATTTCTGAAGAAACCAAATATTCTTCCAACAACTTTTACAATTTGTCAAATTTCAAAGAATATCGTAATTAGTTCTTTACTACTTTCTACATTAACGTCTAAACCTCATACAGTTTGTATACCACATGAAAAACCTTCCCGGAAAAGATACTAAAGCCGTCTTTGTTTTCGTCAACGATGTCCAACTCTCTAATCACCGAATTGTTTGTTCATGTCCCGTGCACTTCGTCGAATCAATTATTAGTCGTTTCACTTTTTCCCGAAACACTTGCTTAATAGCAAAATTAAATTCTAAACAATTTTGGTGATATACAGGGTGATGGAAAACTATGATTTCATGGTCGTTGATACAAATTTAATTTTTTCTGAATTTCTTTACAAAAAAAAAACAATTCTACAACAGTATAATCTACAAATTGTTAGTTTTTGGCAAGAATTTGAATATATTTGTTAATGCATATAATAAGTCACATTTTCATTATATCTTTATTGAACAATAAACATGATTAGTTAAAAATACTGTTTTGTTTGCTTCATTCTAAATTTTCAGAGTTCATATCTAAGATTAGGACAAGAAGAACACACACCCTGAGTGACTGAGCTAGGCTAGGGTGAACGATAACTATCTTAGTTGGTTGAAATATTATTTTCGAATAGTATTTTCAATTACCGGGACACCGGGCGAAATCCCATTGAAAATTAGCCTTGTTCCTGTACGCGGGGCTCTACAGGAATCGACAACGATCCCCAGCTACTCGTGGGAATAAATATGAATACTCACCAACATGCAAGGCAAGCACGGTGTTTAAATGCCACAAACCCGACCAGTGTAAACCAACCCTATTCAAAGTGCGTCAAAAATATAAACCTCAACATCGCCACATATAATGCTCGGTCGCTCTCTACCGAAGAAAGGTTCGAAGAAATGGAGGAAGAACTTTCAAAAGTGAATTGGGATATTGTGGGTATCAGCGAAGTTAGAAAAAAAGGAGAGAATCTTATCTCACTCCCATCAGGCCATCTGTGGTACTACAAAGGAGAAGAGGAATCGACAGTCGGAGGAGTCGGCTTCTTTGTTCACAAAAGAATTGCGAACAGAATTGTGTCAATAAACCAAATATCAACAAGGGTGGTCTACTTAAACATCAAAATGAGCACCAGATATATCCTAAAGTTCATTCAAGTATACGCACCTACTACAGGCCATTCAGATGAAGAAGTCCAAATATTCTACGACCAAATATCCTGTGCAATCAAGGAAAATCCTGGCCACTTCTTAATAATAGGCGGTGATTTCAACGCCAAAATAGGTACCAAGGAAGACCCCTCTGAAATAATATTGGGAAATTTTGGAAGCGAAGGCAGAAATGATAGAGGCAAACAACTGTTAACTTTTCTTTTGGAAAACAATCTCTATCAAATGAACAGCTTCTTTAAAAAGAAAAAACACAGAAGATGGACCTGGGAAAGTCCAGATGGAAAAACAAGGAACGAAATCGACTATTTCTTAACAAATAAAAAAGAATTATTTAAAGACGTAAATGTGTTAAACCAGTTCAGCACAAGCAGTGATCACAGGTTAGTAAGAGCTAAAATAACGATATCGATCGAAAAGGAAAGACTCAAAATGATAAATAAGAAACACCCAAAGAAATGGGTAAAACCAACTACTATTCCGGAGTTCGAAAAATATATTAATGATACATTGAAAGATACAACAACAACAGACATTAATATACTGAACAAGCAAATAATCACCACAATACAACAGGCTCAAACTAAATACTGTCCAACAAACCAAAAAGATGAAAAACTAAGTCAACCTACTAAAACCCTTATAGAACTAAGACGACAGATGAAAGGAGATACAAGTTCCAGCAAAGAAGCGCTAAATCAAATAAATAAGACTATCACAAAGTCAATAAGAAAAGACATAAGAAACTACAATGTAGAAAAAACAAAACAAGCAATAGAGCAAAATAAGAACATGAAAGTTTTGAAGAACGTAAGCGTACAAAAAGGAAAAATAGAAATCAACAAACTAAGAAACAGAACTGGAAAAGAAACTACAAACAGAGATGAAATATTAACAATAGTCGAAGAGTTCTACACAGAGTTATACAAATCAAGAAAAAAAGATGACAATGCGCAACCTCCAATTACAGTAAAAACTGGAGTATTAAATCAAGGATCGGATTTAATGCCCGATATAACAAAATCAGAAATCAAAGAGGCTCTGAAGAAAATGAAAAATAATCGAACCCCAGGTGAAGATGGAATAGTATCAGAAGCACTAAAAATTGGAGGAAATATACTACTTGAAAAAATTAAACAACTTTTCAATATCTGCCTTCACAACGCCAATATTCCAACAGACTGGAACAACGCTACTATGATTCTATTACCAGCGGCGGCTCGTGGGTCAATCTTCAGGGGGGTCATTTTGGTTTGAAAACTTCAAACTGTTGATTTTTTAAAGTATTTAAAAGATCTTTTAGCATTTATATTTTAGATAAAAAATACAGACTTAGATAAAACTCAATACTATTTACCCTAGTTTTCCGAAAATTAAATTTGTCTTTTTTTAGAGTAAATCTTTTAAAAAATATAGGAAAAATGGTATGAACAGGTTATTGACTGATATATAGATAGGAATATTTATAGTATAATAAATTGTAAATTTATTAAAACGAAACTTACTTTAAATATTTTTATATTTTAAGTCAATTCTTCTATCCTTTAGTTCTGCAAAATAGTCTATGACCTTCTCATTGAAATTTGGAATGCTCTTGACAAGCGTTTTCTCGATGCTCAGCATAGACAAGGCACTAAGTCTAGGTTGTCCCATCGTATTACGCAGGAATGTTTTTACTCTTTTTAAAGTAGAAAAACATCTCTCACTTTCCACGGTTGTCATAGGGAGTGTGCACAAAATATTTAATAACTTCACTGCTTCAGAAAATGTTTCAGACAAATTCATGTTAATAAAAAGCTGAAGTATGGCTACTGCACCAGCACTATTGCGAAAATCCTCACGACAATATAAGACTTCAAGTTCCGATTTTAGTTTGGAAATATTCACTGTGGGATAATTAGCCGTCACCATTTTTAAAATATTTTGCGGAAAGTTGGTAGTGTATGCTTCAAATTTCTCTATGTAGAATAACTGTGAAATCATGAGATGATCATTGAAACTAAACCTGTGATTTATTTCAGATATAATAATATCACAAATTTCAAGTGCAGTTCGTCGCTTTGGATCCTCTGCAGTAGTTTTTCTTTTTTTTTGCTGTTGATGTGCTTGGTACTTCTGATTCCAAAATAGTATTTCTAATTATTTGGATATTGTTGTTAAAAGACAGGATACAATTTTTGACAGATATAACATCAATGTCTCGCATTTGCAATTGTTTAAACAATATATCAACATGGGGCATTATTTTATGGAAAAAATTTAACCAAAATAAAAAATGCTCATCTTCCAAATGTCTTTTTAAACCAGTTGCTTGATTTATATTGTTACCATCTTGCTCCTCATCAATAATTTCCTCTAAGCAAGATTTTAAATCATCTTTATAAGTGTATACAATTTCAACACATTTTGTATTGAAAGCCCATCGAGTAGGCGCAGCTTTAGGTAGCCTTACTTTAACCACTCTATCCAGAACCATCGTACGTTTTGGAGATCGGCCGAAAAAGGACGAAAATCCGTGTAAATTTGCAAAAAATATTTTTATCGGTTTGTGTTGACTCGCCGCTTTTTGGAGGATAAGATTAAATTGATGGGCATAGCAGTGAATGAAGTGTGCATTTGGGTATATTTCTTTAATTTTTGTTTGTACTCCTCCCAGTTTACCGCTCATGACTGATGCACCATCGTAACTTTGGGCAATCAATTTTTCAGGTGCTTCATTAATTTTTAATAATTGAAGTTCTTCCAATATTACATTAGTTAAATGTTGTGCTGTAGTACCTAGGGGGTTAACAAATTTCCAAAATCTTTCATGTACAATACCAGTTAATACATATCGCAATATGATAATCATCTGCGTTTTATTGGAGCTGTCTGTGGTCTCATCTACTTGAATGGCCACAAAATTTGTCTGGCCAATCTCCTTCATGATATGAGTATGCACAATGGCTAACATTGATTCTAAAATATCGTTCTGAATTGTTTTCGATGTTCCTTTAAATACTGTACTTTTTTCAATGTGTTCTTTAAACATTAAATCCAGTTCAGAAACAAAATCGATAAGGCCCAGAAAAATTCCACGATTATTGGAGCTGTCACTTTCGTCATGACCGCGCAATGCAATTTCGAAAACTCCACAAAATTTTACACAGTCGATTAGTTTGTTTAAAATATACCTATTTTTAGATACCAATTCATTAAAGTCATGCACAGATTTACGATATACACTATCAAGTTGCTGTCTTATGTTAACACGTCCTAAACTTGCGTAACTCATTGATGAATTTATATGAGTAGTTGAAGAGGCATGTTTTGTAATTTTCACTTTTAAATGCTTAATGTCAGTTACTCCATTTTTCGCCCATACAGCGTCATTCGAAAACAGTAAACACGGATAGCAAAAAAATGCATTTCTCACACTGCAGCCACAAATCCAATCAGCAGACGGTAACTAACTAAACGTGAGGCCGTCGACTCTACTAGAGGTATACGACGGAAAGGTCACTCCCACTCTCGCCCACGAAATTGCTATCTGCCGTCTCTTTTCTATTTTACATGCATTTGTCCATAAGCCATAAGAACTGTATATAGACAATTTAAAATACGGCCCAGCCACGGGCTTGTGTATAGCGCGAGGCGCGACGTTATTATATCTATTATATTTGTTTTGCCAATGCAGATTGCTGAGAGAGAATTTTATATTTCAGAGTGAAGTTTTAGATAAAAGATATTTTTAATAAAATTGGTATTTTTATGAGATTATTTTAGGGGGGTCATTGACCAATTGACCCTAAGGAGGAGCCGCGCTTGTCTATTACACAAAGCAGGAGACAAAGCCAATTTAGAGAATTACAGACCGATTAGCCTCCTCAGCCATTTATATAAGTTATTTACGCGAATAATAGTTAAGAGAATGGAAAGAAAGTTAGAGACTTATCAACCAAGAGAACAGGCAGGATTCCGAAAAAATTACGGAACAAATGACCATCTACAAAGTATAAAAACCCTGATAGAGAAAGTAGTGGAATACAATAAACCCCTAGTTCTAGTTTTTATCGATTTTCATAAAGCCTTTGATACAGTTGAACTTAGCAAAATATTACAGGCGCTTAAAGAATGCAGGCTAGATTATAGGTATACAAAATTATTACACAAAATATACTTACAGGCAACAACCACTGTCAAATTACATACTAACAGTAATCGCATAAAAATAGAACGGGGGGTTAGACAAGGAGACCCAATGTCACCTAAACTTTTTAATACGGTCTTAGAACATGCTTTCAAGAGTTTGGATTGGATGACAAAGGGAATAAAAATTGATGGAGAATACCTAAACAACTTACGTTTCGCCGATGATATAGTCATAGTAGCTGAGGATCTAGGTATGGCAAGAGAGATGGTACAAGAACTCGTTGTAGCTACAGAAAATGTTGGTTTAAATATAAACATCTCAAAAACAAAAATCATGACAAATTTGGTACCCAACCAGAACATCAGTATTGGTGGGAAGGAAATAGAACTCGTAGATAGATATAAATACCTGGGACATGAAATTACGATTGGCAGGGATAACCAGACTCATGAGCTGAAGAGAAGAATCGGTCTTGGGTGGGCAGCATTTGGAAAACTGAGAGAAACTTTTAAAAGTGAGTTACCCACATGTCTAAAGAGAAAGGTATTCGATCAGTGCGTCCTCCCAGTCTTGACGTACGGATCAGAAACACTTACCTTAACTAAAGCCTCGGCTACCAAACTAAGAGTCACGCAGAGAAGAATGGAGCGGTCAATGTTAGGAATAACTCTGCGAGACAAAATCAGAAACGAAGAAATCAGGAGAAGAACAAAGGTGACTGACGTCATCGAGAGAATAGCCAGGTTGAAGTGGAGATGGGCAGGACACGTAGCCAGAATGACAGATGGGCGATGGACGAAGAGGTTATTGGAATGGAGGCCAAGAGAAGACAAAAGAAGCGTCGGTCGACCGCCTACAAGATGGACTGACGACTTAAGAAAGGTAAATAAAAACTGGATGAGGGCGGCGCAGGATAGATGGGGTTGGAAACGAGGGGAGGAGGCCTATGTTCAGCAGTGGACTTTTGAGGCTGGATGATGATGATGATGATTTTCAATTAGCTGGGGTAGTCCACCGCCTGTCGTTTTCGTTTCAACATCAACATATTATGATTAAGTAAGGCCATATGGCCTAATTGAAATGACATATCAGTAGGCCAAACAAAGGTATCTCTCTCTCTGTTTTTCTCTTTGATCATCACTCCTAGTGGAGTATTGGGCGCACCTACGTTTCTTGACCGGTGGAGTAAGACGGCTGGTAGCCAGCTCAACGCATCTTCATTGTGTTGATTTTCTGGTTAATCTGCGTACCAGTTCCTTCGATACTCCTCTGTCTCTTGCTGCTTTATTTTTCACTTCCTTTCCCTCCCCCACCTTAAGTCAATTCTGTTGTGTTCTCTGGTAACTGTTTTCTTCCAGGTATTATCTGAGGCGCTTAGTGCAAGAGTGGTCTAACTCGTAAAAACTGATATTGAGAAAAAGACGATTTAGTTTTTAATAAATATGACCACTCTCTTTTCTATAAGGATTATTATCCTTAGTTTTAAATTTCAACACCTTAAATTAAGTTAATAAATTTCATTTTACATTAATATCACAAAAAAGAAAAATTTTCAAAAAATTTTTGGAAAAAAAATTGCAGGCCACTTTTGCACTAACATTATATAAATAAAAAAAATAAAGTGCGTTTTTGCATAAAATATATTTTTACAATACTTGTATACAAAAAATGAACAAAAGTCAAAACAATGCCCTTAACTAATTTTTTTTATAAACATTTATTCCACTATTTGTTCGGAATCTTCTATAGCGTAAAACACATTATCTTCATCATTATTTTGTATACGTTGACCTGAGTTTTTAACATTTAGGTTGTTATAAAAGTTATGTAAATAGGGTGGTACATACACCAACAAATCTTGTAAATTGCTAAATTTAGCTGCTTCAATGTCTCTGCCCTTTGGGTATAAAAGTGGAAGTTTTCCAATAAACGTAGATGTATTGCGCTTCGTAATATCTATATGTTTAAAAATAACATCCGGATTGTTAGATTCTTTATAATGTAATTGTAATGGTTCAGTTAAAGAGTATCGCAACCATTGCATTTTTAACCAGTTGACCGATTCACCCTCGACAGTCTTTTTACGATTAGTAATGGTTTTCTCTAATGGAACACTACTCACGAAATCGTTGCTGGTCATTTCTACAACTGTGAATGGATTTTGTTTTTTGGCTGTCCTAATCACTCTGGTCCAATCTCCAGGTACATAGATATCATTGAAAGTTTTTTTGTTCTTCTCTATGATCCCAAAGTCACGGTCACAGGCTAGATATGAATGCCCCGACACCAAAATTTATGGTCAATTTGCTGGACTTTTGATATCTTGTTTTGTATGATATAATTACAGAATAGAGACATTTTGATATTCCTATTCTGCCCTCCGCATTGGTCACTATACATAATTAATTTTGACGTGTTAACATAGTTTTTAATATAATGCTGTATGCAAGATCCAATCTCTTGAGGTCCTCTGGATGCTATGGCTTCATGCCAAACGTACATGTGGGCCTGATTGCTTGACAAGTTGTGGATACCTAAACAGTATGTCCACAACTGTCTTTTGTAGTAACATACCCCAGTTGAAAGATGAGGAATAGGTAATGTAGACATGAGATCAAACGCTATTATAGTGACATCGTTTTCAGCTATTTTACCCAACTCCGAATCCAATGCCATCCCAGCACGTGCACTTTCTGCCTTTCGAAGATGGAATTCTTTCTCTAATTTTAAACTTGCTAAAGTAACTTCAGAAGTTTCTGTTTTTATTTTTTGTTCAAATTCGTCACATCTTCTACACCTGTCAGATATAGGTGCATGAAAAGTTGAATTAAATTTTTTTCTGAAAACATTTCTAAAAACAAATTGTGATGCAGGATCATTTGTTTCTTGTTTGTATAAGGAATACATAGTTGACAGATTTAAAGTGAGAGCCAAATAACAAAGATTGGGATTTTTTGTTCTAGAATAGTGTGACTGATATTTTGGGAATCTCGAAATAAAATTAAAAATATTGTCAAGTTTCTCCTGACTTGTTTTATTATGAGGCTCCTTTTTTCCTCGTTTATCGTTAGAAGGTGTACCACCTTGCTCCTTATTATTCAAAGCACGTGTAAGCCGACCATCTGAAACTCTCAGGACTTTTTTAAAAACTCCTTGCAAACTGGAATCTCTATGCCTCTTTCTCTTGTCAAATAATATCGTCTTGTGTATTTTCTGGAGTCACTTTGAGCAGTATTGGCTAATTTTGAAGTAAGTTTGATATGGCCACATAAGTAAGACGTCTGTAAATCATAATTGGTGAGTTTATAGAAATCTTTAAAAATAGTTTCACGCTGTTGAAGAGTAATAAGTTTATGGCATTCTTTAAAGCAGCGGCAGTCGGATGGATCAAATTGTTTGGCAACAACTAGCTTACCCTTAATGGTTGTATACTCACGTCCACTGTTTCGTAATTTTTTTCTTATATTACGTTGCCACTGACTTTTATCTGCAAATATGCGCCGAGGACCACGTTTCTTACTTCTTGGAATTTCTCCAGGATTTGCAATATCGTTAGACTGAAAATTGCTTTGTAAATTCTCATCAGCCACCAGCACCTTTTCATTTTCAGCTAAAACAAAGTTTATTAGTTTCTCGCAAACGATTATAATAATAATAAAATACCTGTACTTTTTTCACTTGACGATTCTTCTATATCAGAAGGATTGTAGCTGGAACCTGAATCTGCAAATGGATCATCAATACTAGAGATATCACTGTCATCAAAGATATTATTGCTTTTGCCTGAAAGAGATAAGTTACAGTAATTCAGCCGTGTATTAAAATATACTTTTTAATGCCTTATTCCAAAATGTCTGCTTTTACTTTTAATAATATTACTACTTAAGAAAATGATCTGGATAATATATTTACCTGATGTGGATGGAATATCCATAATGAAACTTCCAAATAACTAAAGTTAAACAATTAAAGTATACACGAGCTGTTAAAAAACAAATAATAATTTTAAGGTTAAAAGATAGGCCACTAGTGCACACGAGAAATTGAAACACATACATAAGCACGAACGTTGGGCTATTACTGCACAACCGTTTGTCAACAAATCGTAATACGCCAAAGTGACCTTGACCATTCCTCTACCGTCATTTTAATCAAATCGATGTGGGCCACTATTGCACACGATAGATTAATAAAAATACTAACGCTCGGTGTTATTAACTCAAATATCATTTTTTTTAGTTAGGCCACTTTTGCACTATGCGCCTCACTGGTCTTCCCCTCTTTTTTGTCCCCTCAAGTTGATATTCGAGTGCTTGTCTTGTGATTTTATTAGGATGTTTTCTTAACGTTCAAGCTTATTAAAATGTTGTAGATACAGTAAATCTTATTTTATTTCAACTGTCCAACACCCTTTTATGTAAAGTATCACATCGAAGATCCAAAATAAAATATAGCGCTTTCGCCTAATTGTTTCAAGGCTCGCAAATCTCCATTATTAATTAGAAATAAGCTCGAAGAATGGTTGAAACTTTGAAGAAAGTCCATGACAAACCATTTTTTCTATATATCTCAAGTGGTTGACAAGATGACAGCGTTTGATTAAGACGTTCATTTGCTTTATATTGATTTAAATAAGGAATACGACGCCGTTCCGCGCCAAAAGTTGTTCAAGGCTCTTGAAAAACTAATATTAACATTACTGAGATATAACCATGTACTGAGATATTTTGGACATATATCTAGAAGAAGACAAGGTATGGAACATGGAATGAATGATAGTTAAAGGCAACGTAGCGGGCAAAAGATTCAAAGGAAGATCTCGATGGTAGGACCAAATAAAGGACATGACTGGTTACTCATTCTCCGAAGAAAAACAGCACACACAGGAGAGAGATAATTGGTCAGAACTAGTCAAAAAAATACATGACGCCACTACATACTTACGAAGGAGAAATACATAGAGGAGGAGGAGGGCCTATTGTCCAATTGCGAATTAGTTAATTAGTCCAAAAAAATTAATAAAAAGAGAAAAAAGAGGTTCTAAATAACAAATTGTTTGAAACAAATCTTGGAAGCATTTATATCCATGGATGATCAAGTGGGTTAAGCTTATTAAAATGTTGTAGATATAATAAATCTTATTTTATTTCAACTGCCTAACACCCTTATATGTAAAGTCTCACACCGAAAATCCAAAATAAAATATGGCGCTTTCATCTAATTAATTCAAGGCTCGCAAATCTCCATTATTAATTAGAAACAAGATCGAAGAAGGGTTGAAGCTTTGAAGAAAGTCCACGAAAAACCATTTTTTCTGTGTATCCCAAGTGATTAAGAAGCAGACAGCGTTTGCTTAAGACATTCATTTACTGTATATCGACTTAAATATGACATACGACTCGGTTCCGCACCAGAAGCTGTTGAAAACTCTTGAAGAAGCTAATATGAACATTCATGTAATTAAAGTAATTAAATACCTATATAATGTTATCTTTATTCTAATGCAAGGTTTCAGATTTACAAGCGTTAAAGCAAGTATGCTGCTTGTCGCTCACACTTTGTAATGCATGTTTAGAGAGGGTGTTAAGAACATGGAGCATGGAACAAGTTACGATCAGGCAATTTAATTACTTTGGCTCCGCTAGTAAATAACATTGGAAGATGCGAAGATGAGATCCGTCAATGCATCACAATGTTCAGATCGGCAACAACTAAATTCACAAAAATGTGGAAGACACTTACACTGACATTACAATAAACCAAAATTAAGCCTTGTTCGAGTACTAATATTTCCTATCGCCACCTATGCTTCGCAAACTTGGAGCATAAAAAAGCCGATTCGAAGCGTATAATAGCATTTGAAATATAGGTCTACCATAGAATACGCATACCATGGACCGCAGATCGCACAAATAATTCAATACTACATAGCAGAACTTAACATAAAAACTAGACTCATCACAATTTTCAACTAAAATACAGGGTGTCCCGAAAAGATTGGTCATTAATTATACCACACATTCTGGGGTCCAAAATAGTTCGATTGAACCTAACTTACCTTAGTACAAATGTGCTCATAAAAAAAGTTACAGCCCTTTAAAATTACAAAATAAAAATCGATTTTTTTTCAATATATCGAAAACTATTAGAGATTTTTCATTGAAAATAGACATGTATTATTCTTGTGGCAGGAACATTTTAAAACAAAATTATAGTGAAGTTTGTCCACCCCACAAAAATTTTATGGGGGTTTTGTTCCCTTAAACCGCCCCAAACTTTTGTGTACGTTCCAATTAATTTATTATTGTGATACCATTAGTTAAACACAACGTTTTTAAAACTTTTTTACGTCTTAGTATTTTTTCCATAATCCAGTTTTTATCGAGATGCGGCTTCTTTTTTAATATATTTACATAAAAATTTTATGGGGGTTTTGTTCCTTTAAAGCCCCCAAACGTTTGTGTACGTTCCAATTAAACTATTATTGTGGTACCATTAGTTAAACACAGTGTTTCTAAAACTTTTTTGCCTCTTAGTCTTTTTTTACAAGTCACCTTTTATCGAGATGTGGCTTCTTTTTCAAATTATATATAAAAATGCAAATTATAAATAAATTTTCAGATTATTAACAGGTCTCTATAATCGTACGTAACCATATACAAATTATGTGGTGGATTCGACAAATATTCAAAATATTTCGATAAACACTGGCTTATCGAAAAAGTACTAAGAGGCAAAAAAGTTTTAAAAACATTGTGTTTAACTAATGGTGCCACAATAATAATTGAATTGGAACGTACACAAAAGTTTGGGGCGGTTTAAAGGAACAAAACCCCCATAAAACTTTTATGGGGTGCACAAATTTCACTTTAATTTTTTTGTAAGATGTTGCTGCCATAAGAATGCCACATGTCCATTTTCAATAAAAAATCTCTAAGAATTTTCGATATATGAGAAAAAATCGATTTTCATTTGTAACTTCAAAGGGCTGTAAATTTTTTTTTGTGCACTATTGTATATAGGTAAGTGAGGTTCAATCAACTTATTTTTGACCCCAGAATCTGTGGTATAATTTATGACCAATCTATTCGGGACACCCTGTATACTGAAATATTTTGGATATACAGGGTGTCCCGAAAAGATTGGTCATAAATTATACCACAGATTCTGGGGTCAAAAATAGGTTGATTAAACCTAACTTACCTTAGTACAAATGTGCACATAAAAAAAGTTACAGCCCTTTGAAGTTACAAAATGAAAATCGTTTTATTTTCATATCTCGAAAACTCTTAGATATTTTTTATTGAAAATTGACATACACTATTTTTAAAACTTTTTTACCTCTTAGTACTTTTTCGGTAAGCCAGTGTTTATCGAGATATTTTGAATATTTGTAGAATCCACCACATATTTGTATATGGTTAAAAGTACGATTATAGAAACCTGTTAATAATCTGAAAATTTATTTATAATTTATATTTTTAGGTATGTTTTGAAAAAGAAGCCACATCTCGATAAAAGGTGACTTTTCAAAAAAAAACTAAGAGACAAAAAAGTTTTAAAAACACTGTGTTTAACTAATGGTACCGCAATAATAGTTTAATTGGAACGTACACAAACATTTGGGGGGCTTAAAGGAGCAAAACCCCCATAAAATTTGTATGTAAACATATTAAAAAAGAAGGCGCATCTCGATAAAAACTGGCTTATCGAAAAAATACTAGGAGGCAAAAAAGTTTTATAAACGTTGTGTTTAACTAATGGTACCACAAAAATGAAATAATTGGAACGCACACAAAAGTTTGGGGGGTTTAAGGGAACAAAACCCCCATAAAATTTTTATGGGGTGGACAAATGTCACTATAATTTTGTTTTAAGATGTTCCTGCCATAAAAAGGGTACATGTCCATTTTCAATAAAATATCTCTAATAGTTTTTGATATATTGAAAAAAATCGATTTTCATTTTGTAAGTTCAAAGGGCTGTAACTTTTTTTATGAGCACATTTGTACTAAGGTAAGTTAGGTTCAATCGAACTATTTTTGACACCAGAATGTGTGGTATAATTGATGACCAATCTTTTCGGGACATCCTGTACACCTATAAATAAGAAGACAATGCATGGAACATGGAACGAATGATGGTTGATGGTAATGTAGCGGGCACAAGATTCAGAGGAAGAGCTCCAGTACTATGGTCGGACCAAATAAAGTACATAACTGGTTATTCATTCTCAAAAAAAAAACAAAAACAACACACACACAGGACAGAGATAATTGGTCAGAAATAGTCAAAAAAATTACATGACGCCACTATATACTTACGAACGGGAAATATATAGAAGAGGAGGAGGACTTATTGTCCAACTGCGAATTGGTTTGCGTGATTGATGCGAGAAATCGAATAAAAAGAGAAATAAAAAAATACGAAGAAACTTTTAAGAAACGCTATTCTTTAGTTACGAGTGACTAAAATTAAAATTATTATAAAAAATCAACTAAAAAGCAGAAAATAAAAAAATTGAAAAATCTAACACATTCGTTAAAGAAAAGCGTGGGGCGTGTCTTCATCGAATAAACGGTTTTCGCTCCCACGCTTTTCTTTAACGAATGTGTTGGATTTTTTCAATTTTTTTTATTTTTTACTTTTTAGTCTTACACTTTTCAGACATTAAAATATATCTTCATGCTTATTAAAACATGTATAAACCATATGATGTACAAACATGAAAAGTAGTCTGGAACTTTATTGTTTATTTATGAAACATAACATAAACAATTAACGTGAAAAGTGAAATTATGTATAGTTCATATAATTAGCTAAAATCTGTAAAAGTTTTAAGTTTCTTATATATATATCGGTTTTAAAACGTTCTCCTACGTCTTCCGATGCCTAGTCGCCATTCACTTCGGTCCATCCAAAGGTCTTCATCCAATTCTCTTTCTCTCATTTCTCGATTTATGCCTTCTCTCCAACTCAGGCGGGGTCTTCCTCTTTTTCGTCTACCATGAGGGGTCCACGTTAGGATTTTCTGATCCTTGACCCTTTCGTTTTGTTTCGGTAATCACTGCGATGTCTATGTTCAGTCTATTTATTTCGTGTATTACTTCATTTATTTTTTGTTTAAACCCTTGTACGTTCCAAGTTCCAATATTCGTCATCCTTTTCCGTAGCATGTGTCGTCGTTTTATAATCAATCGATTCCGAGGCGTTTCGCTAGGATTTTTAACAGTTTGAATTTTTCCGAGTAACGGGGAGTTAACCCGATGCCTCAACCCCCGACCTGGAGGACCAGGGTTTGATTTTGGAGTATTCCTTCTCCTAGAGGATTTGCTTTCTCTACAGCTTTAGATCATCCTCCGCCCTACCTCCGCCCTACCTGTTGGTCCGCGGGTAGTATTTTATTTCCTACCTATCCGCCAGCACTAGGCTGGTGAGGACATGCCCCTATCCGCCACCTTGGGGACGCGCTCTCTAGGGGTTACAGGTTCCCCCGAGAGTTTCTTCATTGTAAAAAAACAAGAAAATTTAAGCATTTTCCGTTAAAATCGTTTTTTTATTTAAACAATTAATAAACATAAAAAACGTCATTTTTTTATAAAAACATTTTTTATTTACTATTCGTAGTGTTCCCGCGAATGCATATGTCTGCAAATTTTTAGTCATTTGCATTGAAGAAAAGGAGTCAAATTAACGTCCAAAGGTTTGACCCAAGACCCAAACTATTGAACTAAAGGGAAGCGTTTAATTAATTAATACGCCATAACGAATTCTAATGTTAATTGTAGCACAAAACGTCTCTACCGTTGGTTTTTCTAAGACTACGATAAAAACACGAATTTTTTTATTTCGATTTTTGGTTGAAGTTTTATTTCGTATCGTATTGAAGTTTAACACGAATAAGCGCCGATTTTTATATAAATAAATATATGTGCGTTCAAAGTTTGAAACTTTATTGTTTATTTATGAAGCATAACGTAAACAATTAACGTAAAAAGTGAAATTATGTATAGTTCATATCATTAGCTACAATCCGTAAAAGTTTTAAGTTTCTACATTGTAAAAAACAAGAGAATTTAAGCATTTTCCATTAAAATCGTTTTTTTTAACAATTAATAAACATAAACAAATTTTTTATTGACTATTCGTGTATTGTTCCCGCGAATGCATATGTCTGCTAATTTTCATTCATTTGCAATGAAGCAAAGGCAGTCAAATTAACGTCTAAAGAATTGACGCAAACTATTGAACTAAACAAAAGCGTTTAAAAAGCGTTTAAAAAAGAGGTTCTAAATAACAAATTGTTTGAAACAAATCATGAAGCATTTATATCCGTAGATGATCGAATGGGTAAAGCTTATTAAAATGTTGTAGATATAATAAATCTTATTTTATTTCAACTGTCTAACACCCTTATATGTAAAGTCTCACACCGAAAATCCAAAATAAAATATGGCGCTTTCGCCTAATTATTTCAAGGCTCGCAAATCTCCATTATTAATTAGAAACAAGCTCGAAGAAGGGTTGAAACTTTGAAGAAAGTCCTTCTTATTTAATTAGGGGTAGCGGGTGTAGATGGTGGGACGTTAAGGGGAGCAAATGTTTATTTTATGTACTGGAGCTTTCTCTTCTTGATTTAGAGTGCAATCTCTGGATATTCCGCGGCACTTTAATGGAAATGGATAATTGGTTTAAATGCTTCCTTTTCGGAATTTAAATTTCATGGAAAGGAGTCGCTTATATACAACGCCGAGCCAACGTATACCTTCGGGCTAGATGGGAATTTTAACGAAAACATTTACAAGAGATTAGGAAATTAGAAATGTAAAGAATGGGGATTCGAATGGGCTTTTCCCTAAGGTGTGTTTTAACTTTTTTCTTTGCTCATAGATAAGAAATTCTAATTAAAAACAATTTTAAACTTTTCTACTTTAGAATTCTACCTTTTGTATTTAGAACTTTTGATTTATTATTCCCTAAATTGACATTTTTAAACTTTTATTATTTTGGAAAGAGAAACTAATACTTAATATCAATTAACTCTTTTTTAATATTCTTCTCAATATTTGCATTTTTTCTCATATAAAAGAATAAAATAAAAAAGTTGGCCACACAATTTGGTGGTAGAATTTTTTTTGATATTCTAGAGCCTTTATTCCATTTGCAAGATTAAGTCCAGAGATGTATTGTTGTTTCAAGCTTTCAAGAGTGTGGATTGGGTGACAAAGTGAATAAAAATAGATGGAGAATACCTAAACAACTTACGTTTCGCCGATGATATAGTCATAGTAGCTGAGGATCTAGGTATGACAATAGAGATGGTACAGGAACTCGTTGTGGCTACAGAAAATGTAGGTTTAATTATAAACATCCCGAAAACAAAAATAATGACAAATTTGGTACCCAACCAGAACATCAGTATTGGTGGGAAAGAAATAGAACTCGTAGATAGATATAAATACCTGGGACATGAAATTACGATTGGCAGGGATAACCAGACTCATGAACTGAAGAGAAGAATCGGCCTTGGGTGGGCAGCATTTGGAAAACTGAGAGAAACTTTTAAAAGTGATTTGCCCACATGCCTAAAGAGAAAGGTATTTGATCAGTGCGTCCTCCCCGTCTTGACGTACGGATCAGAAACACTTACCTTAACTAAAGCCTCGGCTACCAAACTAAGAGTCACGCAGAGAAGAATGGAGCGTTCAATGTTAGGAATAACTCTGCGAGACAAAATCAAAAACGAAGAAATCAGGAGAAGAACAAAGGTGACTGACGTCATCGAAAGGATAGTCAGGTTGAAATGGAGATGGGCAGGGCACATAGCCAGAATGACAGATGGGCGATGGACAAAGAGGTAATTGGAATGGAGGCCAAGAGAAGGCAAGAGAAACGTCGGTCGACCACCTACAAGATGGACTGACGGCTTAAGAAAGCTAAATAAAAACTGGATGAGAGCGGCGCAGGATAGAAGGGGCTGGAAACGAGGGGAGGAGGCCTATGTTCAGCAGTGGACTTTTGAGGCTGGACGATGGAAACTGAGTAGCTTTATAACCGATGCAGCCGGTCTCAAACCTCACAACTAGAGAAGGGATGAAGCAGTAGTACCTCTATAAAAAAAACAGAGATTGTGGATACATCGGAGCCATGATGAAGACGAAACTCATCTTCTAACGGAGATTCTCTCAAGACCTAAATGAATGAGATTCAGGGTTCAGATAGAACGAGTTCTAACTGGACATGGAATCCCGGAAGCTGGAGTAAGTACCACAGTGGACAATCTTATTACACTTTCTGTATTGCATATATACAGCAGACATTCCAAGAACACCCGAAACACTAATCAGCCTTTATGCACGTGACACTGTAATCGCGGCAAAACACTGGAACCGAGATGTAGCCCCGTAAGAAATCTACAGACGGCACTGAATACGATATACCAATGGAGTATACAATGGAAAATAGCAATAAATCCAGAAAATACCCAAGGGGTTACTTTCAAAAAGAGAAGTTATAACCCAGAAGAACAGCTAACTGTACAATACAGACCCATCGAATGACAAAATGAAGCTAAATACCTAGGAGTAATAATGGACCAAGGTCTAACATTCTCGCCAAATGTTAACGCCACAGACCAGAAAACAGCAACGGCCAGAGCCTCAATAGGAGGACTCACAGGAAGAAGAAGCAAACTAGCTATAAAAACAAAATTAAGACTGATAAACAGCATCATATATATTATACTACTAATTATTGTCAATAATACTCATAATATTACATATGCATCTTTTGCATGGGTACACACAAATCTTAGCAACAAAAAACAGAACAACTGCCTTAAAGAAGCTGCAAACGTGCCCAGATACGACGCCGAACGGTACTGGATATGATGGAGGAAAAGCCAGAACAAATCCGGTTTGGCTGAGCTAGCAGACCACCCAAACCGGATCTCGCAAGAGATATCAAGGTGTGATGTGTACCATAGAAGGAAACACAGAAAATTCAAACAGCAAATATTAGCAAACATAATAAAATAAAGTCTAGATATTCACGAAAAGGATGTCAAAAAGAGATGGAAAAAGTATTTTGACAGTTTAATAAATGAAGAATTTGACAGACAGCCTGTGGAGTTAACGAAGACAGTAACAGCAATGGTTACTATATTAACAAACGACGAAGTGGCTCAAGCTCTTCAAAAAATAAAGAAAGGAAAAGAAGTCGGACCAGATGATACTCCTGGGGAAGTATGGAGACATGGAGAACATTGCAAGAGACAGGAATAAGTTGGCTAGCAGGTCTATTTAATAGAAATATGGAAGTTGGACAAATGTCAGACGAATGGAGAAGCAGTGTATTAGTACCTGTCTACAAAAACAAGGGAGACATACAACAACGTACAAACTACAGGGCTATAAAACTACTTAACCACACCATGAAAATATGGGAGACAGTAATTGATAGACGGATATGTGAAGAAACCAAAATATATGATAATCAATTTGGCTTTATGCAGGGCAAATCAACAACAGATGCAATTTTCATTGTAAGGAAACTGATGGAAAAATACAGGAATAAAGAGGCCAACGCTCATATGGTATTCATTGATCTTGAGAAAGCATATGATAGCGTTCCTCGAGAGATTCTGTGGTGGGCACTCAATAAGAAAGGAGTCCCTGGAGAATATGTAAAGATTGTGAGAGATATGTATGAGGGAGTAACGACTAGTGTTAGGACAAGTGTGGGAGAGACTGATAAATTTCAGGTGAAAGTAGGATTGCACCAAGGCTCGGTGCTTAGTCCTTATTTATTCTCATTAGTTTTGGACCAGATAACAGCGAAACTACAGGGTAGTATTCCATGGTGCCTAATGTATGGTGATGATGTAGTGGTAATAGGAAATAGTGAAAGAGACTTAGAACAAAAACTGGAACAGTGGAGGCAAGCTCTGGAGGAAAAAGGTTTAAAACTTAGTAGGACAAAAACAGAGTATGTATTTGGAATGTTCATTTAAAGATAGAGTTACTACAGTTAAAATGATATCTTTGGATGGTGTAATGATTGTGAAAAGCAATAGTTTTAAGTACCTAGGATCGGTATTACAGAGTAATGAGGAAATAGGAAGAGATGCATGCAGTAGAGTTAGGGCTGGATGGATGAAGTGGAAAGAAGCGAGTGGTATGTTGTGTGACAGAAAAATTCCCATGAAGCTGAAGGGAAAATTCTATAAAACAGCCATAAGACCGGCTATGATGCACGGAACTGAATGTTGGGTAGTGAAAAAGAAAGAGGAACAACGAATGCATGTGGCGGAAATGAGAATGCTTAGGTGGATGAGTGAAGTGACAAAGAAGGATAAAATTAGAAAAGAGTATATTAAGGGAAGACTAGGTGTGGCACCCATTGATGCCAAAATGAGAGAGCATAGGTTAAGATGGTTTGGTCATGTTCAACGTCGAGACGTTAATCACCCAATACGAAGAATAGCTAAAGTGCAGATTCCCAGAAGGAGTAGGACCAAAGAAGACCAGGGGGGAGACGATAAGGCAGGACATGTTGGTAAAGGGGATTAACATTGATATGACTCAAGATAGAATTGTGTGGAAAAATGCAATTAGGGAAGCCGACCCCGTATAGGGATAAGGCAAAGTGAATGATGATGAATATAATAAAGTCTAGATAATCATAGCTCTATCAAAAGAGAATAACGCGCTTACCGTTAGCATCGCAATCGCAATATATTTACTAAGGATGTTTTTATAAGTTTTAAACAGCCCTCAACAAAAAAACTAAAAAAAAACCACAAAAACGACTTCGGCCACCAAAAAATTAAGAAAACACTAACAAAGGCGTAAGCCACAAAAAAATGCTAACAAAACTAACAAACATTTCATTACAATGATATCTTCTGCAAAATGTAATTTGATAATTATTAAGAATATAACATACGTTGTCGCGTGGCGTTGTCTTAATATTCTCAGAATTCCCTTGCATATTCTCGGCATTTCTCTCCCGCCTTCGTCTTCGTTGAGCACCGCGAGTCCTAGTTCTCGGCACAGAGACAGTCTGGTGGACGGGGGAAGCGCGGAGGACAGGTGTATTGTTCCTAATAGGAAGTGACACGTTCAATAAAGTATGAAAATGTATTCTATGAAATATTCATGTCTGACAGAGTTGCCATGGATCCGTGCGCGAGCTTGTCATGTACCATTTTCCGAGCGAATGCAGCATTAACCACTTGCAATATTTGCCAACTTTTGATGCTTGCTTGTTCTGCTAGCAAATGTGTATTTTAGTATGTATTTACAGAGTTGTAATGTGAGGGAAATGTACTCTCTCTATTATCTTTTGGAATTTTAAATGAAAAGTTACAAATTTCAGCTTAAATTTGCTAACATTTTCCGCAAGGTATAGCTAAATTTGATTCTTTTACAGGTCCGCTGTAATTTTATAGAAGGGCAAATAAATTACACTCCTCTTACATAAAGCTAAAGAAGAATGGACGCAATAAAGATGTGAAGAAATGGAAGAATTAAAAATATATGGCTGTATTATTATTTATTTATTGAAGAATCTCAGATGCAGAATCCACCAATTTAATAAATTAAAATGGTAGAAAACTGAGATTTTTCGTGTTTGAAAGTTCTTACTGGTACATCCTTAATCTGCGACTTTTTCAATTAATAAGACAGCAGACGACGAATATAGAAAACGAAAGGGAAACGATCACATTTCGCTTTCATTCGTCTAGGAAAAACGGACAGCAGAGGAACTTTCAGTACTCAAATTCGAGTAAAGGAAATAAAAATAATAAATGATGGTTTTGCTTGTTTTCGATTCAGAGGGTTGCACACCAGCTAGACAGGCCCTGTTTCTACCCTTTCAGGCGTCATCAGTAGCTTTCCAAAGTGTGCCCACCTCTGAACCGAAAAATAGCTCCACCATCATTTTAAAGGGAATCTGAAAAATAATTCAAATTTCCCATCAGACGCGATACAGCGACATCTACTAAAAAATTGGAGAATCTCAGATGCAGAATCCACCAATTTAATAAATTAAAATGGTAGAAAACTGAGATTTTTCGTGTTTGAAAGTTCTTACTGGTACATCCTTAATCTGCGACTTTTTCAATTAATAAGACAGCAGACGACGAATATAGAAAACGAAAGGGAAACGATCACATTTCGCTTTCATTCGTCTAGGAAAAACGGACAGCAGAGGAACTTTCAGTACTCAAATCCGAGTAAAGGAAATAAAAATAATAAATGATGGTTTTGCTTGTTTTCGATTCAGAGGGTTGCACACCAGCTAGACAGGCCCTGTTTCTACCCTTTCAGGCGTCATCAGTAGCTTTCCAAAGTGTGCCCACCTCTGAACCGAAAAATAGCTCCACCATCATTTTAAAGGGAATCTGAAAAATAATTCAAATTTCCCATCAGACGCGATACAGCGACATCTACTAAAAAATTGAAGAATCTCAGATGCAGAATCCACCAATTTAATAAATTAAAATGGTAGAAAACTGAGATTTTTCGTGTTTGAAAGTTCTTACTGGTACATCCTTAATCTGCGACTTTTTCAATTAATAAGACAGCAGACGACGAATATAGAAAACGAAAGGGAAACGGGAAAGGTCTAGGAAAAACGGACAGCAGAGGAACTTTCAGTACTCAAATCCGAGTAAAGGAAATAAAAATAATAAATGATGGTTTTGCTTGTTTTCGATTCAGAGGGTTGCACACCAGCTAGACAGGCCCTGTTTCTACCCTTTCAGGCGTCATCAGTAGCTCATTTATTATTTTTATTATTTATTTGTTTACAAAGCTTATAGTATAGGCCTTGGGGTTCTGATGGGGTAGTGATTCGTCTCAAATAGCCTCTCCTACTCAAATGTCAACCACACCTTCACGTTGGTGAACCCTGTTACCACAAACGAGGCTCTGACGATCGAGTATCAGCGGAATAACTGTAACAACTAGAATTAAGGAAATGTAATTCCGATAAAACCGGCCAACACGTCTTGGCAAGCGCGGCAGGTTCTATAAAATCACGCCAAATACTCCCTAAAAGAAAATGAAAATGTCATTATCTAAAAGTGAAGTACCCCAGGCGAGTAGGAAAAAACTTACAAGATTATGACAAGTAAACATACCAAACCTAGAAACCCCTTAAAACTCAACGTCGCTACATATAATGCTAGATATCTGGCAACTGAAGAACGAATCATGGAGATGGAAGCAGAAATGTCGAAAATTAAATGGGATGTGATAGGCGTTAGCGAGGTAAAACAGAAAGGAGAAAGCCTAAAAAAGCTGAAATCAAGTAATTTGTTCTATCAGGTCGGTAGTGAAACTGAAACAACGGGAGACGTTGGCTTCTTTGTACATAGAAAGCATGAAAGCAACATCATATCAGTAAAAAGTTTTTCTACTAGAGTAGCTTCTTTAACCTTAAAACTAAATGAACGGTTTGCCTTAAAAATCGTACAGGTATATGCCCCAACAAGTGACCATGCGGACTACGAAGTAGAGGAATTCTACGATGACATTGTTCTAGCCTTAAATGATACAACAACCCACTATACCATAATATGCGGTAGTGATTAACCATAAAACGGGGAGAAAGGCAGACGATACAGAAACATCACTGGGAAAATTTGGTTTGGGAGATAGAAATTAACGCGGTGAAACTTTACTTAGTTTCCTGCTGGAGAAAAATCTATTCCAAGTGAACAGCGTCTTCTACAAAAAAGAACATCGTAGATGGACGTGGCAGAGCCCAAATGGAAAAACTAGGTACGAGATCGATTTTATAATCACCGACAAGAAGCAAATCTTTAAAGACGTTACAGTTCTAAACCAGTTTTCAACAGGTAGCGACCACAGAATGGTAAAAGCCTCGATAGAAATAGACCTTGGGAAAGAGAGATACCGCATGATCAAAAAGAAGTCCACAACTACCTGGACCGAGCCTAAAAATATAAATGCATTTGAAGAACATATCAACAGCATTCTCGAAAGCGATAGGAATACAGACCTAAATGTTAACACCCTTAATGACATTATAATAGAAGCTATAGAAGAGAGCCAGAAGATACACTGCCAAAAGACATCACATAACAAAAGAATAATCCCCCAAACACAAGCATTAATGGAAGAGCGGAGAAAAATGCAAAGTAATAGAAATAAATAACACCATGAACTTAGAGAGATAAGTAAAAGAATACAAAAATATATTAGGACGGACAAGCAAAAATATAAAAACGAACAAATTTAACTAACAATTGAAGATAACAAGAGCCTCAAAGTTCTAAGAAGAAAATTAAAAAATGGCAAAAAAGAACTAACGAAATTAAAGGATAGAGATGGAACTATCATCAATAACAGACATGAATTATTAAGGCTAGTACTAGAAGGGTAGTACAGAACTATACAACAGCCAACAAAACCATGATGAGCCACTAGAAGATTCAAGAAAAAGGTTAGTCAACCGAGGATCGGAATTGATGCCTGATATATCAACAGACGAAATCAGGAACGCATTGAGAAAAATGAAAAGAAATAAAGCTCCGGGAGAAGACACTATCGTTATAGAAGCCGTAAAGATTGGAGGAGACAGACTTTTAAACAACATAAAGGAATTGTTCAACTTATGTCTGCACCAAAGTGAAACACCTACAAGATGGCACAGTGCACTTACCATCTTATTACACAAAAAGGGCGATCTAACAGACCTCGAGAATTACCGGCCCATAAGCGTATTAGACGACCTCTACAAGTTATTCACAAGAATAATAACAAATAGACTGGAAACAAACTTGGATTTTTACCAACCTAGAGAACAGGCGGGTTTTAGGAAAAACTTTGGCACTAACGACCACCTACACTGCATAAAAAGAAATTATAGAAAAATCTATCAAATACAACCGACCATTGGTCCTGGCTTTCGTAGACTTTCGCAAAGCATTTGATACGATAGAAATTAACAGCATAATGAGAGCATTGGAGGAAAGTCGTACAGATTATCGGTACTCCAAACTGATAGCGAACATATACAATAATGCAACCATGACCGTCCGACTACACAAAGATGCAAAATCTATAAAAATCAAAAGAGGAATTAGACAGGGAGACACGTTATCTCCAAAACTCTTTACGGCAGTACTTGCACATGCTTTCAAACAATTGGAGTGGGACGCCAAAGGAATAAATGTCGACGATGAAAGGCTCTCCCACCTACGATTCGCAGACGACATAGTTCTTATAACAGACAACTTAAAAGAGATTAGAACTATGTTTACTGAGTTAGATGCCGCCTGTAAAAAAGTTGGTTTAAACATAAATTTTAAAAAGACACAATACATGACAAACCTGGTACCAAGCGAAAATCCAAAAGTCGACGTCAACGAAATAGCATTGGTCCATAAATATAAATACTTAGGGCATGAAATCCAAATTGCCAGGGACAACCAAACTGCTGAATTACAGAGAATAAGGATCACCTTAGCATGGGCCGCATATGGAGCTCTATCAGACATCTTCAAGAGCAACTTGCCAAATTATTTGAAAAGGAAAACGTTCATCCAATGTGTGCCAGTCATGACTTACGGCGCCGAAACATTATCGTTAACCCAGGCCACAGCAACGAAACTTGGAGTGGCCCAAAGAAGAATGGAACGGTCACTACTTGGACTGACTCTCAGAGATAGTGTCAGAAACGAAGAAATCAGAAGAAGGGCAGGCGTCACAGATGTCATAGAGCGAGTAGCATGGCTGAAGTGGAATTGGGCGGGCCATGTAGACAGAATAAAGGACGGGAGGTGGACTCAAAAAATTACAGTGTGGAGACCAAGAGAAGACAGAAGAAGTAGAGGTAGACCACCTACACGATGGACAGACGACGTCAAAAGGATTGCTGGGTATTGGTTGCAGAAAGCCCAAGATCAATAAAACTGGAAGAAATTAGGGGAGGCATTTGTTCAACTTTGAATGCAGAAGGCTGGATGATGATGATGATAGGCCTTGAACACCTGGGGCTAAAATAGAATTAATATAAATTTTATATATTACAAAACTTGTATGAAGTAGGGTGGCTTCTTGTCCAATCATGCTCCTTGCCTACTAAATTGACTTAATATTCTCCTCCATTCATCCCTATTTTCTTTTCTGTTGCTGTTTCTTCCCAACCATATTCTGAGATCTTCCTGTAAGCTATCAAACCATTATCTTTGTCTGTTTTTCCTTCCTTTCCTGATTGGGCCTCGTTTTAGGATCATCTTTGGCGTCCTCTTCCTTACCATTTTTATCATGTGCCCAATCCATCTCATTCACTGTGTCTATATGGAGCGGCTGCTGCTTGGTTCGTTCTACAGTTCCTCTAGCCAGTAGCGTAGCGTAGTGGGGGCGGCAGGGGCGGCCCGCCCCGGGCGGCACTTGTTAGGGGGCGGCAAAATTTAACAATAAATAATAAAAATATTTTTAAATATTTGAACCATTTTATATTTTTATCGCAACTACAAATTCGGACCGATTGAAAGGAGCACGGAATTTTTCATTACTTATTTTGTGGCGAATTCGGGGAATTTCTTTGCTTTGAATGATATATTTTGTAGCGACTAGCAACAACGTCTATATTACTTGTGGGAATTCCCCGTTTATGACTAACAATCAGCACAACTTTTTTCGGCACTTTAGAACGTTGCTATTATTTTTTTCCCTCATCGACACATCGTTGGGAAGTTCTGATAGCAGCTACAGGCAAAAGAAGGATTCCAGACACGCGGTGGAATGCAAGAGGCAATGCCGTAAATGTGACATGGCATCATTACAAAGACATTCTCGTCACTTTGGAAAAACTGACAGAGGCAGGTGAAAGCTTAAATACTAGGACAGATGCAGGTGCTTTACTGGTTTCGATGCAGTCATTTTCCTTTCTTTGTTTTTTGGGCATGTGGCAACCGGTGCTACATGAAGTGAATGATGCACAAAAATATTTACAAACAAGGGGACTTGACATATAAGATTGTGCGCTCATAAGATATTGACAGAGAAAAGAGAGGAATGGGCAAATGGCGCTGTAGGTTATGCAAAAATATGTGTGAAGAACTTGGAATTTCCATAAAACCTCGGAGGCGCATAACAAGAAAGCATATTTTTGATGACGGAACTAGGGGTGCTAACTTGTCTTGTGAAAATGAGTTGAGACGAAAGCTGTTTTCTTCGTTGGATAGAGTTATTGTAGAAATTCGTGAGCGTTTTCAACCGCTACAGAATTTAACGGATAAGTTTGTTTGTCTAACGTCGGCTATATTATTAGATCCAGACAACACTGAATGTAGAAATGTAGAATGTAGACTACGCATCTGACGAAATTGACGAACAGGGTTTCAAGCTGTAAAAACTTCGACTGCGGACTTTCGTTGCTGCTACAGGCAACGAAATTGATTAATGCAGACTCACTTGAATTATTTAAATTTATTGTTAAATCCAAGCTGGAAGATACTCTGCCCAATATTTTAATAATATTCCGAATATTTTTCCCAGTTGCTATAAGCAATGTCAGCTGTAAGAGGCAATCAAAATTGAAAGTGATTAAAAAATATTTAACATCGACAATGAGTACTCTAAGACTAAATAATTTGGCTATTTTGTCTATTGAGCAAGAGGTGTGTGATGCGATAGACATTGACGGTGCAATAAAAGAATTTGCTCTTAAAAACAGTAGACGTATAAATTTTTAATTGAAGACGGAAATTTTGATTTTAATTCTAACAAATACTCATATTACTTTTCAATAAAGATAAAAATATAACATTATAGTATCGTTCTAGTTCTAATTAAAAATTGATTTTATTTAATTTTGTCGATCGTCAAGGTGTACCTAATCTTAAGTGATAGGTACCTAAGCTATATCAATGTATCTAATTGGTTAAAGTAAAAGAATTTTTGTATTAATAAACGTGATTGTAAAACTAATATAAACTTTTTATTTAAAATCCAACCTGTATAATGCAAAATAATGATGACTTTTCTCGCCGAAAAGTTCTCTATAATTAATGTATGTAATGTATAATATACAATAAATTAAAATACCTAAATAAGAGGGCGGCAAAATTGTCTTCCGCTCCGGGCGGCCGACACTCACGCTACGCCACTGCCTCTAGCTCCCAGTTTATTCGTCGTACCTAATCTTCCACCGTGTTTTGCCTCCATATATTAGCCCTGAGCATTTTCCTTTCCGATCTTTCCAATTTCTCCGTATTTGCTTTTTTCATTGTCCAAACTTCGCTATCGTACGTCAATGTGGACTTTATTACCATTTTATATATTCCAGCTTACACAATCGAATGCCTTCTGATAGTCAACAAAGCATATTATGATAGGTACTTGAAATTCCAACAGCAAATGCCACAACAGCAATAAACCTCCATACCCAATCTCAAAAAATTAAACTAAAAAGGAGAGTTAGACAAGGAGGCAACATGTCGCCAAAACTATTCAATGCCGTAATGCAGCGTGCATTCCAGATGTAAGAATGGGAAAACAGAGGTTTTAATGTCGATGGCGAAAGGCTGAACCACCTACGATTTGCAGATGGCATATTTGTAATAACCGACGACTTAAAGGAAGCCCACGAAATGCTGCAAGAACTACGAGTTTCTCAAAAAGTAGGGTTGGCAATAAACTTTGGGAAAACTAAAATTAGGTACCAATTTAGTACCTAGCGGACCATTGAAACTAGAAAACTGCCATATAGAAACAGTTGACAAATACATATATCTGGGCCACGAAATACAAATAAGTAGAGACAACCAAACATGCGAATTATCTAGAAGAATAGCTTTCGGATGATTCGCATCTAAACATGCAATTATTCAATTTATTGCAATAAATTCGCAACCAAACATGCGAATTATCTAGAAGAATAGCTTTCGGATGGCGCCTGCCTTTGGATCGAAAAAATCCGAAAGGTTGTGGGTTCGAATCTCACCAGGGTCAGAAATTTTTCATTTATTATAAATTAATAAATGAATATAGTTTCTGTCCTTGTGGGATCGGTACTCACCGGAGGGACAGCAGACGTTCGGATACAATTAGCGTCTCGTTGCAAAGACAATGACGTCGACTTTGCAAAGTAACAAGACACTTACTCAACACACACACGACACATTACTCCCCTGACTTAGTGATAAGTTATCCAATTACGTGGCTAAAGGTTCTAGTTCTAAACCAAGGCCAAAATCAGAGAAAAAAAAAAGCTTTCGGATGGGCAGCGTATGGCAAACTAAGAGACGTGTTCAAGGAAAACATCCCAATAAAGCTAAAAAGAAAACCATTTAACCAGTGCGTACTTCCGGTGCTTACTTATGGAGCTGAAACACTGACATTGACTAAAGCATCAATACGAAAATTACAAGTAGCACAACGAAAAATAGAGAGATTAATGCTTGGCCTAACTTTGAGAGACAGAATACGAAATGATGAGTTACGGCGAAGAACTGGAGTGGAAGACGTCATAAAACGCATTATGAAGTTGAAGTGGAAATGGTCAGGACAAGTCGCAAGACAGAGAGACAAGCAGATGGACAAAGAAGATTTTGGAGTGGCGGCCAAAAGCAGACAAGCGAAGTCGTGGAAAACCACCTACCAGATGGACCACCTTCTTCTCAATTTTATTCACTGCCACCCTAATTAGCATGCTTGTATCAACACCATACCATTATCGCAAGTTCTTCAACCATGAGGTTCTTCTTCGTCCTGGACTGCGTTTGCCTGCTAATTTTCCTTGCACGATATTTTGTAGCAACCTATATTTGGGACCTCTCATTACATGTCCGAAATACTCCAGCTTTCTCTGCTTGATGCTTTTTATGATCTCAGTAGTCTTGCTGAGCCGTTCTAGTATTGTGGAGTTTCGAATCTTCTCCACCCAGGAAACTTTTAAAATTCTTCTATAGCACCACATTTCGAAAGCCTCAAGGCGATTTAGATCGATTTTATTCACAGTCCAGGACTCAACACCATAAAGTAAGACCGAGAACACGTAGCAGCGAAGTAGGCGGATCCTCAATACCAATTTTAGGTCTCTGTTACATAACACCTTGGACATCCTTCTAAAAGCGGCTCTAATTTTGCCATGACTTTCTGCGTTACAATTTAATTGATGTCCAAGGTAAACGATTTTAGCAACTTGCTCAAGTTTGGTATTATTTTCATATATAGACGGTTTTATATGCTGTTGTTTACTTATTACGAGTATTTTGGTTTTCCGTATGTTCAGATCCAGACCTGCCTCCCTACAACTCTCAACGACACTATCAAGTAGAGTTTGCGGATCTTCTTGACTAAAAGCTAAGAGTATTTGACAATGTGCTGTAGTGTCTCCTTTTTTGTATACAGGAATATAAATTGAGGTCCACCAATCAGTTGGACATTTTCTCGAATTACAAACAGCGACACAGATATGATTGATCATAGGGAATCCCTTGTCACCTAGGGATTGTTCCTCTGTAAAAGTACATACAGAGTTGGGATAAAGTATGGAACCAAGCAACGAAACGAAACATCTTTGAAACGAAAAGGACACTGTTTATGAAACTTTGCATGTAAGTACAGTGACTCAAAAGGCATCTGATGCCATATTTTCTGTTGCTACTAGTGATGTTGAAAAAGTAACTATTCGTTACAAAGTACTAGTTACTTACGAATACCGAAAGTAACGATTACTATACAAAGAGGCAAATCGTTACTTTGATTACTCTGATTACTTCGTACCAATCGTATCAGAGCGAGTAACGACTATTGTATCTACTTTGATTACTCTGATTACTTCGTACCAATCGTATCAGAGCGAGTAACGACTATTGTATCTACTTTGATTACTCTGATTACCCTTTACCAATCGTATTAGAGCGAGTATCGACTATTGTATCTACAACCAGTACACTTGATTACTTTCTAGTTTCTAGACTGGCCGGAAAAATGTGGAAATGATAATGTTTCTACCGTTGTTATATCTGTGATAATGTTATATCGGAATAACTATACAAAATACCTAGTAGGTAGGTACTACTGAGAAATACGATTTTCGATATTATTACCGCTACTCAAATACAAAAGTAATCATAGTAATCAAAGTAACGAATACTGTAAATGATTACTTGTTATATCGGAATACCTATACAAAATACCTACCTACTGAGAAATGCGATTCTCGATATGGTTACCGGACCGGTACTCAAATACACAAGGAATTATAGTATAGTAATCAAAGTAACGAATACTGTAAATGATTACTTTATACAAAAGTAACGATTTGTAACGAATACTCGAAAGTAACTATAATCAACATCACTAGTTGCTACTCCAGTAGATGACGAACATTTTGCTTGAACTTGTTATTTTTAATCCATACATACCAAGTTTGGAAGAAAAAACTATTAAAACAAGAAATAAAAATATCTTTACAGTTAAAAAATAAGTTAATTTATTCACGTAAGACCAATGATAATAAAATAAAAAAAAAATCATTTCAAATGTTGAAAATGCCCGCCGTTCACTTATTGACAACGTGCAAGTCTATAAATAAATTCGTCAGTCACTCTTTGCAAGATTTCTCCACGTATTAGTTCACATTCATTCATTTTTTATTTGTCTCAAATCGCAAGCATGTTGGTCGCCTAACGTAAACACCTGATTTTAGATAACCCCAAAGAAAAAAATCTAACGGGTTGAGGTCCGGAGAACGAGCGGGCCATTCTATGAATCCTTTACGTACAATCCATCGATTTGAAAAATTCACCTCCAAAAAATCCCTAACCCGTCGATCATAGTGGGGAGGCGGTACATCATGTTGAAACCATAAATTTTGTGGTAAACTGGCCATTCTGTTCAAGTGCAGAAATAATTTGGTTATTTAGTAATTTTAAATACTTGTCACCATTCAAATTTTCGTCTAAGAAAAATGGGCCTATTAGTCTATTTTGAACAATTCCCGTCCAAACATTCAACTTTTGTGGATGCTGGGTATGTGCTTCAATATTCCAATAACGATTCTCATTTGACCAATACCTACAGTTATGGCGGTTAACTGTTCCATTTAAGCAGAAAGTTGCACGTCATCTACTGGAGTAGCAACAGAAAATATGGCATCAGATGCCTTTTGCGTCACTGTACTTGCATGCAAAATTTCATAAATATTGTTCTTTTTGTTTCAAAGATATTAGCTTGGTTCCATACTTTATCCCACCCCAGTATAGTAGGTACGTCTATTATTAAGTCATTGCGAGCGTCACTGTTTTTTTTTTAATTTTATTGATACGTTTTTCATAGTTTTCTGTACAACTACTTTCTGAACCAAGAGAAAGTTCGTTGCTAAACCAGTAAAAATAATAGAGAACCATTTTCTAACTATGCTAATTTGTAATAAAAATTTACTTATATTTGAAACCAGAATAGTTCCCTAATTGTGTATTGATTGTAATTTTTTATCCTTTCTTAGTCATTACATTTTTAGTTTGCTATTGAAGCAAACACCGCGATCGCAGTGGGTAAATGTCCCCAACTCGAAAAATAATCAAAAAAATATATGTCATATAGAGAATGCTATCAATTTCCCCTAAATTCTACCCTGTTCGCGATTCCACCGACACGGCGAGAAAACAACTGACAGTTATTGCATTTTCAACGTTGTTCTCCCTTCTGCCCCGTTCTCCTTCTCCACCTCATACCCTACTCACCCAACTGGCTCCCTGCGACCCTTTCCAGAACTGGCACGGCCGCTACGATAATAGTAATCATCGTAATGGCACTGGCACAGCTCACCCCGCCTCGTCCCTCTGAGACCACCGAGCACCTCATTTAACGAATAATTCTGTCTTGTTTCCGAAATATCACGAATATTCTGTGAAATGGGTGACGGGTGCTCTGCTATTCCTGATGTCGGTGTTCCTGCTGCTTATTGCATGACACTGGGATATCGGTTCATGCCGAATACCAGGGTCAACTACTTTTCTTACAAGGAAACTAGTCAGTAATTATAACAAAGGAGAAGGGAAATAGGAAGGGACGGATGTTATAGCTGCGCCTGCTGGAAATAAAACATTTTAATACGCATAGAATGGCTCAATAATATATATTATAAGTCTTTGAGAAAATTAATTGATCATACAGTAAGTGCCAAATTTACCAAAAAACGTTATCTGAAACATTTTAAATTTAAATAACCAAATTGTCGTGACAAAATACAAATGTAATAAAAAAATTACAGTAGTGGTACATTTCATGGCACAGTAAAACTTTAATTTATTTATATCTAGTAAAATTGTGAAAAAATTCGGATACAATCTTCATAAACCATATTTTCAATTCTAAACTAAGGTATTGACTACACGCGATATTATAAATAATGTTCTTTAAGCATTTTTAATTAAGATTTTTAATGATTACCAGCATAATCTAACATTAATCCCGCTAGACTATATATAAACTAGTCTCTCCAACTTAAAAGGTTGGCGCTGTATACCTGCTTCCACAGTTAACCCATTCCACACCTATGGTTATGCTAGACTCGGGCAGGGATGATTTCTAAGACGCTTAAGCCTGCCGGGCAACTCCATTATATCATCCCGTACAATCTGAACTGGATCTTCATAGATCAGGTCTTTGGAATGTCTGGACACCCAGTCATTTCTAGCGTCCAAAACTAGAGTTGCACAAGTTTGACTTGAATGTTTGAACTTGACTTGAGTTTGACTTAATTTCAAGTCAAACTCAAGTCAATCCTTCTGACAAATATTTCAAGTCAAGTCAAACTGGTCAATCGTACAGGTTTGAAAATTCAAACTGTTTGTCAAACTAGTTTGAAAGAGTTTGAAAAATAATTTATTTAGTAGATATACTTTTTTGTCGAGATTGACATGTTAGTTGCCAATTAAGATAAGAAAATTAATAATACAATAAGAGCCACATAAAAGTATCTTGATACAGGAAGCGATTATAATCAAAATAGGGTAAATTTTTTGAAAATGATTCGTGTATGATTATAATTGCTTGCTGGTAAGTTTCCTTTTATCGATATAATTTTTTTATATTTGAGTGTCACTAGATTAAAACAAAGAATTCGTTGGATAGTTTTTTTTATCATACCAGGTGTAATTTAATCTACTTTGGAAGCTTTAAAGTATTACGTAACGCAAGTTAGGGGAGGGTAACGCAAGTTAGTAAATGGACTAATTAAACATCAAAGATCTAACAACATCACGAGAAAAACCAAATGCAAAATATACAAAACCCTGATAAAACCGGTCCTTTTATATGGATCAGAGACATGGACACTGTCGAAAAGCGATAAGAACTTATTAGGTACGTTTGAACGAAAAATCCTATGACACATATAAGGGAGTGAAAGAAATTGACGTATGACGCAGAAGATATCATTTTGAACTATACGCAGCACACAACGAACCCGACGTCATAACATCCATAAAGATCGGACGTCTGCGCTGGATGGGCCATGTTAAATGGATGTTGGAGACCGAAACACAAAAACATATAATGAGGCAAACACCAGTAAGGATAAGGTCAAAGGGAAGACCCAAACTTAGATACATGGAACAAGATCTGAAAACACTTGAGATTACCCACTGAAAGAACAAAGCAAGGAACAGAACAGCATGGCGGAAAATCCTAGAACAAGCCAGGACCCAAAAAGGGTTGTCGAGCTACTGATGATGTTGAAGTTGGGGGAGGGGGTTATGTAAAACGTTACGGCGCGTCATACGGGGGGGGGGGAGGGGGGTTCGAACAGTGCGTTACATAACATTGTTTTTTAACTTAAGAGGAAACAGTAGCGATCAACAGGTAGCGAAAACGCGTTTCAAGATTGCGGCTGTAATTTTGAATATTTTTTCGAAATATTTGGCACACATATTCGTAATATAATAAAGAATGGCGGTATGGGCCATTCCACGAACATACGCCTGTTTTGGATTACTTCGACAACGAATATTTTACTGTGCAACATAAGAAGTACGAAAGTAAATGGCGCTAATAATTATTCCAATAAACAACAATGTAATTTTCAATTTACTTTCGTTCTTCTTATTTTGCAGTGTAAAATATTCGTTGTCGAAGTAATCCAAAACAGGCGTATGCTCGTGGAATAGGGTATACAGAGCCCAATTTGAAAAATATATTAATATGTGGAAATTACTCTGTAATTAAATACAATATTAAAAAAACGAGCCTGTACTGCCATTAAGAAGAACAAAAAATACACTTTCTTCAAATAAACTTTTTTATCCGATGCCTAGATTTTGTGCCATTTTGGAACTACTAAAATTGTTTATTTCATTGGTAGTTCCAAAATGACACAAAATCTAGTCATCGGATAAAAAAGTTTATTTGAAGAAAGTGTATTTTTTTGTTCTTCTTAATGGCGGTACAGGCTCGTTTTTTTAATATTATATTTAATTACAGAGTAATTTCCACATATCAATATATTTTTCAAATTGGGCTCTGTACCGCCATTCTTTATTATATTACGAATACGTGAGCCAAATATCTCGAAAAAATATTCAAAATTACAGCCACAATCTTGGAGCGCGTTTTTGCTACCTGTTGATCGCTACTGTTTCCTCTTAAATAAAAAAAATACGGAATCGCAATCTCCCAACTTTTCAACTTTCATTTATATTTTACATAAAACCCCTGGATTGTATTATATTGCCCTTCACGCTCCGCTCATGTTACAATAGGACAATAGTTTTCAAGTCAAAAAATTTTAGAATTCGTATTAACCAGATCAAGCACAGTAACAAATGTCTGCTGGAACTTTCTTCACAAAAAAAGATGAAAAGGTACATACAGATGGGATAAAGAGGTTTTAAAATTGTGTTACGATACTTAAACGGCCTTTTTAACAAAAATTGATGAAGGAACAACAAAATATTAGATTTTTGATAGAGATAGGGTAGGTTTAATGAATTTTTTGCGACTTTGCAATGTCGTCTTAAAGAATTAGTTCACTAATTATCATTTTATAACACTGTTCTTTATTTTTACATAATACAAGTACTCCTTTTCAATTTTCATTGTTTTGAAATCACCTGCCGCGATATCAAATAAATCAGTATATTTATTTTTCTTCATTTAGGGCCGGTTGTTCGAACGCTAATCAACAATGATCATTATCAAATATTTAATTACTGTCACCAAAACTGTCAATGTCAACTTTGTTTGGGTTGCTGAAAACATAATTAATTACAATTATGAGATTTATTATTAATTATGTTAATAATTATTGTTATATCAATTGATTATAGTCTCAGAATTGTAATTAATTATGTTTTAGCAACCCAAACAAAGTTGACATTGACAGTACTTAATTATTTGATAATTATCATTGTTGATTAGCGTTCGAACAAGCGGCCCTAAGTCTACTTCAACTACAGATTTTTTTCTCTTAATTTTTGCAGTGGAAGAGAAGGGTACCTTCAAAATCAGACTCAATTTGATCTGGTACTTGTTCTGAGCCGAAAAATATTCAGGTTCAGATATTATTTCTATTTCACAAAGCACACTTCAAAAGGAACGTAATAAACAAGCCAAGCATATACACTTCTTAATATGAACTACAAACTAATTTGCGGAGTAGCAGAGTACAGATTCAGAGCTATCCCAATAAGTCAATACAAAATCGGTACGCTCTCAATTAGAATTGGAAATAAACACGTTACGCAATATGATATTCAAACTTCAAACTGTTTGAAGAAGTTTGATTTCAAGTCAAATCTAAAGATATCGAAATCAAGTCAAGTCAAACTTTTTTACAGAAAAAGTTTGGTTTTCAAGTCAAGTCAAGTTTTTTGAATAAAATCAAACTAGTTTGACTTGATGCATCTCTAGTCAAAACCCATTCTAATATCCAAGAATCAACCTCTACTTTAATCACTTAATCAGGCTTCAACCTTTTTAGATAATATATGTATAAGCTAAGGTGAAATTATTTTAAAGCTGTGAAGCCGAATAAATAGATAATTTGTTGAAAACATATTTTCTCTACGTTTTATTATAAAACAAAACATTGGAAAAGAATAAAGTGAACATCAATAGGTGTAATTAAAAATGTACTAATGACTAGAAATTTGTTTACGAACTTTGTGTCTGATATCTATCGGACAAAGAGTACTAATTAAAATGGGTGATGTAAAGAACGGAACGGAACTATACAAAGCCAAAACCAACAACAAAACATTCATCATGTAACAAACAGTCGAAAACAATACCGACAGCGATTCCGAACAATTAGCAAAAACGTGAGGGTACACGACCAGTAGCGTACACTAAATATTAAGGTATTATCAATATACCAATATATTATCTTAAGAAAGGATGTGGATAGTATCTAAAGTTTTGTTTATTTTAAACTCCAAAGATGTTTTGTACATTAATATTTGACCAACATAAACAATGACCGTTTTTTCTAACTTCTTCTATATTATATTCTCCTCCTCTCGGAGAGTAAATATGGTTAACTTTTATCTATGTCAGTTGTCAGTGCGGCCAGTTATTTTCCCTTTGTTTGACTACTCTTACTGGAACGGATTTTTTCCTCATTTTTCAAATATCCAACTCCAACGACATCCTCATGGCCCTGCTCTCCTGGTTCTAATGGTATAGCTACCAGATCCATCAATTTTCGCTGTTAGAAGGGATCTTTGTGTCTTCTGCTACTAACATCTTTTGTTTATTTCGTTGATATCTACAGGCAGAGAGTAGAATAATTTCTTCATTGCCGACAACTAAAATCTTGTTTCTGACATCTACAATAAACCCAAGTTATCTTGTTACCCCATTTATTCAGTCTCATCTTCGTGGAGGAGGAGTTCTGAACATAGTACCTAAGGGCCTTTAATTACTTTACATAAGACAGACTGGCGAGGAACTATGTTTAGTAAATATTAGGATATTGTGACCATATTGAGATATAGCACAAAAAATTGTAATAATAGAAAAAATTAGAGAGGAAAAAACATAACACAGGAAAATAGTCCAGAATATGACGAATTTATAATACAAAATGAGTCAGTCCATGAAGGAGTATTTGCCTGTCTACGCTAACTGACATCAGTCAACTAATGATGATAATTAGTACCACATTAATCCTGAGTAAACATGTTTGTCGAACATTGTTTATTTGTTAATAAACTAAACACACTCGTTTCTAGCAGTACTATTCAGCCTAATATTAATATACCGGGCACCGGGTGTCCACTTATATTTTCCCCCATTTTAACTGCCTATAACTTCTAAACGGCTCAAGGTAGAAATATGCGGTTTTCGCTGAAATGTTTTATTTTAGTAAAAGTTTTGTCTGAATGGATTGAATTTTTTATAAAATACGAAAACAAAACTGGCGGATTTTGAAAAAAACGTTGTTGACTTTTTTTTAATAGAACACCCAGTATATTTTGTTGTAAATTGAAAGAAATGTCATTCACCTATCCACCGATGTAAAGTTTTTCAAAATCGGTTGTCAAATCACTGAGTAATTAATTTTTAAAATGAGAGGTGCAACGTGGATATTACATAGCTAAATAACATAAATAAGCAAATTGATATTATGTTATGTGATTAAATCACATACAACATTTCATTGTATCACATACAACATTTTTAAAATGAGAGATGCAATGTGGAAATTTTCCACATTGCATCTCTCATTTTAAAAATTAATTGCTCAGTCATTTAACAACCGATTTTAATAAATTCTATATCGCTGGATAGGTAAATGACCGTTTTTTCAAGTTTTTAGATAAATAACCATTTTTATATCGCTTTTAAATAAAAAATGGTGGATTTAAAAAAAAACGTTGTTGACTTTTTTTTATTAAAACACCCAGTATATTTTGTTGTAACTTGAAAAAACGGTAATTTACCTATCCAGCGATATAAATTTTTTTAAAATCGGTTGCCAAATGACTGAGCAATTAACTTTTAAAATGAGAGTGTTGCAATGTGGAAATCACATAACATAATATCACTTTGCATAGTTATGTTATTTAGGTATGTGATATCCATGTTGCACCTCTCTTTTAAAAATTAATTACTCAGTGATTTGACAACCGATTTTGAAAAACTTAATATCGCTGGATAGGTGAATGACCTTTCTTTCAATTTACAAAAAAATATACTGGGTGTTCCATTAAAAAAAGTCAATTTTTTTTAAATATCCGCCATTTTTTTTCGTATTTGAAAGCGATAAAAAATTCAATCCATTCAGACAAAACTTTTACTAAAATAAAACATTTCAGCGAAAACCGCATATTTATATCTTGAGCCGTTTAGAAGTTATAGGCAGTTAAAATGGGGGAAAATATAAGTGGACACCACCCGATATTTTAATTAGTAATAATATTCTTGGCTGTGTGGATCCATCCCTAATGCCAAAAAATAAAAAAGAACATGGTCAGATATGATATCGACACCCAGGATGAACCAGTTCGATTTTTACAAATCGCTTTACATTATCTTTTCGTTTGTCGCTGTCTCCGATTATCTCGATATTATCCTCATAAATGACCGATTCGAGAACAGTTTGCACAGATTCGTTGGAATCTTGGTTAAACACTTCCAGTTGACTCTGGTAAACTTCTTTGGTTCTAGAGCAGACAGTATGTTCTCATTTCTCTTTTGTGCGTTCTGCGGGATGTTTCATAGTATTTTGATAGCTTTACCTCGAAGTGCTAATATAGCAGTTGCAGCCTTCTGTATTTGCTCATCCATTGTTTTGTACAGCGGCTTCAAATTCTTCTATACACTGGTCAGAAGGTCCCGCCGTCAAATGTAGGATTCTTAATTATTTGGTTGACAGGGGAACAAATCACTTCTTGACAGGAGAACAAATCACTTCTGTTTTACCCCCCACTCTTAGTTGCTTGGTCTTTTCAATTTGTATAGACAGATGTTTTCAAGAGTTCTCGTTACATAATCATGTCTTTTCTCCACAAGACCTCTTTTTAGTTCAATTTATGTATTCATATCTTCTTCTGTCTCTTAGATTTCTTTTTTCAGATCTTCTTCTTTACTCACTTTTGAGGCCTCTATTTTTGATATAAAACTCATTCTGGCCTCTATATTCGTGATAACGTCTCTCTTCAGCTTCTTGTCGATGTTTTTCTTTTTCTCCTTGCCATTTTCATCTATCTTGTTTCCTTCCTCAATGCTTCTCCTCTTCCTTTTTATTTTGACTATACAAATTCTTAAAAATAACTTCTTTCATTTGATCCTAATTCTGACAATGGTTCTGATATATCTTGTGGGTTCAGAAAAACAGAATATAGATTAAAGAAACAAAAATTAATTAAATTAGAAATAGGGAAATTTTGCTTATTTCATATTTCTTCATACTATAATTTATTGATAACCTTCGAAAGGTTTTTTTTCTAGTGGTCTCTTTATTCCTTATTCCATGGATTTCCTTTTTCGGAAGCCGTTTGTTGTAACAGCTGGTCGTACTGCTGCCATTATCTTATTGTTCATATTCTTCATAAACGAAGAAGGGCAAAAGAAAAAGTGCCGAATGAGAAGGGACATGTGCACAAAATGAACAATACGTACTAGGGGCAAGGAAATCTGAATCCTGAAAAATACTGAAATCTTTCAGAAAAATTACCAACGAAAAAGTTCAAATAAAATCTGTATCAGAAGAACAGTAGGAAGGATACTATACAGGGTGTCCCCGAAAATAGTGCGTTCCTCAAAGGTATAGTCTAACAAAAAGAAGAAAACTTCTGTTGGAGTGAATGTAAAGAGAAAGATATACTCCAACAGAAGTAAGAAAAAAAGAAGAAAAGACTTGGTAACTAAATAGTTGGGATGAAAAGAAGAGAGTGAAGTGGCTTCTATGTTAAGAAGCCGCAGTAGGAAAAATAAAAAATACTACTTTGCAGTAGTACTGAAGAAAGGGGGATTAGAAGGGATAGAAGTAGAAGTGGGAAGAGACAGAGGCAAACTGAATAGAGTTGGCTAGCAAGAGATGCAAGAAAACCACTTGACACTCAAGGATGGATACGGCTCGTTTGCATGTCTGTCAGAGAACAGTAGCTCTAAGTAGATAGTAATGATGACTAAAGGTGAAATAATAAAATAAGAATCATGTACTGAAACTGAATGAAGATGAATAATTGCTAAAGACGAACAAAATAAATAAACTAACAAATCATGGGCGCCATGAAAGTGATCTTCGATCATTTTCCCAGGTATCTTATACTGCTGTCAAATATTAAATATATCAAACCTGTAATAATGAACATAAAGGAGTAATCAAATAATTGATATACAAAATAAGTAAATATTTATTAAAAATAACTACTAGATAGCTAAAATATAAATAATTAAAAATACCTCTTACATATAGGGGACAACTAACATGAGTCTTCTACCAAATGGTTATAGTACGCTTGCTACGTACAACTGAATTGAAACCGACGAAGATGAAAATAATGCAAATAAATATATATAAATAGGCATGAGCCTAACTAAGGGAAAATACTAAATGAATTAAGCAAAGTTAAAGATACAATGAATGAAAGATATAGAAATGAAGTTAAGATAAATACCGAAATGATGAACAAAATTACCCGAGTAAATGCAATAAAATAAAGTAACGACGAATTAACCGAACAAATGAAATAAAGTGAATAAATAAGAAAATATTTGGGAAACAAGCAAGTAATATTACAAAAAATAAATATCAAACCAATAATAAAATATAAAAACCTAATTTTCTAGGCTTATTCCTGTGCACAAGAAGTTACCGTAGATACAAAGTTTGGGAACCAAGTACAATAATATACAAATATGTCATATAAAAACAAAGGTACGCTAAATCTGAAAAAAATAATTAATACACATAGTGCATTACCAAAAGTCCGAAATATAGAACACAAAAGTTACGCAAATCACCAAACTGAGTGTTCCCAAACCAATCCATTCCTCAAATGTATAACCAAAAGGTTCCCAGAAAATGAGCACGAGGATAGTGCCAAACCATGCTTCCTGTAAGCACAGCTGTAGACAGAAAATGAAGCTGGAACGCTTCGCTTGCTCCCAGGTGACTGACTATGTAGCCGGAATAGGTTCCTCTCAGGTGGGTGAGGGTCTAAGATTTCTCATGTCGCTTTATATTATTTCCCCAAAAGGCTAAAAAAATATTTCCCAGTCTTAGTTTCAATGTAAAGTCTAAGAAAAAGTCAAAGGAGAAAAAAGAGAAACTAAGAAGTGGTTTTTAATATAGATTTTAATGTAAAAAAGGGCCATTAACATACAAGAAAAACTTTCATTATTGGATAGTACATGACCAAATTTGACCTTCAGAGCGAAATATGTGACAATTTCAAATTACAGTAAAGAATAAATATGATTTCTTTAAAATAATTATAGGATACTTATTAGATGTTGCAATAAAATATACAGATATCAAAGATACCTACAGATAAATAGCTAAAAGTAGATCTGTAAATATGGGAAGGAATCAAAGATACTAAATTCACTAATAAATTTACTATAAATACTGAATTGGAAGAAATATTGTAATAGATCTAAAAATAATTTAACATGCAGTCATTAACCTCTGTATGTCAAAAAAATATATGGATTTACCTATTTACCGGATTGATTTTAGTGAGGTTCCATCGAAGTACTTCAATCCCTACTCCAGAAAACAAGGGGTATTTTCCTCTCACTGGTAAACTAAAAGGCTTTACTAACTAAAATTGAAATTATCAACCCGCCATTTCGGGTACTGCAGCTTACACAGCTGACCGACCTATTCCGGGCACAAAAGTCGAGTGTCGAGTGAGATCCGTTTCTCTGACAAGGTAAACGTCAAACTCTCTCAGAACACGAAATAATTCTCGATAGGTGGCGTACATAGTACGTTCCATCACCGAGGTATGACGTCACCTCAGTAGTCCTATACGAGAAATTAGAGAATTTAAATGAGAGACCGAGGGAAAATAATTATAAAAATAATTAAAGAGCTAATTTTTAGAGCAAATAAGAAAAGAGCACGTAACGTGACCGTTACAATAGGTAGAAGGCACAATGTAGAGCAAAAAAGTATTATAACATTTTTTTCTAAATTCATCCGTTTGACCAAAAAACGAAAATACATTTTGATATGCAAATTGAAGGTCAGTTGAAAGTCAGTTGCATCTACTAGGTAAAATAATGTAAATATCAACCAAACGCATATCCATTATTTTGCAGGTTACCATGTCAACAACCCCAAAAATCACACCTCAAAGTTAATAAACAAGGGGTTATTAGCTTGAATTTCCACAGACACAGCAAGTTCTTCTAGGCTACGTTGCCATGTCATTCAAATTTATGAAATTAAAAATTCACTTACCTATATGGAGAACAATGCAATTTTTTTCTTGGAAACGGTTAACTTAAGAAAAAAATGTTTTAGGACTTTTTGTTCCAAATTGTGTATAATACCCACACCTTAAAGGAACGCACTATTTTCGGGGACACCCTGTAGAGAAGTACTAACAAAAAACCGCCCAAATTTCATAGAGATAGACGTAGAAATTAACAATCGGATTGAGTTAACATTACACGAAGTTAAAAATGCCATAAGAATTCTAAAGAACAAAAAATCAGGAGGATCAAGAGAAATTATAATGAACTAATAGTTCAGAGAAATAAGGAAAAAAAATATCGTGTTGGTGACACATCCCCCTCCAGGCTGAAACCAAATTTTTCGAGTAATAAGGTCATCTATAATAATAACCTATATGTTTCCTGCAGCCGATTTTGATGATATACATAGTTATAAACAAATGAAGATCAAAAAACGGTAAATTTTCGCTTTTTTCGTCTATAACCAAAAAGTTAAGCATTTTAAACAAATTTGAGAGTAATAAACTCATAAACCGTATAAAAAACTTCAATATGGCGTTCGCTGAATATGTCTATCCTTATTGGTTACTTAGAAAATTGCCAAATAAATCATAAATTTTGAGTTTTTATAAATATTCATAACTTATGTAAAAATTAACTTAGAACTTTCTTATTACACGGAATGCTGAGACTTATGGTGCTTAAATTATACCCTAAATTCCAAAGCAATTGGTCAAATAGTTTAAAAGTTATTTAATTTGTTTATCCAAAATTAATTTTTTTTGCAACACTGTAAGTCAGAAAATGATGAAGTTACAGTAATATTTTGGATAGTTTATGAAAGAAGAAAATTTACAGTATGAATTTAATTTAAAAAAAATGACAAAAAATAATTATAGATATTGCAAAATAATTTTGCAAAAACATGTGAATTAAAAAAATGGGGGGGCTAACTTTGTCCCTAAATGTCCTAGAACAGTTGTTTTTCTTTCTAAATGTGTATAAAAATTCAGTCTTTCTAAATATGAAAAAATAATTTTTCTACGGGTAACGGTTAAAAAGTTATTCTAATTGTTTATAAGTAAGCAAAGAATGGACATGTTTTTGCAAAATAATTTTACACTGTTTAAAATTATTTTTTATCATTTATTTTTAATTAAGGTAATAGTATAAATGTTCTTCTTTCATAAACTGTCACAAGTATTATTGTAACCTCATAATTTTCTGACTTATAGTGTTGCAAATAAAATGAATTTGGGAAAAATAAATTAAATAACTTTTAAACTATTTGACCAATTGCTTTGAAATTTAAAATATAATTTAAGTACAAGAAGTCTTGGCATTCCGTGTAATAAGAAGGTTCTAAGTTAATTTTTACCTAAGTTACGAATATTTATAAAAACTCAATATTTATGATTTATTTTGCAATTTTCTAAGCAACCAATAAGGTTGGACATATTCAGCGAATGCCATATTGATGTTTTTTATACGATTTATGAGTATCTTACTCTCAAATTTGTTTAAAGTGCTTAACTTTTTGATAATAGACGAAAAAAGCGATAATTTACCGTTTTTCGATCTTCATTTGTTTATAACTATGTATATCATCAAAATCGGCTGCAGGAAACATATAGGTTAATAATATAGATGTCCATACTACTCAAAAAATTTGGTTTCGGCCTGGAGGGGGATGTGTCACGAGAAAAACCTTATTTCTCTGGACTATAATTAAATATTAAATAGAGAAACTACATAAAAATGGCACACCTCAGGGATCAGTGATCAGTCCGACGCTTTTCTTATAGCTATTAATGATATAATCAAAACAATGAATAAACCCATTCAAGCCAGATTATATGCTGATGATCTCATAATATTCTTAAAGGGAAACAATATACAGAGTATGGCCAAATTACTACAAGATCAACTCGATAAATATATATCTTGGTCTAAAAAGAGTGGTTTTCAATTTGCTTCATCCAAAACTCGCTGTATCCTATTTTCAAAGAGACCAAAGCAGATAAAGGAGATACCTACTTAGTCTGTTCTTTAACGGTAAAATATTGCAAAATCTCTAAATTTTAAAGAACCGCTTGGGTTGACATGAAATTTGGCATACACATAGCTAACAAGTCAAAGAAAAAAAGTGATATTGTGCCGATATGTGCTTTTGCCCTGGAAGTGGTATTCACCCCCTCTTGGGGGTGAAAAAATATTCGTCCAAAGAAAGTCAGGAAATGGATAAACTGGCTAATTTTAAGTAACTTTTGTTCTATAGAGTTTCTTCACTAAGTCAATACTTTTCGAGTTATTTGGCAGTGAATATGTTCATTTTTTCAACAAAATAACCAAGCTTTTAGACGGTTTTTCGCAAATAACTCAAATAGTAAGTGTTTTGTCAAAAAACATTCTTAGCAAAAATATAGCCTGTAAAAATTAAAAAAAAATGGTTTTATATCACGTCTCTACACCTAGTAGAAGCAGAGTTATAGCTAATGAAAAATAGGTTCAGATTCGTCAAATTCCAAATGGAATATTTTAACGTGAAATAACCAAAAATGAAGCCCATCTCGGGGAAAACTCATTACAACTTATTTAAAGTGTTTAAAAAAAGCTTCATTTTTGTTTTATAAAAAAAATTTCTAGCATCAAAATTAAACAAGTTACGCTCAAAATAAAGTTAGTCCCTTTTGGTTTTGATAAAAAAATCTAGAAAGTCACCCCCTAATTAGTGTCTTAAATGAACTTAATCGTTACGACTTCACAAGTTTCTTGACTCGTGTATATATTGTTTATATGATCTGTAAGTTTCATCGGTTCAAAGTCCTTATTATTGAAAGGGCTGTAGTTAAAAGGGGTTGAACGAGTCACTGATCACGAATGTATGCAAATTTAGAAACACCAAATCTTAATCAATTTTTGTCTAACAGAAAAACAAAAATATACATGATATTCAGAAAAGCAAATGTGACTTTTTTTTGTTTTTCGAGATTTTTGGTATCTCCAACAATTTTTAAGTTATTTTGAAAAAAAGCATATTTTTCAAAATTTAAATTTTTTACTTTGAAACCAAATTTTTCCAAAAATAAGCACTTTGAATCGATGAAACTTACAGATCATATAAACACAACATCAGTATAATAACTTGTGGAGCGGTAACAATTAATTTCATTTAAGTTGCTAATTAGGGGGTGGTCTTCCCAATTTTTTTTTGCAAAAACAAAAGGGACCAACTTTATTTTGAGCGTAACTTGCTTAAATTTATTGCTAGAAACTTTTTGTAAAAACAGAAATAAAGCTTTTTTTAAACACTTTAAAAAAGTTATAATGGGTTTTCCCCAAAAATTGCTTAATTTTTTGGATATTTCACGTCGAAATATTCTATTTGAAATTTGATGAATATGAATCTATTTTTCAATGGCTATAATTCTGGTTCTACGAGATCCAGAGACCTAACGCGTACAGCACTTTTTTTACTTTTTTATAAGCTATATTTTTGCGTTTAAGAACGTATTTAAGAACGTTTTTTTCGACAAAATACTTACTTTTTGAGTTATTTGCGAAAAACCGTCTATAAATGTGGTTATTTTGTTGAAAAATGAACGTATTCACTCGCAAATAACTCGAAAAGTGTTGACTTGGCGAAAAAGCTCTATAGAACAAAAGTTACTTAAAATTAGTCAGTTTACCCATTTCCGTACTTATTTTGGATATATATTTTTTCACCCCCAAGAGGGGGTGAAAGTCGCCCCCAGGGCAAAAGCACACATCGGCACAATATCACTTTTTTTCTTTGACATGTAAGCTATGCGTATGCCAAATTTCAAGTCAATCCAAGCGGTTCTTTAAAATTTAGAGCAAAAACCGTGAAAGAATGGACTAACTTTAAAATTTGGAGGTCAGAGACTCGAATATGTAGAAACAATTAAATATCTAGGTCTAATATTTGATCAAGCTTTAACCTGGACAGAACATATTAAATATATTTTAGCAGCATGTCAAGAAATACTAAACCTCTTGAAATGTCTTTCTGGTACAAACTGGGGAGCGGACGGTAGGACTCTACTCACATTATATAAAAATCTGATCCGTTCCTAGATTGATTACGGATGCCAAGCTTACTCATCTGCTTCAAAAACAACTCTAAAAGTTTTAGATATCGTACAAAACAACGCTCTTAGAATAATATGTGGTGCATTTAAAACAACTCCTATTATAAGTCTTCAGGCCGAACTCGGTGAACTACCTTTAGATTTAAGAAGACAGGAATTAATACTCTCATATGCAGTGAAGCGGTACTCTTCACAATGTTACCAAACTATTTGCTCTTCAAATACTCAGCATACAAAAACTCACATTCCCTTTCAAGAAAAATGCAAAAGAATCATAAATGAACTACACCTTAAAGTTCCCAAAATCTATCCTAGCAAAATACCAACTCCCCCTCCTTGGCTAATATCTTCTCCTCGTTTAATAATGGATCTAGTGTCAGAAAATAAGAAAAAAACCAATCGTCATATAATTATTTCTAAATATCAAACCTTAATTTCTCAATTTTCCTCATTCGAACAGTTATTCACTGGTGGATCAAAGACTAAATATGGTGTAGCATGTGCCTTTGTAACACAGAATGAAATAAAGAAATATAAACTAGAGGGGACTAACTATTTTAACAGGAGAACTCTTTGCGATATATAAAGCCCTAAGTCATGTTAGGAAAAGTTCTCAAATTAACTTTCTCATAATTACGGACTCTTTAAATTCTTTAGAAATCATCTCTAAAATCTATTCTCCCCACCCTGTGGCCAAACTCATAAGACAAGAATTGCACAATCTAAATCACAAAAATGTTGCTTTCCTGTGGGTTCCATCTCATATTGGAATCGCTGGAAATGAACTGGCAGATAAACATGCTCGAGAAGCCTTAGAGGACGCAACTATAGAGATCTATCCAACAACTCCAGCGTCAGATCTCAAATCATATTTCCACAGCAAAATAGTTGATATATGGAATAGCAGATGGCATGAAAACCAGAAGCAGTTATTTGAGATAAAACCAACATTTCAACGATGGTCTGATAATTCCACAAATCGATTTTCCCAAGTGATCATCTCGCGATTGCGGCTTGGTCATAGCCGCCTCACGCATGGTCATCTGATGACACGACATCCTCAACAGGAGTATTATGCTTGCGAGACCCCTCTGACAATAAAACACCTTCTAGTGGAGTGCCCGTTACACAGTGCGGAAAGAGTTCAATTCGGAATCCCGGACGATTTGAAAATACTATTCTCAAAGTGCGGTTCCAAAGTGATCCTTCAATACTTAAAAGCAATAAACTGTTTATATAAAATTTAACTGTAGTATTCTATAGTTATTATTATTGTTAACAAAACTATCATTTTCGCTAATAGCCGAACAGGCTGATGCGAGTTTGTAAATAAAAAAAAAAGAAACTACATACAGAGAATCGTATACGAAATTTTCAGCAACGCTATTAATGTTAAGGGACTATCAGCTGAACGGACAAAAGCATATATAGTCCATTCTTTCACGGTTTTTGCTCTAAATTTTAAAGAACTGCTTGGATTGACATGAAATTTGGCATACGTATAGCTTATATGTCAAAGAAAAAAAGTGATATTGTGCCGATGTGTGCTTTTGCCCTGGGGGTGGCTTTCACCACCTCTTGGGGGTGAAAAAACATATGTCCAAAATAAGTCCGGAAATGGGTAAACTGACTAATTTTAAGTAACTTTTGTTCTATGGAGCTTTTTCGCCAAGTCAATACTTTTCGAGTTATTTGCGAGTAAATATGTTCATTTTTCAACAAAATAACCACATTTTTAGACGGTTTTTCGCAAATAACTCAAAAAGAAGTATTTTGTCGAAAAAACGTTCTTAGCAAAATTATAGCATATAAAAAAGTAAAAAAAATAATGTACTCGTTAGGTCTCTGGTTCTCGTAGAACCAGAGTTATAGCCAATGAAAAATAGATTCATATTCACCAAATTTCAAATAGAATATTTCGACGTGAAATATCCAAAAAATTAAGCACTTTTTGGGGAAAATCCATTATAAGTTTTTTAAAGTGTTTAAAAAAGCTTTATTTCTGTTTTTACAAAAAGTTTCTAGCATTAAATTTAAGCAAGTTACGCTCAAAATAATGTTAGTCCCTTTTGTTTTTGCAAAAAAAAATCGGGAAGACCACCGCCTAATTAGCAACTTAAATGAAATTAATCGTTACCGCTTCACAAATTATGTTACGTATGTTGTGTTTATATGATCTGTAAGTTTCATCGATTCAAAGTGCTCATTTTTGAAAAAATTTGGTTTCAAAGTAAAATTTTTAAAAATTTAAATTTTGAAAAATATGCTTTGTTTCAAAATAACTTAAAAATTGTTAGAGATTCCAAAAATCTCGAAAAACAAAAAAAGTCAGATTTGCCTTTCTGAATATCATGTATTTTTTTGTTTTTCTCTTAGACAAAAATTGCTTAAGATTTGGTGTTTCTAAATTTGCATACATTCGTGATCAGTGACTCGTTCAACCCCTTTTAATTACAGCCCTTTCAATAATAAAGACTTTGAACCGATAAAACTTACAGATCATATAAACAATATATACACGAGTCAAGAAACTTGTGAAGTCGTAACGATTAAGTTCATTTAAGATACTAATTAGGGGGTGATTTTCTCGATTTTTTTACCAAAACCAAAAGGGACTAACTTTATTTTGAGCGTAACTTGTTTAATTTTGATGCTAGAAATTTTTTTTTTTTAAATAAAAATGAAGCTTTTTTTAACACTTTAAATAAGTTGTAATGAGTTTTCCCCGAAATGTGCTTCATTTTTGGTTATTTCACGTTAAAGTATTCCATTTGGAATTTGACGAATATGACTAATTTTTCATTAGCTATAACTCTGCTTCTACTAGGTGTAGAGACGTGATATATACACCATTTTTTTAAATTTTTTACATGCTATATTTTTTTTAAGAATATTTTTCGACAAAATACTTACTATTTAAGTTATTTGCGAAAAACCGTCTAAAAGCGTGGTTATTTTGTTGAAAAAATGAACATATTCACTGCCAAATAACTCGAAAAGTGTTGACTTAGTGAAAAAACTCTATAGAACAAAAGTTACTTAAAATTAGCCAGTTTATCCATTTCCTGACTTTCTTTAGACGAATATTTTTTCACCCCCAAGAGGGGGTGAAAACCACCTCCAGGGCAAAAGCACATATTGGCACAATATCACTTTTTTTCTTTGACTTGTTAGCTATATGTATGCCAAATTTCATGTCAATCTAAGCGGTTCTTTAAAATTTAGAGGTTTTGCAATATTTTACAGTTAAAGAACGGACTAATATTACTTTGAGGAAGTATGGGAAAAAAGAGATGAAGTAAGAAATTCAAGAAAATTACATTGTGTAATGATATAATCCTAAACGGGGTCTTTAATCCTTGAATGGATATGTTAAAAAAATTGAGTACTTCCCTGATTCATTCGGCAGTTCATTTTTTTGCATAAAGCGGATACTGTACGTTATTTTTTAATTACAACAATTAATTCTTTCCGATTTTGGGGATGTTTCAAATTATCACCCTATTGTTTCAAAACCAATGATGAGAACCTGTAAATCTGCATGTGAACTTTTTTGCTTCGCTTGTTATTATTTGTTGCTATGATATTTTGCGATCGAATGATTTGATAATGTAGCTTCACTATGAACTATGTTTGCTAGAACTATGGGAAATTTTGCGTTAGATGAAAAATAAGTGCTAAATCATAAAAACACAAAAACGTTTATAAAAACTGTCGCGTTGTAATAAAACTGTTATAAAAGATGATAAGTTTAAAGTCAAGGAAGAGAAAACACTGAACAAAGAAGAAAAGAACACAAGTTGCAAAATATAGAAAGTAGCTATTCTGTGCATATTAATATTATTAAATATTTTTATGTTACTTATCTATTAGTGATGTAACGAATGTCATTTTTTGAACATTCGCGAATACGAATGCGAATGCGAATGTTAAGTTTTTTTTTTTAATTTTTTTCTATTTTTGTAATGTTTCCTAAATTTATAATGAAAAGTTAATTAATATTTAGTGTAAATCAATCTGAATCTTAAGCTTTATTACATAATACCAAATAATAAAAAAGTGAAGGCTGATAATGTGATTATACAAGGTTAAGTTCTATCTATCTATTGCCTTTCATTTGTCCAAAGTTGAACGTAGGCCTCCCCCTTATTTTTCCACTCTTCTCGGTTCAGTGCTAATGCTGACGATCTGGTACCTGCGTATCTTTTTAGGTCATCCGACCATCTCGTATGTGGTCTGTCCCTCCCTCTTTTGTAGTCCCAAGGTCTCCAGTACTCCAGTGAGTTATCGCTTCATTCCATCTTCCGTCTCTTTGTCTGCTGTTGTATCCTGCATATTTCCATTTGAGAGTAGCTGCATGTTTGAGGTTAAGTTACCTTTTCTTAATAAAAAAAGATGAGAAGTGAATAGATTTTGATTTTATTAACCTAATATTATCTTAAAATTATTTTTTTTCTGGTTTTCATATTCGCAAAACATTCGCACAAATTTCGCGAATGCGGATGCGAATGCGAATATGCAAAAACATGCGAATATTCGCGAATGCGAATGCGAATACGAATATTCGTTACATCACTATTATCTATACACGTTGATTTTATTCTTTATGATTCATTATTCTAGATCTAGAAATTAAAATTTGAATTTAGTTGCTAGCTTACTTATGATTGGTGGAAACGACCTGAGTTACACAATTTGACCAGATTTGTATTTGATGTTCTTCATTCTTTATTCATATGTCATGTTAGAATACATAGTCACTGGTTGAACACTTTGCTCCTCAAGTATTGCGATTCTATCTCATTGCCATGTACATACATGTCTTGTTAGTTAAACGTCTGGACTCGTCTGTGTTTATGATTGTTTTTGTATTTGTCATATTAATTTTTTGGCGGAAGTGTTGGGAGCAGTCTGCGATTTCATCCATTATAGTTTACAGTTCCTCGAATGTGCTTGCTGTAATCACGATGTCGTCAGCGAATCTAAGATGATTAGATGATTTCAGTGGCGGCTCGTATAACTTTAGGAAGGTAGTGCCAGAATCCGGGCAGCTGCCTAAATTTTTAGTGACGGTTTCACGATATTGTCAAAAAGGATATAAAATAGAAATTTAAAAAATAGGTGCAGGTATTTTTATCTTATATTACTATTTTTGGGATGCCAAGAAATTGACCAAAATTTATCAAAACAGTTCCGTAAATTAAGTAATTAACAATAAAAAAACTCAACTTACCACCAGTATTTACTGCTTATGTACTTTTTTTTTCATCACTAGGTGGGGAATCTGCAAACAGACGTCGGAAGTAAACATTTCCAACAGTGCTGGGTTCCTGAGCTGAAACCTCATCAGTGTCATGTCGACCAGTTTGGCCCTAAATCGGACCTCCCTGCCCTCCGTAACTCCGATGTGGCCGGGACCAGCTAAACCCCACCCCTCTCATACTAGGGCATCAGGGTGGAATCGCCCGTTAGGGCATGATTTCTCCCCGATGTCCTTCTTTTGCCCGATTCTCAGTCGCTCGTCATCACGCATCAGCTTCCGTCTCTCGCACTCATCCGACCACCACGTCCTTTAATCCTATGCTGTCAATCTTTCATTCTTCCTACCACTGCTGATGTACTTGAAGTTTGTTGTTACGATTTGGTCTCTACAGCCTATTTAGAAAATTATAAAAATAACACTATCCTATTATTTACACACACGCAAAAAGTTATTTAATATCACTGTTAAAGTTTACGATATGTGAAGTCCATCCTTCTTTCTTTTTTGGTGGCAAAGTTTTCAATGACTTTATTATTAAAATTGTCAATGCTATTTACAAAATGTCTTTCTGCAGACAGCATACCTAAAGCACTTAGTCGTTCTTCCTTCATGGTATTTCTGAGGAATGTCTTAATTCGTTTTAGCATTGAAAAACAACGTTCTGCTTCAGATGTTGACATGGGAATGGTTATTAATATACTTAAAAGTTTAACAGTTTCTTCAAATGTACATTTTAAAACTTAATCATTTAATAAAACTGATAACGGAACAGCCCCAGAGGTAGTACTTAATTCGTCTCGCTGATACAATACTTGTAATTAAGTTTTAAGCCGAGTTTTGTTTAAAAATAAAAATTGTGTGCATGTTTCATTAAAAAATGATTCGGGGAACTTATCCTTATAAGCAGAAAACTTCTCTGACATAAATAAATGAGAAGCAACTAAATGTCCGGAGAAGGTAAACCTTGTTTTTATTCGCAACAAAACTGCATCGCATATCTCGTCACCTCCAAACAAAACGCATACAAAACAGAACAGTTTATTAGTTTGTTCGCAACCACACAACCAGCTATTTTTATCTTAAATAGTTTTATTAACCTTACGACAGCGAAGTTTTTGTCCATTTCCACTTTGTTTTTCAATTTTTAAACCGGGTAAAGGCCGACCGAGTTCTTTATTTTGAAGTTTTTTTTCTAACGAAAAACCACCAAAAGAGTTTTTTAATATACTAATTTGATTCATTGTCAATAAATAAATTAAACGTAGAAAATAATCAAAATATTATTTATATACCTACGACACCCACGACCACGACGCACTAATAATTACAAATTAAAAAATATAGTAGAGTATAAACACAAATAAACAATACAGTAGTAGATAATAAACACAATAGCGTCAAGCGAACGAGTAAAGAAACTAGAAATAGATCTAACACATTGTATCTTAAGATCTACTTTTCGAGATTTCGAGCCTGGCACGGAGAGTCCAATTTAAACGTATATTAAAAGTGCAATAGCGATCTATCTCTGTCACTTACATAGGATGCTCATACAATCTTTCTCTTTTCTGGCGTGCCACTATACCTTTCGGCACCGGGATTTTCATGATCTTCATCCCTTATCCGGTCAGCTGTGGGTGGCCAGAGTCGGTGGTTAGGTGTGCATTGCGCTACACAGAAATACTCACAAAAAAAAATTAACAGGCATTAAGATGTTTTTAAGATAAAAAATATGTTTCTGCATAGTCAGCAAGGTAGTGCCATGGCTCTATGGCACTACCTCACGGGCAGCCACTGGATGATTTACTCGTTGCCCTTAACGTTAATGTCATATGTTGACCAATGTGTAGTTTTTAAGATGTCATCTAGAGCTATATTAAACAGGTTTGGAGATATTACGTCGCCTTATCGAACTCGTTCTTGTATGGGCCACATCTCGATGCTGTCAAACGCCATCTCATAGTCTACGTTGGCAAGAAGTACGGGTAGTTAGTATTTATTTGCCTTCTTTAACAATGTTTTTATTGTCATTTTGTAAGTCAACCGGTTGTTAATAATTCTACACTTGACTGAGCAACGATATGTCTACAATTTTTTAGGTCACATTTTTCCTCTTTTTTGTCTAGAAGTATTACTAGACCCTCTATCCAGTCTTTATAGAGATTTTGCTATTATGGAGCTATTATGGATCCACTAAATAGCTCTGATAGTACATATTGGGATTGTTACTGTCTTGCTTGTTTTCAAGAGCTCACCAATTATACTGCCGTGTCCTGAAGCTTTATTATTTGCAGTTCCTTTAAAGCTCTATCCATTTTAAAATTCCTCCATATTTGGCAGTACCTCTGATACCACGTTTTTTATTTTTCTTTTGACATTCTCTTTGTTGTTGGTTCATTTCGCTGGCTTTTCAACTTGTACAAGGTTTTGTAGAAATCTTCAACTAGGTATATTTGTTATTATTTTATATTTATCCTTATTTTCTTTATTATTGTCTTACATTTTGTTAATACTCGGAAGGACCAATGTTGGTCTTATAATAGACATTTTAAGCCTCCATTATTTTCTATGACTTGCTCTATTAAGTTCTCTTTATATTTTTTTATTGTAACATATTAGTTCTTTTCTAGTTGTTTTATTTAGTTTTGCGTATTCTTGAGTATTGATTGTTTTCCACCCGTGTTGAGCTGCCCCCCCACTTGCAAAAATCAAAAAACAAATAGCCCTGATTTATGAGCTATTTATGAGCTCTCATATTCCGCAAACTAAAAATTTTGAGCTCGTTCCACTGAGCAGGAATTTAATATTTTAGTGGGGGGGGGGGGCCTGAGTCAGCCCCACCACTACTTAAAAATAGGAATATTGAATCGGTTCTTGCGGCAGAATTACGAGCTATTTATGAGCTCTTGAAATTATATAGTTTCGATTTTTGAGCTCATCCCCTTCACCCCCAAACAACCCTTTAATTGATTTAACTTAAGAGAAAAATGCTGAGAAAATGTCTAAGAATAAACTATTAAATCACGTGCATTTCGATTATTGAGCTACAACCCCTTCGCAAGAAAACCACCCTATCTTCCCGGCTTAAGAGAAAGTTGTACTTAAAATTCATTAAACTAATTATTTGCCGACTACATATCATTTAATAATTTATAAGCTTCCAAATTAAGCGCATTTAGATCAGTAAATTGCAATTTATTTTGTATAGTGCAGTCACTGAAGGTAAAAATCAATGATTACCTTCAATTTCGGTGAACCCTCATCGATTTTCACGAAAATTGGTCAGTGGTTAGAGGATACGTCAAGAAACAAAGGTGACATGGTACCACCTTGCGCCTTTACCCTGAGGGTGGATACCGCCCCTTCTCGGGGGTGAAAATTATTTTATAAAAAATAACTGCACAAATCAATAAAAGAATAAATTAAGAGCAAAATTTATTATATAAAGTTAATAAAATAAGTCAATACATTTTAAGTTATTAAAGATCAAAGATTTTAATTATTCGTGAAAAAAAATGCATGTTATGAAGCGGTTTTTCGTAAATCACTGAAAAACTGTAAGTTTTTACAAAAAAGTTAATAGTAGTTTAATTCGTATAGCTTATATTCTAAGAATAAACTCTTAAATCACGCGCCTTTCGATTATAGAGCTACAACCCCTTCGCAAGAAAACCATCCCATATTCCCGGCTTAAGAGAGAGTTGTACTTAAAATAATTTAAATTAATTATTTGGCGACTACATATCGTTTAATAATTTATGAGCTTGCAAAATATACGCATCTCAATTATTGAATTGCCATTTTCTTTCTATAGTGCAGTAACTGAAGGTAAAAATCAACTATGACCTTCGATTTCGGTAAATCTCCATTCATTTTCACGAATTGACAATAACAACTTGGGGTTTTAACCTGGGGTATATGTCACCCCTTCTCAGGGGTGAAAATTACTTTATTAAAAATAACCCCACAAATCGAGAGAGGGACAAATTGTAAGCAAAAATTGTTATATAATGTGATTAAAATAAATCAATACTTTTTGAGTTATTAAAGACCAAATATTTTAATTTTTGTGAAAGAAAATGCATGCTTTAAAGCGATTTTTCATAAATAACTCAAAAACTGTAAGTTTTTACAAAAAAGTTTTCATCACTAAAATTGAAGCTAATAAAAAATATAATAAATTGCTTACTTGAAAAACCCTTAATGTTAATTTAAAGTAAGTTATTGGTAATTAAAAGTATATTTTTTTCTGCGACTGTACAAATTTAAGAATTCAAGCTTAAATAACGGTAAAGAGATGCATTTTATAATACTTAGGTACTAAATACTTGTCAAAGTACTTAGAAATACCTATCAAAAATGAGCTCCAGAAAAAGTTGATAGCATCAAAATTCGCTCACCAATTTTCGTGAAAATGAATGGAGATTTATCAAAATCAAAGGTCATAGTGGATTTTTACCTTCAGTGACTGCACTATAGAAAGAAAATGGCAATTCAATAATTGAGATGCGTATATTTTGCGAGCTCATAAATTATTAAACGATATCTAGTCGCCAAATAATTAATTTAATTTATTTTAAGTACAACTCTCTCTTAAGCCGGGAATATGGGATGGTTTTCTTGCGAAGGGGTTGTAGCTCAATAATCGAAAGGCGCGTGATTTAAGAGTTTATTCTTAGAATATAAGCTATACGAATTAAACTACTATTAACTTTTTTGTAAAAACTTACAGTTTTTCAGCGATTTACGAAAAACCGCTTCAAAACATGCATTTTTTTCACGAATAATTAAAATCTTTGATCTTTAATAACTTAAAAAGTATTGACTTATTTTAATAACTTTATATAATAAATTTTGGTTATAATTTGTTCTTTTATAGATTTGTGCAGTTATTTTTTATAAAATAATTTTCACCCCCGAGAAGGAGCGGTATCCACCCTCAGGGTAAAGGCGCAAGGTGGTACCATGTCACCTTTGTTTCTTGAGGTATCCTCTAACCACTGACCAATTTTCGTGAAAATCGATGAAGGTTCACCGAAATTGAAGATAATCGTTGATTTTTACTTTCAGTGACTGCACTATACAAAATAAATTGCAATTTACTGATTTAAATGCGCATCGCATAATTTGGAAGCTTATAAATTATTAAATGATATGTAGTCGCCAAATAATTAATTAATGCATTTTAACTACAACTTTCTCTTGAGCCGGGAAGATAGGGTGGTTTTCCTGCTAAGGGGTTGTAGCTCAATAATCTAAATGCACGTGATTTAATAGTTTATTCTTAGAGTATATACGCTATAGGAATTATATCCGCAATACGATATATTTTAAGTTTTCTCAGCATTTTTCTCTTAAGTTAAATCAATTAAAGGGTTGTTTGGGGGTGAAGGGGATGAGCTCAAAAATCTAAACTCTATAATTTCAAGAGCTCATAAATAGCTCGTAATTCTGCCGCAAAAACCGATTCAATATTCCTATTTTTAAGTAGTGGGGCTGACTCAGCCCCCCCCCCCCACTAAAATATTAAATTCCTGCTCAGTAGAACGAGCTCAAAATTTTTAGTTTGCGGAATATGAGAGCTCATAAATAGCTCATAAATCAGGGCTATTTGTTTTTTAATTTTTGCAAGTGGAGGGAGCCAGCTCAACACGGGTTTTTTCCGCTAGTAGTTATTTTTTTCCTTCATTAATTGCTTAGTTTCATTGGTTAGTTTGTCTTCTTTAGTTCTTGTTTTCTTTGGGACCTGTAGTTTAGATTCGAGAAGCTTTTTATTTATGTTTTTATTGAAGCCGTCAATTTGGTCCTGACTATGTGGAGGATCTGAGTCGAACATACTAACAATAGCTTTCAGCATTCTTCTCCATTTATTCTTAATTTGAAGGCATCTAGTCGGTTGTTTTTTTAAAGATTTTTTTTCTCTTCTTTCATGTAAATATTTCTATACGATGGTCACTACCAGTTTTTAAGCGTGCTAGGTGATTTAATTTTGAAGGCTAAAAATATTTACGGCAACTATTCTTCTTCATAGGAATTCGTCTGTCTCTCGTTTTTCGTATTATTATCTGGAAGAAGATATTAACAGTGAGAAAGTTTACAAATTTTTCCCTGTATAGAAAACAGAAGAAAGGTGCAAGGATAAGCTGTAGTACATATAGGAACGATCGTTATAAAAAATAGATAGGAAGAGCTGTAAGCAGATTAAAGACAAAACAAGAAGAAGAAGAGATAAGTAAATAAAAATAAAAGTTGGGCGAAAATAATAGGAAAACTAAAGAAAATAATGAGATAGTATAGAATACGAAAAAACACCAATCGTTGTGAAGATTTCAAGATCTTCTATATTTTTTGCAATTTTATGTAAAAATTCGTAATCAGAACGTGAAAAATATGCAGGGTGACTGGGGAGGAACGCTCCAAACTTTAAGGCTGTATAATATACGTAAAAATAATCAAAAATAACTCATATGTTGTTATTCGATTTTCATTTGTTTCCGAGATATGGGGTTTTAAAATTTTTCTTACAAACTAACGATTTATCAATTGCTCTAAAACCGGTTGAGGTGTGCAAATTAAATTTGGTGGATTTTAAGACATAGTTATTGCGCATATTTTGACACACAACTAAGAATTTTATATTCACCATTGGCGCCCGTACGGATAAGGGTCTGAAATTTTTGAAAGAAAAATAATAATACGCCACTGAGATATTTCAAATTAAAAATTATTTTTGAATTCCCTGTTCAATTTCTGACAAATCATCTATCTTCATGTTTGTTCATACGACGCTTCGTTTTCATGCAAAAAATAAAATATCTTAACGCTTACAAAGTATTCGAAATAAGACGAAGTAGTTTTCAATCCTAATAGTAAATATTAATATTGAAAATATTAAAAATATTACTAAAAGATTTTTAAATTGAAAACTTATTGGTACACTTTCCTGGTGACACCTCCAAGACTTCTACAATTTGCAAGTCAAATGGATGCTGCAGTGAAGACGAGAGGGAAGGAATTCTACACTATGCAATTCACACCCCCCGTCTGCAGCTGGTAAAGTTCCAACGGAAAAATGCACCTAGTTACTCTGCGGAGTAATACGACTATAAAATAAAAATGTATACCATTTTTATTCAGTTGCAATGCGAAGGCAAAACAATCTTACTTTTCAATTAGAATACGGAATGCAGTCCAGTCCCTTGGATCGCGATTCAAGGGACTGGACTGCACTCCGTATTCTAATTGAAAAGTAAGATTGTTTTGCCTTCGCATTGCAACTGAATAAAAATGGTATACATTTTTATTTTATTCGAAATAAGTTTCTACACATTCATATTATAGAAACTTCGTCGAAAACTTTGTAAGCGTTAAGATGTTTTATTTTTTGCATGAAAACTAAGCGTACGCCGCATGAAAAAAAGGGAAGATAAATTTTTTGTCACAAACTGAACGAGGAATTCAAGAAAGATTTTTAATTTAAAATGTTTCAGTGACGTACCATTTTATCTTTAAAAAATTTCAGACTATTACCCGTACGCGTGCCAATGGCGAATATAAAATTCTGAAATGTGTGTCAAAACATGCGCAATATCTATGTCTTAAAACCCAACAAATTTCATTTGCACACCTCAACCGGTTTTAGAGCAATAAATAAATCATCAGTTTGTAATATAAATTTTAACACCCCGTATCTCGGAAACAAATGAAAATCGAATGAATGTGAGTTATTATTGATTATTTTAACGTATATTATACAATCTTAAAATTTGGCGCGTTCCTCCACATTCACCCTTTATATCTCATGTTTTTTTTTATTTCTAAACGCAAAACTATTTATTTTCTTTACATTCTTGTATGTAATGACTTTAACAAAGATTGTATTGCAATTAAACGTTCAAAGTTTTATTTTTCCGTATGCTTAGAAAGTTGTGCATTTTCCCAGATAACTCCATTCCATCCATTTTTTCTCGGCGACCTTTCGCTCCACTACCCAATCTTATCCCTACAGTTTCTATCCGCAAAATGATTTATCCCGACGTCCCCAACGTACAAGCAAAATCCCATTTCCGGACCCAGAATAAAATAAAAAAATATACAGCGAGAGACTAATCTCCGCAAGAACACCTTAATTCCAGTTCGGGCTTCTTCTGAATCCTTCCTGATATGTGGATGTCGCGAGGGCGTTACGAAATCCGAGAGGAACTTGTACTAATTCGCAGGGGCGCTACACTACAAATTTCTTTTCGAAAATCCTAGAAAGGATAAAGCAGCTAGTTACTACAATTTATTAAAATATGGAAAAACCAAATATAGTATTTTTACTACAAAAGCGATATTACGTAGGTCAAAATTTCTGACGTAAGAGAACTGTCAAAACATTAGAATGTGACTTTTCATTATTGCCATGTTTATAATAAAGTTCTCTTAAGGCTATGGGTACATAATTCGCAAATATTTTACGTTTATCCCTACTTTTTCTGTCTTTACACGGCAAATTACGTGTAGTAAAATTCACACTGGTATGGATATGTAAACATTACTAAAATGTCATTCTACTTGAAAATGTCATCATTAGTTTAAAGAGATGGCTTTTGAATGTTCTTGGATAACTGTTATTTTTATAATTGGAAATTATTAATTCAGTTAATAAATGTGATCATTTTTTCACTAACCATGTATTCAGTGATTGTAATAATTTATTTGTACAACAAAGACTAATACTCAATCGAGAAAAGAGGAAAAGTGTTAAAGTGATTTTTTAATAATATATTGTTTTGGAATGCTTACAATTTTGAACATCTTTGACAACAAAATACTTGGATCACAGAATATATTATCCTGATGTATTCTTTGCTTGGATCTTCCACAAATAATACACAATAAATAACTTTTTATTAAGTTCACGTCTTAAATCAATTATTTATCAAATACACTATATTTCAATAATATTTAATCAATAACTCAACATATTCCCGATGCAATGTCAAATATTTAAAATTGTCACTGATTGTCAGTGTCTGACTGACAATATATGTTGACAATATTATATTCGGCTGAGTGCGTTGTAAGACAAAGATAGATTTGGAAAATATTACCACGGCATTGTGTTTATTTTTTTCGAATCCTGAAAAAACCAATAAATATTTTTGAAAAATTTAAACGTAGAATGAAAGACTAAATTATTACCGAGGGCCGAAAGTCCCTTAGAATAAATAAAAAGTTTATTTTGAATGATATATTTGAAATTAAAAATCACACTAAATTTTCTCTTAGTTTTTCACCCCTGTAACTTATTAAAATAAACATTATAGAAGTTCTCAGGGACTTTCGGCCCTTGATAATAACGTGATCTTTCATTCTGCGTTTAAATTTTTCAAAAATACTTATTAGTTTTCTCAGGATTCGAAAAAAATGAATCCCCATTTGAATAACATTGCAGCCGAAAATACGTACCGATCCTCTTAAGTCAAAAATTTTGACCTACGTAATATCGCTTTTGTAGTAAAAATACATAAACGCCTATTTACTTAAAAATGAGCTATAGCGCAGTAAATGAACGGGAAATTCGGCGATACTGTGTAATTTTCAGGGGCAACTCCGAATTGCATGACAATTTGGATTTAGGTTCTACTTACCCTCCACTTCAAAGTTGAAATTTGTGTCGTTGGTTGCTTTTACTTGGGGGGTGACAGTCACCCCTTCTCGGGGGTGAAAAACATACGTTCAAGATAAGACCGGAAATGGATAAATTGACTGATTTTAAGCAACTTTTGTTCTATAGAGTTTTTTACGTAAGTCAATACTTTTCGAGTTATTTGCCATTGAAAATGTTGATTTTTCGACAAAAAAAACTACGTTTTCAGACGGTTTTTCGCAAATAACTCAAAAAGTAAATATTTTATCGAAAAAAATATCCTCGGCAAAAGTTTAGCTTATAAAAAACCCAAAAAAATGGTGTATCAGTAAAGTCTATCAATCAAATAAAAACAGAGTTGTAGCTCATGAAAAATACGTTGTTATTCGTCTAAATCCAAATCGAATATTTAAAGGTGAAATCACCAAAAATTAAGCACTTTTCGGCAAAAACCCATTTAAACTTTTTTAAAGTATTTGTAAAAAGCTTTGTTTTAATTGTGAATAAAAGTTTTAGCATTAAAAATAAGCGGTGTTACGCTCAAAATAAAGTTGGCCCTCTTTTTTTGGTAAAAAATTAAGAAAAACTCGCCGTGTTTAGCTCCCCAAATGAAATTAATCGCTACCGCTTTACAAACAATTTACTTACCTATCTATTTTTTATATGATCTGTCAGTCTCACCGGTTTAAAGTGTTTATTTTTGAAAGGGTTATAATTGAGAAAACTTGAATGGGTCACTAATCACGAGTGTATGCAAATTTTGAACAGCCATATCTTAACCAATTTTTGTCTTATGGAGAAACAAAATAAACTAGCATATTTATAATAGCAAAACCTACATTTTTTTACTCTTTAAGATTTTTCTTATCACTAATACTTTTTAAGTTATTTTGAAAAAATTAAACTTTTCAAAAATTTTTAGATTTTTTTTTTAATTTAAAACCAAATGTTTTCAAAAATAAGCACTTTAAACCAACCAAACTTACAGATCTAATAAACAATACACATACAGTTAAAATAGATGGTAAAGCCAAACCATTAATTTCATTTAGGGTGCTAAATAGAGGAAGGTTTTCACGATTTTTTTTTACCAAAAAAAAGGGCCAACTTTTTTTTCAGTGTAACTCGTTTATTTTTGATGCTGTAAACTTTTGTAAAAAACAAGTAATAAGCTTTTTTTCGATACTTTAAAAATGTTAATAAGGTTTTTCCGAAAAACGCTTTTTTCTTCGGTGATTTCGCGTTGAATTATTCGATTTGGAATTAGACGAATAAGAACGTATTTTTCATGAGCTACTACTTTGCTTCTACTCAATTTGTAGACTTTACTGGTACACCATTTTTTTCGTTTTTTTATAGGCTACACTTTTGGAAAAAATATTTTTTCGATAAAATATTTACTTTTTGAGTTATTTGGGAAAAACGGTTTGAAAACGTTGTTTTTTTGTCGAAAAATCAACATTTTAAATCGCGAAAAACTCGAAAAGTATTGACTTACGTAAAAAGCTTTATAGAACAAAAATTACTTAAAATAAGTCAATTTATCCATTTCCGGCCTTATTTTAAACACGCGTTTTTCATCCCCCGAGAAGGGGTAAATGTCACTCCTTAAGTAAAAGCAACCAAAGGCACAAATTCAACTTTGAAGTGGAGGGTAAGTAGAACCTTAATCAAAATTTTTATGCAATTCGGAGTTGCCCCTGGAAATTACACTCCAAATCGGTCATTTATTGGGCTACTAATTCTAGATGTCAACATAAATATATCACTTTTTTTATCTGGCAGAAAGAGACAAGAGGAAAATCCTTGGTTTCTTAGTTTAATAATAATATATTAAGTTAATAAATCTAACAGAAACACTTTTTCTAATTAAATTTATAGGCGGTGACGTAAAGTAGAAAGGAATGTAATATACCAAAAAGGAAACAAAAAGCAATGTGTTAACTACAGGGGAATAACCAGGGCCCCCGCTACCATATGTGCAAAGTGTGAAATGCACACGGGCGCCATCCTTTAGGGGCGCAAAAATCCAAGATCAAAAATTGCAAAAAATTTGTAAAAAAAAAACAAAAACCAAAAATTAATTTTAAAATAAAAGCTGAGAAATTAAATAGTTCAGTTTTGTATGGATGACATTATTAATCTTTAAATTCTTGTTAGATATAGAATAAAAAATCTCATAAAAATAACAAACACCCACTCCCTACACCGTAGACAAAACTGTAGATAAGAAAAATACCTAATGCAAAATAAATTGTAGCTATGTGCTGATCTGCTGATTTCATGTGAAAAATCCAAACATACTACATTGGATGAGCAATAAAATAGTGTGTAGGCGCCAGGCGGTAATTTTATTGCCTCAGATTGTGTTGCGCTAAAATGACAAATCGACAAAATTTGATAATCGCCTATCAAATAACGAATCAACAAGATTTGAGAAATCTCTGGTTTCACTTAAGTCAGGGTAGCTAACAAGTTATTACTGTAATGCTATTAATTTTTACATCTAAAGTTATTTGTATTTTGTCAAGTGTTGTATCGTTTAATATTTTGTTTACTACTTTTTTTTTCTAAAAAAATAAGTGTTGAATACCTGCTGACTGCAATTTCAACGGTTTGATTTTTTATAAAATGGTAAGTGTTCCCTACTTTATACTATCAACATTTACCCTTTATTTATAGGATGGTGCTATTATAACTATTTTTTTACCCAAATATCTCTTCATTAATTATGGGGGAGTCAATAGAGGACGAAAACTTGCATTGTTTCAGAAAAATTCAAACAAGCTTATATTTTTTAAAACTCTTTAACTTTAAAACATTAACCCTTTATTTATAGGATAGTGCTTATAATTATGGTTTTTACCCAAATATCTCTTCAATTATAGAGGAGTCAATATAGGATGAAAATTTGCATTGTTTCGGAAAAATTCAAACAAGCTTATATATTTTTCTAAAAACTCTTTTTGTTAGTTCATAATATACAGTGTGGAAGGCACTCATGGAATAACATTATTTATGCCCCTGTTTCAAAAAATTATAAAAAACGCTGATACGTCGATTTCTAAATAAAAATATACACTTTTTAAACATAAATTTAAGTGTACAGGGTGATTCATACAAGTCCGGCAGAGTCCATAAGCTTTATTTTTAATGGAGCACGCTATATATTTTTATATTTTTAAAAGCTGCTTAACAACCTGATTTCAACGAACTATCATGTAGGGTGTATGGGCCATTCCACGAACATACGCCTGTTTTGGATTACTTCGACAACGAATATTTTACTGTGCAAAATAAGAAGAACGAAAGTAGATTCCAAATTACATTGTTGTTTATTGGAATAATTATTAGCGCCATTTAATTTCTTTCTTCTTATGTTACACAGTAAAATATTCGTTGTCGAAGTAATCCAAAACAGGCGTATGTTCGTGGAATGGCCAATATTATGCATAATACAGGGTGAAATTTTGAAATTTTAAAGTAACGAAATCGCTTATGGAATAAAATTGTTTGAGTCCTTATTTTAGAAAATTATAAAAAATACTGGGACACGTCAACTTTTAAATTCAAATGGGCACTTTACAAACATAAATCTAAATATACAGGGTGATTCACGCAAGTACGGCATAGTCCATGATCTTTCGATCCCTTCAATCGCTTAATCCTTTTCAACTACAGCCCTTTCAAAAATAAGCACTTTCACGACAAATCTTAGAGATCATATAGAAACAATACATAAGTATAGTAACTTGTGAAGCGGTAACTGTTAATTTCATTTGGGATGCTAATTAGGAGATTTTCACGATACTTTTTTACCAAAAAAAAAGGGAACCAACTTTATTTTGAGCGTAATAACTTACTGATTGTGGATGCTAGAAACTTTTTTAAAAAACAAGAATAAAGCTTTTTTGAACACTTTAAAAAGGTTGTGATGAGTTTTCCCCGAAAAGTGCTGAATTTTTTGGTTATTTCACGTTGAAATATTCGATTTGGAATTTGACGAATATAACCTATTTTTCATTTGCTACAATAATTGTGCATCTATTGGGTCCACAGAGCTCATATTTTATGTAGGTACACCATTTTTTTTTTCACTTTTTTATAAGCTGTATTATTATCTAAGAATAGTTTCTTCGATAAAATACTTATAGTTTTTTAAGTTATTTGCGAAAAATCGTATAAAAATGTGTTTTTTTTGTTAAAAAATGAACATATTATTCACTCGCAAATAACTCTAAAAGTTTTTATTGACTATGTGAAAAATCTCTATCGAACAAAAGTTGCTTAGAATTAGTCGGTTTATTCACTTCCGTCCGGACTTATTTTGAACGAATATTTCTTCATATTCGCTGAAACTCATCCCCAGGCAGGACAAATGCACGCATCCGTAAATATCACTTTTTTTCTTTGACATGTTAGCTATGTGTACCTATGTGTATGCCAAATTTAAATTTTACAATCAATTTTCGTGCTCAATAAAAAAATAAATATAAACTTTTTTTATAAAAATAAATATAAACCACATTTGTGTATTATAGGTAAAAGTTCTGGATTTGGATTTATAATAGTCTTTATTTGTTAAGAAGTAACCTCGACACCGACCGTAAGGTACAAGAGGACGGCTTAAGTAAGTAAGTTGTTAAGAACTTCATTGTTAATTTTACTTACACATGTTTTATTCAAAAATTTTTTCTTGTCACCTTACGGCTACCTAAAATGCAAGATTACCCAAATTAGTTTAGTAGTTTTTCTGCCTTCGTTTTTCAAAGGGTTTAAAGCTGAAAGGGCTCGAATAAATTGCTTTCTACTCAAATATGCAAACTTGGTACTTATTATTGTGCTACTTTAGAAATTAATTCCTAATTCCCATGAGTACCTAAGAGTTTTTTTTTCTCAGAATGACAGAGAAAGACCTTCAGGCGCGACGTTTCGCAAGCAAAAGAAACTGAGACTACAAGAAAGGGAAAAAATGGCTGGATCTTTAAAGCACTTCTTGCAAAACAATTAAGATTCCACGGAGGGCACGAAGACTCTCGATGCGGCCGAATCTCAAGATTTTGAATCCCTAACATCAGCAACTGTGAGTGGACCATCTGAAATTTCAATAGAGACGACCACAGTAACATCAGGTCCTGCAATAAGTGGCGGCGGTTGTAGCAGCAAAACAGCTTCTAGTGATGCAGAGCCCGATGAAGCGATGACACCATCCTCGTCTACACAACTTAAACAATACACTTCAGGTACCGAAATAGAAATACCTGCTACAAGTGACACTTTTGATGAAGACTTTAATGAGACTATTGTCGATATAATTCCGTCCGACCCTGGTTTGTGGCTCGAAAGAATCACCAATGAGATAGCAAGAATATTGGTTAAACGTGGTGCGCCCTTGATTGACACTAATTTTAGCTTTCCTAATAATAAAGACAAGAGAAAGTTTTCATGCAATTACTTTGTAAGAAGTCTAGCAAATGGAGAAAAAGTCGATAGGCCTTGGCTTATTTACTCTATTTCTAAAGATTCTGTATTTTGTTTCTGTTGTAAGTTGTTTTCTAAAACTCATAACACTTTTTGTGATGCAAATGGATTATCGGATTGGCAACACTTGTCTTTGCTAATGAAGAGACACGAAACGTCAATTTTACACAACAGTTACAACAGTGTACATGAACACAGTGTACAGTTTTACACAACAGTGTACATGAACACTTGGGTAAATTAAAAAAAAAATGATGGAGACATCTATGACTGTTAATGCTCATCACCTGCGGATTTTAGAAACGAAAAAAATATTGGCCCGACTTGGAAAGAATTATTGCGATTGTTAAGTATTTATCTACACAATGCCTAGCATTTCGAGGTTCTTCTAAATTACTTTTTGAACATGACAATGGAAATTTTCTAAAAGCTGTTGAGATGATTGCCTCTTTTGATTTAGTTATGAGTAGCCGTGTGTGTAACTCCCAAAAAAATCTGTTAAAATGACTCATTATTTAGGCATGCAAATACAGAATGAAATAATTGAATTATTGTCGTCTAAAGTAAGAAATAATAAGACTAAGTTTTCACTCTAATGGCATACAGCATATCCCACCAGAATGAAAACAATGGGAACCTTCTCTGGTTACACCTCCGAGGCTTCTACAATTTGCAAGCCATACGGATGCTGAGACTAAGGAAGATGAGGGAATTCTACAATTTACAATTCACGTCCCATCTGCTCAGCGCGGTAAAGTTCCAACGAGACTGGTTCCCTTCATACTCCACACAGAGTAAATGTAAATAAAAAATGAATAACCATTTTCAATTTCGTTGCAAAACGAAAATACAGCCGAACCATATTCCAGTCCAATCAGAGAGTGCTGCAAGCACCTCTACCGGTTTCGAAACTTATTAGTCTCTCATCAGGAGGCACATATGCTGCTCTCCCTGATCCAACCAAAACAAACCCCAGCGTGCAGTCCCGAATTGCAACGAACGAAATGGCATAGATGCCCTAGCGGCAACTGCTAGCAAAAGACTAAGTTTTCACTCTAATGGCATACAGCATATCCCACCAGAATGAAAACAATGGGAACCTTCTCTGGTTACACCTCCGAGGCTTCTACAATTTGCAAGCCATACGGATGCTGAGACTAAGGAAGATGAGGGAATTCTACAATTTACAATTCACGTCCCATCTGCTCAGCGCGGTAAAGTTCCAACGAGACTGGTTCCCTTCATACTCCACACAGAGTAAATGTAAATAAAAAATGAATAACCATTTTCAATTTCGTTGCAAAACGAAAATACAGCCGAACCATATTCCAGTCCAATCAGAGAGTGCTGCAAGCACCTCTACCGGTTTCGAAACTTATTAGTCTCTCATCAGGAGGCACATATGCTGCTCTCCCTGATCCAACCAAAACAAACCCCAGCGTGCAGTCCCGAATTGCAACGAACGAAATGGCATAGATGCCCTAGCGGCAACTGCTAGCAAAAGACTAAGTTTTCACTCTAATGGCATACAGCATATCCCACCAGAATGAAAACAATGGGAACCTTCTCTGGTTACACCTCCGAGGCTTCTACAATTTGCAAGCCATACGGATGCTGAGACTAAGGAAGATGAGGGAATTCTACAATTTACAATTCACGTCCCATCTGCTCAGCGCGGTAAAGTTCCAACGAGACTGGTTCCCTTCATACTCCACACAGAGTAAATGTAAATAAAAAATGAATAACCATTTTCAATTTCGTTGCAAAACGAAAATACAGCCGAACCATATTCCAGTCCAATCAGAGAGTGCTGCAAGCACCTCTACCGGTTTCGAAACTTATTAGTCTCTCATCAGGAGGCACATATGCTGCTCTCCCTGATCCAACCAAAACAAACCCCAGCGTGCAGTCCCGAATTGCAACGAACGAAATGGCATAGATGCCCTAGCGGCAACTGCTAGCAAAAGACTAAGTTTTCACTCTAATGGCATACAGCATATCCCACCAGAATGAAAACAATGGGAACCTTCTCTGGTTACACCTCCGAGGCTTCTACAATTTGCAAGCCATACGGATGCTGAGACTAAGGAAGATGAGGGAATTCTACAATTTACAATTCACGTCCCATCTGCTCAGCGCGGTAAAGTTCCAACGAGACTGGTTCCCTTCATACTCCACACAGAGTAAATGTAAATAAAAAATGAATAACCATTTTCAATTTCGTTGCAAAACGAAAATACAGCCGAACCATATTCCAGTCCAATCAGAGAGTGCTGCAAGCACCTCTACCGGTTTCGAAACTTATTAGTCTCTCATCAGGAGGCACATATGCTGCTCTCCCTGATCCAACCAAAACAAACCCCAGCGTGCAGTCCCGAATTGCAACGAACGAAATGGCATAGATGCCCTAGCGGCAACTGCTAGCAAAAGACTAAGTTTTCACTCTAATGGCATACAGCATATCCCACCAGAATGAAAACAATGGGAACCTTCTCTGGTTACACCTCCGAGGCTTCTACAATTTGCAAGCCATACGGATGCTGAGACTAAGGAAGATGAGGGAATTCTACAATTTACAATTCACGTCCCATCTGCTCAGCGCGGTAAAGTTCCAACGAGACTGGTTCCCTTCATACTCCACACAGAGTAAATGTAAATAAAAAATGAATAACCATTTTCAATTTCGTTGCAAAACGAAAATACAGCCGAACCATATTCCAGTCCAATCAGAGAGTGCTGCAAGCACCTCTACCGGTTTCGAAACTTATTAGTCTCTCATCAGGAGGCACATATGCTGCTCTCCCTGATCCAACCAAAACAAACCCCAGCGTGCAGTCCCGAATTGCAACGAACGAAATGGCATAGATGCCCTAGCGGCAACTGCTAGCAAAAGACTAAGTTTTCACTCTAATGGCATACAGCATATCCCACCAGAATGAAAACAATGGGAACCTTCTCTGGTTACACCTCCGAGGCTTCTACAATTTGCAAGCCATACGGATGCTGAGACTAAGGAAGATGAGGGAATTCTACAATTTACAATTCACGTCCCATCTGCTCAGCGCGGTAAAGTTCCAACGAGACTGGTTCCCTTCATACTCCACACAGAGTAAATGTAAATAAAAAATGAATAACCATTTTCAATTTCGTTGCAAAACGAAAATACAGCCGAACCATATTCCAGTCCAATCAGAGAGTGCTGCAAGCACCTCTACCGGTTTCGAAACTTATTAGTCTCTCATCAGGAGGCACATATGCTGCTCTCCCTGATCCAACCAAAACAAACCCCAGCGTGCAGTCCCGAATTGCAACGAACGAAATGGCATAGATGCCCTAGCGGCAACTGCTAGCAAAAGACTAAGTTTTCACTCTAATGGCATACAGCATATCCCACCAGAATGAAAACAATGGGAACCTTCTCTGGTTACACCTCCGAGGCTTCTACAATTTGCAAGCCATACGGATGCTGAGACTAAGGAAGATGAGGGAATTCTACAATTTACAATTCACGTCCCATCTGCTCAGCGCGGTAAAGTTCCAACGAGACTGGTTCCCTTCATACTCCACACAGAGTAAATGTAAATAAAAAATGAATAACCATTTTCAATTTCGTTGCAAAACGAAAATACAGCCGAACCATATTCCAGTCCAATCAGAGAGTGCTGCAAGCACCTCTACCGGTTTCGAAACTTATTAGTCTCTCATCAGGAGGCACATATGCTGCTCTCCCTGATCCAACCAAAACAAACCCCAGCGTGCAGTCCCGAATTGCAACGAACGAAATGGCATAGATGCCCTAGCGGCAACTGCTAGCAAAAGACTAAGTTTTCACTCTAATGGCATACAGCATATCCCACCAGAATGAAAACAATGGGAACCTTCTCTGGTTACACCTCCGAGGCTTCTACAATTTGCAAGCCATACGGATGCTGAGACTAAGGAAGATGAGGGAATTCTACAATTTACAATTCACGTCCCATCTGCTCAGCGCGGTAAAGTTCCAACGAGACTGGTTCCCTTCATACTCCACACAGAGTAAATGTAAATAAAAAATGAATAACCATTTTCAATTTCGTTGCAAAACGAAAATACAGCCGAACCATATTCCAGTCCAATCAGAGAGTGCTGGGGTTTGTTTTGGTTGGATCAGGGAGAGCAGCATATGTGCCTCCTGATGAGAGACTAATAAGTTTCGAAACCGGTAGAGGTGCTTGCAGCACTCTCTGATTGGACTGGAATATGGTTCGGCTGTATTTTCGTTTTGCAACGAAATTGAAAATGGTTATTCATTTTTTATTTACATTTACTCTGTGTGGAGTATGAAGGGAACCAGTCTCGTTGGAACTTTACCGCGCTGAGCAGATGGGACGTGAATTGTAAATTGTAGAATTCCCTCATCTTCCTTAGTCTCAGCATCCGTATGGCTTGCAAATTGTAGAAGCCTCGGAGGTGTAACCAGAGAAGGTTCCCATTGTTTTCATTCTGGTGGGATATGCTGTATGCCATTAGAGTGAAAACTTAGTCTTTTGCTAGCAGTTGCCGCTAGGGCATCTATGCCATTTCGTTCGTTGCAATTCGGGACTGCACGCTGGGGTTTGTTTTGGTTGGATCAGGGAGAGCAGCATATGTGCCTCCTGATGAGAGACTAATAAGTTTCGAAACCGGTAGAGGTGCTTGCAGCACTCTCTGATTGGACTGGAATATGGTTCGGCTGTATTTTCGTTTTGCAACGAAATTGAAAATGGTTATTCATTTTTTATTTACATTTACTCTGTGTGGAGTATGAAGGGAACCAGTCTCGTTGGAACTTTACCGCGCTGAGCAGATGGGACGTGAATTGTAAATTGTAGAATTCCCTCATCTTCCTTAGTCTCAGCATCCGTATGGCTTGCAAATTGTAGAAGCCTCGGAGGTGTAACCAGAGAAGGTTCCCATTGTTTTCATTCTGGTGGGATATGCTGTATGCCATTAGAGTGAAAACTTAGTCTTTTGCTAGCAGTTGCCGCTAGGGCATCTATGCCATTTCGTTCGTTGCAATTCGGGACTGCACGCTGGGGTTTGTTTTGGTTGGATCAGGGAGAGCAGCATATGTGCCTCCTGATGAGAGACTAATAAGTTTCGAAACCGGTAGAGGTGCTTGCAGCACTCTCTGATTGGACTGGAATATGGTTCGGCTGTATTTTCGTTTTGCAACGAAATTGAAAATGGTTATTCATTTTTTATTTACATTTACTCTGTGTGGAGTATGAAGGGAACCAGTCTCGTTGGAACTTTACCGCGCTGAGCAGATGGGACGTGAATTGTAAATTGTAGAATTCCCTCATCTTCCTTAGTCTCAGCATCCGTATGGCTTGCAAATTGTAGAAGCCTCGGAGGTGTAACCAGAGAAGGTTCCCATTGTTTTCATTCTGGTGGGATATGCTGTATGCCATTAGAGTGAAAACTTAGTCTTTTGCTAGCAGTTGCCGCTAGGGCATCTATGCCATTTCGTTCGTTGCAATTCGGGACTGCACGCTGGGGTTTGTTTTGGTTGGATCAGGGAGAGCAGCATATGTGCCTCCTGATGAGAGACTAATAAGTTTCGAAACCGGTAGAGGTGCTTGCAGCACTCTCTGATTGGACTGGAATATGGTTCGGCTGTATTTTCGTTTTGCAACGAAATTGAAAATGGTTATTCATTTTTTATTTACATTTACTCTGTGTGGAGTATGAAGGGAACCAGTCTCGTTGGAACTTTACCGCGCTGAGCAGATGGGACGTGAATTGTAAATTGTAGAATTCCCTCATCTTCCTTAGTCTCAGCATCCGTATGGCTTGCAAATTGTAGAAGCCCCGGAGGTGTAACCAGAGAAGGTTCCCATTGTTTTCATTCTGGTGGGATATGCTGTATGCCATTAGAGTGAAAACTTAGTCTTTTGCTAGCAGTTGCCGCTAGGGCATCTATGCCATTTCGTTCGTTGCAATTCGGGACTGCACGCTGGGGTTTGTTTTGGTTGGATCAGGGAGAGCAGCATATGTGCCTCCTGATGAGAGACTAATAAGTTTCGAAACCGGTAGAGGTGCTTGCAGCACTCTCTGATTGGACTGGAATATGGTTCGGCTGTATTTTCGTTTTGCAACGAAATTGAAAATGGTTATTCATTTTTTATTTACATTTACTCTGTGTGGAGTATGAAGGGAACCAGTCTCGTTGGAACTTTACCGCGCTGAGCAGATGGGACGTGAATTGTAAATTGTAGAATTCCCTCATCTTCCTTAGTCTCAGCATCCGTATGGCTTGCAAATTGTAGAAGCCTCGGAGGTGTAACCAGAGAAGGTTCCCATTGTTTTCATTCTGGTGGGATATGCTGTATGCCATTAGAGTGAAAACTTAGTCTTTTGCTAGCAGTTGCCGCTAGGGCATCTATGCCATTTCGTTCGTTGCAATTCGGGACTGCACGCTGGGGTTTGTTTTGGTTGGATCAGGGAGAGCAGCATATGTGCCTCCTGATGAGAGACTAATAAGTTTCGAAACCGGTAGAGGTGCTTGCAGCACTCTCTGATTGGACTGGAATATGGTTCGGCTGTATTTTCGTTTTGCAACGAAATTGAAAATGGTTATTCATTTTTTAAGAAATAATATTTTAGAAATGGTTCGAAGTTCAAAATATTTTTCAATAATATTAGATTGTACACCAGACACTAGTCATACTGAGCAAATTAGTCTAGTTCTGAGGTATGTGGTCCTTAACACCACTTCAAAAAAGGTTGAGGTTAAGGAAACCTTTATTGCGTTTAATCCAATACTAGACTCTACCGGGGAAGGGATATATACATTTGTGACTGAAATTTTGAAAAAATTAAAATTAGATATAAAAAATATTAGGGGACAAGGTTGTGATAATGGGGCAAACATGAAAGGAAAGCATGTTGGGCTTCAAAAACGCATTCTTGATGAGAATCCGAGAGCACTTTTTGTACCTTGTGCTGCTCATACTTTGAACCTAACAGTAAAAGACGCCTCTAAAGTGTCAGATGCTACACTACATTTTTTTAATCTTGTGCAAGAGCTATATAATTTTTTTCGTCATCCACAATAAGGTGGGATGTTCTGAGAAAAAATGTTCCTGGGTTAAGTTTAATGATGATCCTTCAGGTTGTGACCTGAAGTTGTATACCTATATAAAAATTGAAATTTAAATGTACAATTACAATTTATTTGCTTAAATTCAACCTTTCTGTTACTAATTAGTACAAATATAATCATATATTTATGTTTTTATAATTTTTATAATTAGTTGTTCCCAATATATAGGGCGGATCGCGTCGCCCCCGTGATTTGCCGCCGAGTGCTTCGCAACCCTTGTACCCCCGGGTCGGAACGGAACGGGCCTGCCTATACACCGCACTATGGATTTAACAACTTCATATCAAGAACTTCATATCAATATGATAACATAAATTTCTTTGCAACCTTCGACTCATTCCTACCTCAGGTTTTGTCTACTCTTGTCTTGAGTAATATTATATTATGTCGATATTGTAACCAGAGATATAGATACGTACTGTTATGAATTTATAGTTTAACATTAATATTGTAAGTGGACTTGCCCAATGATAAATAAATAAATAAATAAATAAATATAAATATAAATATATTTATAAAATATGTAAACTTTTTAGTTTTGGGATATTATTTATTATTTTATAAACAACGTGTCTCTACTCCATTAGATAAGTAAATGCTTTAAAATGGGTGTGAAACAGAATTTATTTGAATTGACTTTGTTATGATTTTATTCTATTTGTTTCATTTTGTTGATATTTTAGTTTAGTCTACAAATAAAAAATATTATCACTTCTAAAGTTCAGTTTTTTGTTTTATTTCAAGCACCTACCTACCTACCTACCTTCAATAAAATAAATAAAAAAACATGATCCAAAATGCCTTAAGAGGCGTCAAAATCCTTTTTTGCACACAGGCGCCAATAGCCCTTACGGGGGCCCTGGGAATAACGCTGCGAAATACCACCTACAAAGTCCTTGCAAACATCCTTCTGGAAACCAAAACATACACAGAAGAAATCGTCGAAAAATGCTGGGAGCTTGATCCTAAGCTTAATCAGATGTTCATAGATTTTAAACAAGAATTTTATAGAGTATGCAGGGATAGACTGTGGACAGCTATGCTGGAACATGGCTTTACAAAAAACTAGTCAATTTAATAAGGATATGTATGGAACGTTTACGATGTAAGATGAAAGTTAAACAACAATACTCGACATTTGAAATAAACAATGGACTAAAACAGGGAGATACACTTCCAATACCATTCCTCAACTTAGCTCGGGAACACATAATCCGAAATTCAAGAGTCGAAAAACCAAATAAAGTGTTTTATCAAGAAGAACCAAACTTACTGTTGGCATTCGCAGACGACATCGATGTCACCATCGATACCATCGATACCACCGTCACCAGGAAACACCAGATTAATAATGAAGAATACTTTCGTTAGGTTGGAGAAGGAAGCAAGGAAGATGGGACCCCTAATCAATGAAAGTAAAACTAGATATAATATGTATATGAGCCGCAATAACCAAAACAGAGATAGAATCGGACAGAACATCACCATCGATGGATTTAACTTTCAGCGAGTAAAAGAATTAGTGAATTTAAGTATCTTGGAACTGGAACAACAATCACTGAAGACAATATAGATCACAAGAAATAAACAATAATAAAACCCTATAAAATCGAAAGAGCTAACAAGACATAGAAAGCTACAACTATATAAAACAATCATACAACCCATAGAGGTGTGTGGTAGCGAAAATTTGAAGATAACAAAAGCAAACGAAGAGTGACTACGTGTTTGGGAAAGAAAAATCCATGGAAGATCTTTGGGCTTATGCTTGATGAAGCAACAGGACAATATAGGATAAGAACTAATAAAGAGCTCGAAGAATTATATCCAGACGCTAGCATAATAAAAGAAATAAATACCAGAAGACTTAAATAAGCAGGGCGCCTCAGAATATATAAAGCTATGGGCGTGAAGAATTGGATGGATAGTGATCAAGATGGAAGAATGGAGGTATTTGTCGAGTCAGCTAAAACCCACGAAGGGTTGTAACGCTACAGAGAGCAAGTAAATAGATAACGAAACACAGGCATTATTTTGAACAACGGCACATTTTTGATAGATCCAGCGGCAGGTCAATTTTTGATTAAAGGAGGATACATTTTTCCGAATACAATATAAGAATGACAAAATTGAAGGAAAATATCTTCTGTGTAAAAGGTATATTTATTTAAAACCCCAATAAAGGGCTACATTAAAAAACAGAACATTTTCGCTCTAAAGAGAGCACCATCAGTGTTCTAAGCCTAAAATAATTATAACCATAATTAGTGAAGACAAGAGTAAAAAATGTTAAAGGTTGACCAAGATAAAAAAATAGGTTTTACTCACAAGCTCTACATGCTAAGCCACCAAAAATACATGGGTTAAAACCCTTAAAATGCCGACCAAAAATCTTACATTGGCGTGTTATATATTAAACCCTGGCGATGGGTGAAATTTAAACAAGATATACCTCAAAGCATCATATGACTATACCACGAGCATGTGGGTGGTTGAGTTGATTTATCTGTCTTCACAAAGAGAAAGGTGAAAGCCAACTGATTACAGGTGACAGGTGTGAAAGCGTTTCTCACTGATGACAGTACGAGACAGACGGTGTAACATGAAGTTTTGTTAACTGATATGTAGTTAGGTACACTAGCCAATAGTTTTAAAAATTTATTTGTGGTACAATTCGATAATAACAACAAACATCGTGTGCTGGGATTACAAGTATCACTATTAAGGTAACAAGAATAATATACGGAGTGAAAATAACGTTATTTAAAGCCAATTGTCAGCGGGGTTTAATAAGTGTATTACTAAAGATAGACAACCAACCACACATGAGGTGTATTTTAAAATAAAGATCTTATTTTGTTTTAATAGTTGAAAAAGAATAATGTGCCCAATGATCAAATGCATTTAGGGCAGAGAAAATAAGTAGATTTTTTAAACTATTAAACATGATGAGGGCAATGTCCAGGTTGAAGTTCATATTCTTATAAGTATGTAGTTATTTGACATCCAGCACAAAGATGATTGATGTACCTAACTGAATGAAATGAGAAAGTCAACAAAGGTATGACTAGTGGTAAAACTATGAGGCAGGGAGCTCTGTATGCCTGATATTTTGTTTGATTTTTGTTTGTTGTTATTATCGAATTGTACCACAAATAAATTTTTAAAACTATTGGTTAGTGTACCTAACTACATATGTATCAGTTCACAAAACTTCACGTTACATCGTTGTCTCGTACTGTCATCAGTCAGAAACGCTTTCACACCTGTCACCTGTAATCAGTTGGCTTTCACCTTTCTCTTTGTGAAGACAGAGAAATCAACTTAACCACCCACATGCTCATGGTATAGTCATATGATGCTTTGAGGTATTTCTTGTTTAAATTTCACCCATCGCCAGGGTTTAATATATAACACGCTAATGTAAGACTTTTGGTCGGCATTTTAAGGGTTTTAACCCGTGTATTTTTGGTGGCTTAGCATGTAGAGCTTGTGAGTATAACCTAATTTTTTATCTTGGTCAACCTTTAAAATTTTTTACTCTTGTCTTCACTAATTATGGTTATACTTATTTTAGGATTAGAACACTGATGATGCTCTCTTTAGAGCGAAAACGTTCTGTTTTTAATGTAGCCCTTTATTGGGGTTTTAAATAAATGTACCTTTTACACAGAAGGTCTTTTTCTTCAATTTTTTGTAATTAATGGTATACAGCCAGCTAGAGGAAATTTTTCCTTATCGAATATAAGAATGGATACTGACAGTATAAAGAAGGAGGAACTAAAATCAATTATTGAAGAGCTTATTGAAAATATTTCGACTATGAGATCTTGCGTTATCCTGTTGAAAGATCGTATTTAGAATGGTTTGTACATAGGAGTGTAAACCCGGTTGCAGTACTTCACCAATATATCATCGAGTACCGTTAATAACAACTAAAGGTGATCTGGTTCCCAAACATATAGTACCCCATACTATAATGCTTTGGCTGTCTTGCTGTATGACGTTTAACAGCCTAGTCCATATTTCGTCTCGAAATCGTCTTAGCCTTATGCGCCCTTCAGAGCCACCCAAACAAAACCTAAATTCATCATTCAGAAGCAGACCAGATGGTCCACCAGCAATCTTAGAAGACTTGTGGCGTGCCATAAGATCAATCTGGATGAGTATTAGGGAATATGATATAGACCAGGGGTCACCAATTAGTTCCATGAGGGTCCGTTTCGAAAACCTATGACACTTCCGGGGTCCGGATTCAATGCTGCCTGTGTCTGGTTGTTTTGATTCGGTTTCTTTGCTGATTCTTGTTGAAAAATATCCTCTATAAACAAATTAGAAGGGTTCCGGGCGAAATTTTTGGGCAGAAATTGTTTAACAATTTTTTTCAACAAATTCAAATCACCTTTTTGCCCCCGAAAATATGTTTAGCATTTTTGGGTCATCTTAAACAAAAAAGATCTGTCATTTTATCAAAACTTTTCAAGTTTTCAAGCATCGAAAATGCTTAATTTTGCATTTTTCAGATTTTAAATCGCTTATAACTCGAAAACTATCAACTTTTCGTAAATATGACAAGAGACCTTTTTTGTTTAAAATTACCCAAGAAACATAAAAATACATTTTTAAGGCAAAAATGTAATTTTGAATTTGCTTAAAAAAATTGTTTCGCCCGGGACCCTTCTGACATGTTTAAATTTTCCAAAAAATATAGAGCGACACATGATTTTATTGTAAAATTAAGTACGGATCCCGAATTTAATATTATTTTCTGGGTCCGGGGTGGTGTCAACCCCTGGAATAGGGGTTAATTTTCTCAATTGTTTCAAAGAATATAGCTCGTCACATATTTTTATGGTAAAACTAAGTATAGTCTAAGAGCTGGGAGCGGATTTTGTGCGTGATAAGTAATATGGAAAAACTATACGGGGATATGTTGAATTAGTTGTGTACATGACTTTCACCAACGGCCGGAAACCAGAGTTTGGGCCGAGGGTAGTTATAAGGGGTCAAAGTCGCGGATTTTATTATTTTTTTATGACGCTCATGATCGAGATAGTGCACCAAAATTTGGGAATAAGTAGGTCATGGCGTACCTAAGTAAAATCTGTAGGGGCTCAACGCTGCGTGGCCGACAAAGGGGTGGGGGTAGGGGTGAATATAAAAAATATAAGGGTTTTTTTGCGACGTTCGTGATTGAGATAGTCCACCAAAATTTGCGTATAAGTAGACCATGACATAAATAATTAAAATCCCCAGAGCCGGAAACCAGAGTGGGGGAGGAAGGTAGTTATAAGGGGTCAAAGTTCCGTTTTTTATTATTTTTTTTTTGTGACGCTCATGATCGAGATAGCGCGCCAAAATTTGGAAATAAGTAGGTAATGACGTAACTAAGTAAAATCTCCAGGAGTGGAACGCTGCGTGGCCGACAAAGGGGTGGGGCAGGGGTGAATATAAAAAAATTTAAGGGGTTTTTTGCGACGTTCGTGATTGAGATAGTGCACCAAAATTTGGGAATAAGTAGACCATGACATAAGTAAGTAATATTCCCAGAGGCGGAAACCAGAGCGGAGGACGAGGCTAGTTATAAGGGGTAAAATCGCGGTTTTTATTATTTTTTTTTGTGGCACTCATGATGGAGATAGTGCACCAAAATTTGGGAGTAAGTAGGTTATGACGCAACTAAGTAAAACCTTCAGGGGCGGAATGCTGCTTGGGGTACAAAGGGGTGGTAGGCAGGGGTGAGTATAAAAATATATGGGGGTTTTTTGCCGTTCGTGATCGAGATAGTTCACCAAAATTTGGAAATAAGTAGATCATGACATTACTAAGTAAAATCTCCAGGGGCGGAACGCTGTGGGGGACAAATGCTGTGCCGGGTCACAAAAAAAATAATACACACTGCAAATTTGACTCCTTAAAACTACCCTCATCCCCAACTCTGGTTTCCGGCTCTGGGGATTTTACTTAGCTAAGTCATGGTCTACTTATTCCCAAATTTTGGTGCACTATCTCAATCTAGCACGTCGCAAAAAACCCCTTATATTTTTTATATTCACACCTACCCCCACCCCTTTATCGGCCACGCAGCGTTCCACCCCTGGAGATTGTATTTAGTTACCTCATGACGTACTTATTCCCAAATTTTGGTGCACTATCTCGATCATGAGCGTCACAAAAAAAATAATAAAAACGGCGATTTTGACCCCTTATAACTACCTTCATGCCCAACTCTGGTTTCCGGCTCTGAGGATTTTACTTAGTTATGTCATGGTCTACTTACTCCCAAATTTTGGTACACTCTCTCAATCACGAACGTCGAAAAAAAACCCCTTATATTTTTTGTATTCACCCCTGCCCCACCCCTTTGTCGGCCACGCAGCGTGCCACGCCTGGAGATTTTACTTAGTTACGTCATGACCTACTTATTCCCAAATTTTGGTGCACTCTCTCGATCATGAGCGTCACAAAAAAAATAATAAAAACGGCGATTTTGATCCCTTATAACTACCCTCACCCCCAACTCTGGTTTCCGGCTCTGGAGATTTTACTTAGCAATGTCATGATCTACGTATTCCCAAATTTTGGTCCACTATCTCAATCACGAACGTCGCAAAAAACCCTTTATATTTTTTATATTCACCCCTACCCCCACCCCTTTGTCGGCCACGCAGCGTTCCGCCCCTAGAGATTTTACTTAGTTACGTCATGACCTACTTATTCCCAAATTTTGGTGCACTATCTCGATCATGAGCGTCATAAAAAAAATTATAGAATCCGCGACTTCGACCCCTTGTAACTACCCTCTGTCCCAACTCTGGTTTCCGGCCGTTGGTGAAAGCCATGTACACAACTAATTCAACATATCCCCGTATAGTTTTTCCATATTACTTATCACGCACAAAATCCGCTTCTATCTCTCCGACTAGTAGAGATTTCGAATTTTATATTACTGATTGTGTTCGATGTGAATTCAACCCATTGGGGTTGAACAGGAATCCGCAAAGAAATCTAGTCAGAAACATTTTTCATACGAAAGTGGCCTCACACATGGACACTAATATGGAAAGAAAAACTAATAATATCTGATTGTCTTTTGGTCACTGTAGACTTACAGCTTTCCTGGTACAGTTCCTACAGTAAATAAAATATTAATTCATTGTGTATTGTTTTGATGTTATTATCAGTATATTTTGAAAACAGCAGTATTGTAAATTGTTACTGAGAATATTTTAAAAGTTAGGAATTTATATTTTGAACGCTAATGAAGTTTTTAAACATTTTCAGTTTTGTAGAAAGGAAACTGAGGAATTTAAAATAAACAATCATAGTACAAAATGGTAATTAACATGTTATCTTTTCTACATTAGTTTCAATGCAAGCTGTTTGTTGCAAACTTATCAAATCTGAAAATTATTTTAATTAAATGCACAGCTGAAAAGTACTCCCACTTATCATATAGTAGAGAGGAAATGAATATAAAAAAAAGCTCATGACAATTTTTTATTACAGTTTACTTATAGTAGGTATAGTATAGTTGATCCAAAAGATGGCATAACCTAGACATCCAAAGTGAAAGTTATCCTTCAGCACCAAATTGTTCTATATGGTCCACACAATGTCCAGAAAAAAGTCACACCGTTTTGAGCGTCGGGTTTGGGGGAGAGAGGGGGGAGAAATCGGTAAATTCGTAGTTTTTTAAGTTTTTCGCCAATATTTCTAAAACTATGCTTTAGCGTAAACAATGTTATATATCAAAACGTTTTACATGAAATTTAAAACAAAAAATGTTCTATACATACCTAATTGTTATAAAATCAACGGTTCCAGAGTTACGGAGAGTGAAAAGTCGAGGTTTTCGATACTTTTTATATTTTTTGGGCAATATTTATGATATAACTATACCAAAAACCCAGACATCCAAAGTGAAAGTTATCCTTCAACACCAAATTGTTCTATATGGTCCACATAATGTTCAGAAAAAAGTCACACCATTTTGAGCGTCGGGTTTGGGGGGGAGAGGGGGGAGAAGTCGGTGAATATAAAAAGTATCGAAAACCTCCACTTTTCACCCTCCGTAACTCTGGAACCGTTGATTTTATAACAATTATGTATAGAACCTTTTTTGTTTTAAATTTTATGTAGAACATTTTTATATAGAACATTTCTGACGCTTAAGCATAGTTTTAGAAATATTGACGAAAAACTTAAAAAAACTACTAATTTACCGACTTTTCCCCCATCTCCCCCCCAAACCGGACGCTCAAAATGGTGTAACTTTTTACTGAACAATATGTGGACCATATAGAACAATTTGGTGTTGAAGGAAAACTTTTACTTTGGATGTCTGGGTTAGGCCTTTTTTTGGACCAATTATACTATACTACCTCCGTAACTTTGGAACCGTTCATTTTAGAAGGGTTATGCATAGGGCCTTTTTTATTGAAAATTTAATGTAGAACAATTTTGTGTAGAAGGTTGTTCATGCTAAACCGCTTAGTTTTAGAAATATTGACGAAAAACTTAAAAAACTACGAATTTGCAGATTTCTCCCCCCTTCCCCCCCCCCCCCCAAACCCGACGCTCAAAATGGTGTGACTTTTTTCTGAACATTATGTGGAACATATAGAACAATTTGGTGTTGGAGGATAACTTTCACTTTGGATGTCTGGGTTTGGGTCTAACTATACCATACTATATGTACAACCTGTCTGAAGTTTGTAGTAAGTTTAGTGCAATTGATTCTCATTAGAGAGTTGAGATATTCATCTGTTAGCTGAGATCTGTACCGATTTTTAATAAAGTTCATTCTTAATAAAGCGGCTTCGCACACATAAGTTGAGCCAAACATAGTACACAATTTCATGGCCAAACATTTTCAAAATTGCCAAACACTAGGTATATTCTGAATTTAATGGCGGTCCGCACAAAACTAGCCCACGGTCCGGATGCGGACCGCGGTCCGCCAATTGGTGACCCCTGACATAGACCACTTAATTCGATCAATGGCCCATATAGTAATTAATTGTATAGAAAATCAAGGAGGAGCCACTCTTCATTAAGTTTTTGACGAACACGACGTTAATTTGTTTATTGTTATCAAATAATAAGAATATGACAATGTATACTTCCATAAATAAAATATTTGTCCTTCTATGCGTTGCATTATTTTTGGCCATCAGTTATTTGATTTTACCATTAAATAATTGTAATTTACCGAAATTTAAATTTTTAATATGACCTTATTTTTTATTCATTATTACATTGAAATATTTGAGCATTTTAGCGTATATTTTACGATCGTTAGCTTAAAAAAACGACAGAAATGTTTATACAACACCTAAATTTTCGACGGTGTGACACGTCTTATCCCTCGCGATTTTACGATCTTGATGCTCCCCTGCCTTTCCACCTTCTAGTTTAATTCAGCTTGTGGTACACTAAGAAGCAATGCTTGTACAAGCTTTTGGATTTGACTACCCAGCTTGCAAGATAACGTTACCTTAACGTTAAATTTAAGTTTTTCTGTATTGTTACGTAACATCAATCAAAAAATGACGTTACTGATACGAAATTTTAATACGTATATTATACGTATGAATTTATTCATCGCTAAAACGTGGCTTTTTGGTAAGTAAGGCCACGTGACGTAAGGCAATCTCGTTTAAGACTGCAGAGCCATCGCGTATTTATTTCGAACCTTTTTTTTCCGTTCATACTATGCCATTGCAGTGTGCTATAGGTGATGTAAGGCAGCAATTCATTGGCCAACTAAGGTTTGAACCAGAAGAGATCCTAAAACTATTAATAAGAAAACTGTTGGCCTTCGTTTAGGCCACAAAACTTGTTGGAGTTTAAAGAAAACAACAAGGTATGGTACAAACGTCTTATGAACAAGTGCGAGAGACTAACGAGTTTCGCCTGAGTTAATAAGGAGAAGAAGAGCTATGCTGTATAGCATTAGGACAAGTACACTTCCTTGGGGCAAGCAGATTTTTTGGTTTCTCCACTTGCTCTTTATACCATTCAGGTGATGAAAAACCGCCTCTTCTCGCTAGGAGATGGACCGCCGGAGTGATATAAAAGCCACTAGCGGTAACAGAAAAGGCAGTCTACGAAGGATTGATCTGAAGACTCGACTGGCCAAAAGTTATTGCCTGGAAGCCAACCGAGCTTGTAACGCATTGAGTTAAATCCAAACCGTCCAGCGATTTATCGTTGATCTGTTACTTTCCGGCCGCGTATTGAGCGAACCGTCCCATTTTCATCCTCACGCCAACAATCTATCCTATGTGGATGTGTGTATAAGTAATTTGTGTATTTATTTTTGTTTAAAGACAACCACCAGAGGGCTGTAAGTACAATATTGGGGGCTCCGGGCAAACGTGATCTGGGGACCGCTTACGGAAGGGGGATCGGATGGGGGTTAAACCCCATCTCTCATCTGGAATAATCTGGAAAACGTTTAACGAAGTTGATTGCCTCGTTTTGAAGGTCTTCTTCGTTTGAATTCTAAATAAAATCGGGTTGAACAATTCGGTTCGTATCTAACACTGCTTTCATTCTTTGACAGCGAATGTCTAGCTGATGGCATAATGTATCGATCATTGAGTAAAACACGGTTACTGTAAAGCATTACTTGGGATCTTGAAGTCATTCATCTTCGCACAGTTGAACAGCTTTGAAGCCTCTTCAAATTCAAAGAAGGTTTCAAATTGTCTTTTCATTTCAGTTAGTTTTAAGAGGCTCTCTTCAAGTAAACAGTAAGTTGTTAAAACGTCCACAGATTTTGATTGCAGTGTTTTCGAGACTATGTTGAGGATTTCGAGGATTTTAATTTGCACAACTAGTGACAAAACAAATTTGAATGATTCTAGTTTCATAAATAAAACGGGATAATTCCCGAAGGTTGGCTGTATGTATACCATCTAGTTAAATAACTTAACGTGAAGTAAAACACTCCCTGGTGTAGTTGGTATAATATTTTATTAAAAAATTAAAATTTTTAAAAAATTCAAAAGGATTACGTTCAAAACGTTTTCGGACTTATCACTCCATCATCAGTGAACTACCTGTCCTTGCAAAATAGCCACAATTCCAAACACTGGTTAGGTTATAATATGTTCTAACTACATAGCAAAAATTATTAGGTAGTTTGGCTTAAAGTGGATGCCAATGGATTACTTCCAGCAACATGATTCTTTACTGCTTTACGTTAACATATTTTTTGTCATTAATCTGCATTGAACCACGTTTAGTCTGTCAAACTAGTTTCGTTTTTTCAGTTGTGTTGCTTCGTCTGTTTCATTTATTTTGTTACTCGTCAGACCTAGACTTGAAAGGGACTTCAAAACATCTCAACGTCTGTATTTCAATGTATTGACTGCATCAAATCTTCCAGCCCAGCGTTTTGGATTGAGAAGTTTTAGAGTGACTTTCGGGGAACATTTTTCAGATTGGTATGTGAACTTCAGTGCCTCCCAACGAACGATACTGCTCGTTGGAAGTTGAAAAATATGAAGGTTTATTTAGAGAAAATGCAGGAAGAGATTGCTGAGAAGATTGAAAATTGAAATCCAGGAAATTGAAAAGGTGAAAGAAAAATTCGAGAATGCGTTGAAATTCTATATGGAAAAAGTGGAAGAAAAATTGATTGAGATAGGAAACTGTCAAAAAGAAGATCAAAAAGGAGATGTCAAAAAGGAGACCGTCGAGAAGTAATTATACATCGCATTAACCCTTAAACGCCCAACCTTTTTTAGGTTCCATGTACGAATGTACGCCCAAGGGTGGGTAAAAAATGTCCACCTCAAAAATAGCTAATATATTTTTATTGAGAGTTGTTGGAAATGAATTAAACTAAAGAATCTTATGCTTAATAAACACAGCATCTTCTAAAATATTAATATAAATAATTTACAAACCTTACAACAAAATTACAATGTATGGTATATTAAACAGTAAATGGTTAAGTTCAATTAGTTACATTAGTTAAATAATAGTATAAAAGGCCCGGTTTCAGGTAAAATTTATTTTAGGCTTTATTATGGGAGTACCGTCTAGTCAGTGTTAATTGCAAAAGACCAACTCTGTCTACCTCGGTGGCTTATCGCTCCGGGTGGGTCTTAACAATGGGCCAGGTCAGATAAATTTAATAATATTTACGACCGCACTAATTGAATTCAAACCATTTACTGTTGAACAAACCATACATCAAAATTTACATACCAGTAAAAGCCAGTAAAAGCCAGTAATTCAGATTTGTCGATTTTCTCCACATTGTTCCTTGCAGTCTCCTCATTGGCGGATAATTATGTAGATTATGTAATTATACGTCGATAATTATATGGATTATCTTCCTACCAACGAGAAATTATATAGAAACCTTTATTGACAAGTTTTACCAATGGTGTACTTTTTATACCCACCCATATTTACCTCAAGGTGCTACTTTTATATTCAAAAATATCGGTAGAACCAAATTAACATTCGATAAAGGGGTCTTTTTATCAATAAATAATTTTAAAAAAAAATTTAAACACGTAATAAATATGTTACAAGGGAATACGTATTAGGTGGCCATTTTTACCCACCCTACCCTTGGGCGTTTAAGGGTTAATGAGAGCACAATCCAATTTGGCGTGTATATTAGACAACGACATCCAGTACCTTACATTAAAATCTTACAAAAAATTCCAATATTATGCAGACCTTCGAAGACTGCAAAGAAATTATAAGAACACATCTAAAAGACGGAGCTGCTTTGTCGTTTGAAAGCAAAGAAATTGAGGTGACTTGATGGAGAAATTTTGAGACAAAATTTTTTATAATGGTGTAGGTGAAAGATGTTAAAATCGACTATTATTGGAGGAAATGAAGCATTTTGGCTCGCAATTTTTTCGTCCAGCATGGATTTACTTGAAATTTTCGCAGGAGGTAGGGAATAGTCCAAGGATCATTTTCTATATCATGCCGCTGTACGCTAAAACCTTGGGGGTGGTTGCCACCCCATCTCGGGGGCGGTAATTTTTTATTACATTTTAACTATGTAAATCGATGTAAACAGTGATTATAAGAAAAAAATGTTTTTTACATTTTCTTCGTTAAACTAATATTTTTCGAGTTATCGCGCTTGAAAGTAACAGTTTTTCGATGAAAAATCGACTTTTTTAGAGGGTTTTTTGAGAATACCTCGAAAAATATGCATTTAATCAAAAAACACTGTAGATATCAAAATTATATCTTTTAGTAACACAAACCAAATTATTTTTCTGTGATATCGCTAAGACCAACACAAACCGAGATGCGGCATGTTAAAAGTTAGCTTTTTTCGTCAAATGCATAATTTGAAATATTCAAAGTAAAATAACGGAAAAACTTTGCATCTTTCGAGGAAAACTTAAATAATATTTTTTCAAGTACGTAGTAAGACCTTTCCAAAAAAAAATAATAAGAAGTTTCTAGTCTGAACAGTAAGCGACTTATGATCAAAAAAAGGTCGGTACCTGCTTTTCTCTATGACAAAATCAGTGAAAACAACCCCCTAACTACCCTCCTGATTAAAAATTGGTCTTCACCTTTCTGTATTTTCTTTTATATTTATATTATCAATACACCCAAGAAGTTTGACCTATTTAGAAGGCCTAGTTTTAGAAAAATTGGAGTTTAAAGAAAAATTAATTTTTTGGAATTTCCCATTTTTCGCCTTTTACTTCAAAATATCCCCGAAAATACTGGAGATACGAAAAAAATGATAGATTACTAAATTGTAGCCTCTTTAATAATTAAAATTACCTTGTCCATAGATTTTCATTACAGTGAACAGTTAGCGATATATAGCTGTTTAAAACCTCTATTTACGTGCAAACACCCCCTTATTCGAACCCTTTAAACCCACCCTAATTAAAAACTAAGGGATCTTACGGTATTTAGTTTACACAGTCTTATAACTCTTCAAAAATCCTACAAATTCGTTGTTTTTGAAAAATCTTTTCACCGCCAAAAATGAAGGAGTTATGTTTATAAAACCAATTTTTTTTTCGAAAAATTCGGATAGTCCGCTTATGGATAATTTTCAATGTATGTATAATATCACAGAACCGGTTCGTATACTGGAAGATGACTAAACAACTATTTGTAAGTATTTGTATTTGTACCGGGTGTCCCAATAAGAATGGCTCTCGGCCGTATCTCAGGAACCGTTTATAGTAGAGCTTTGAAATAAAAAATTGTATAAAAAAAGCTGCCTCAGGAAAAGCCTGGAAATTATTTTCATAATTGTGGGTCCACCGCTAGAGGGCGTAATTTAATATCAAAAATAAAAAAATCAAAATTTTACAAAATTTTCCTAATGAAGGGGCACTGGAAATCCAATTATTGTATTCTTCATCAAATTCTGCGCATATTTAATTTAACAAGTTTAACTCTACCTTTGCAAATAAGAGGTGGGGGTGAGTGGGAACCTTGTTATGAAAAAATGGCTGTAAGTCCGGTTCTGCTAAATCAAATTTTGAAAACTGGGTCTTGTTGAAGACAGATCTTTTTCTTCAATGTAAGCGTGATCATTTTGAACCATCCTAATAAGTAATGAGCCAGGTGGGAGGCGTTATTTAATTTTTTTCAGAAATCTAGCTTTCTTTGGAAAATATTAAATACAAGTATACATTTTTAATCATACTTTATAAAATTAGATTAAATTAGCAATAGAATATCGAAAACCGCATGTCGATACCTTTTTGCTATCTCAAGATATCTCGAGAAACGTGTAAATTTTATACATAACTGTTACTATCACCGGTAAGCTAAATAAATGAAAAGTAGTGTGCTGTGGAAAAAAACAAAATAACATTTTCCAAATTCTTCCTAGTGGATTTTCCAGATGTCAACGTATAAAAATATAATTAATTAAAACAACAATATAAAGAGAGACAATACTATTAAAATTAAATATAACACAGAACAAAAAGAACTACTTAGTGACGACCTAAATATTCAAATTGTTGCCCATCATACACTACTCTAGGATACATTATCCAGAGAATACTAAACGCCATTCAAAGCATATCGAAAGCAGAAATTGAGACTGCTGTTCAATCTACTCTTGAAAGAGTAAATGTTTGCAACGAAAATGATGGGCAAAAATTGGAACGTTTATGTCATCACTAAATAGTTGTTTTTATTTCTTTGTAATAGGGCTTTTCAACGCTTCTCATTTGTTTCGAGCCTCTGTCATATGCCCTATAATCCGTGTATAATATTAATATACGAGATATGAAGATATGAACGAGGCTCGAAACAAATGAGAAGCGTTGAAAAGACCTAATATACGTTGATAGCTGGAAAATGTTTCTTTGTTGTTTCCATAGCACACTACTTTTAATTAATTTCGTTTACCGGTGACAGTAACAGTTATGTTTTTAAATTTACACGTTTTGTAAGATATCTCGAGATAGAAAAAAGGTATTAACATGCGGTTTTCGCTATTCTGTTGCTAATTTTGTCTAATTTTGTAATGTGGTATTAAAAATGCATGTTTGTATTTAATATTTTCCAAGGAACACTAGATTTCTGAAAAAAATTAAGTAACGCCTTCTAGCTGGCATATTACTCAGTAAGTTGGTTGGAAATCATAACTTTTACATTGACAAAAAAGATCTGTCTTCAACAAGATGAAGTTTGCAAAATTTGATTAAGCAGAACCGGAGTCACAGCCAGTTTTTCATAACAAGTTTCCCACTCACCCCCACCTCTTATTTCCAAAGGTAGACCTAAACTTGTCAAATCAAATATGCGTAGAATTTTATGAAGAATACGACGATTGGATTTCCAGTGCCCCTTCATTAGGAAAATTTTGTAAAATTTAGACTTTTTAATTTTTGATATTCAATTACGCCCTCTAGTGGTGGTCCCACAATTATGAAAATAATTTCCAGGCTTTTCCTGAGGCAACTTTTGTTATAAAATTTTTTATTTCAAAGCTCTACTATAAACGGTTCCTGAGATATGGCCGAGAGCCATTCTTATTGGGACACCCGGTACATATTTGTAAATTCGTATTTTTGTGTAAATAAATGTTTTTGTAATTCTTTAGTTCTACGTTTTTTCTGTATAGACCTATTAAAATATCTACTTATAAAAACTGTAATGTTATTAAGGGTGGTTTTTAAGGGTTGAAATATTATGATATTATATTCTAAAGTATAAAACAATCATTATTTAACCAATCAAAACCCAATTTTACCCATATCAAAGTATACAATGCTTTTATATAATTTTTGACAATAAGGGGTCGTTTACACCCCTAAAAATAATCAACGCCCTTAAGCATGGTATAGAATATGAAGTACAGGGTGAGATGATCCTAATCCCAAATTTTTATATAAATCGATGCAAGCCGAAATTATTCTTTTAGGATAAGTAAATTTTTTATATATAGCTCCAACAAGGTTGGTTTTAAGGGTTGAAATATTATGATAGTATATCTTAAAGCATAAAACATTCATTATGTAACTAATAAGAACCAAATGTTGACAATATTACAGTTTAAAATGTTATTTTATAATTTTTTACAACTAGGGGTAGTTTTCACCCTTACAAAACCAAAAGCGTACAACGGCTCAATATAGAAAATGAACTAGTGGGTGTAATGAACCTAATCCCAAATTTTTGTACAAATCGATGCTGGACGAAAAAATTGCGAGGTTTTGCCATTTTTTCAGCTTTATTTCCTCGACTATATTGAATTTGTTAGAATTAATATACCGTTTACTTATTACAATCGGACAACTAGAAGTAGAACTTCACTGAAGGTGCTGTAAAAAGTTTATTTGATCTCGTTACAATCTATGCAAGGCCAACCAAACGGGGACCCTCTTGGCGGGGGGCCCCGGGCCGCTGCCCCGGTTGCCCCAATGGTAGTTACGGCCCTGAACCACTCGTGGGTCTTAGATTATTCGAAACTACGCCGGAAATTAAGTAATATTTTGATATTTTTATTTTATTGTTTATTTACAAGAATATATTTTTTGTTTAAATTTAACCTGTGTTTTACTAAGTCTGGTGACTTACAGAAACACATCGTCACAAAGACTTTATTAATGCCTTAGCTTATAATTACTTTTTTTGCGAAATTAGATATCTTTTTTATGTATACTTTAATGTGGACATTTAAAAATTTCTCACTTTCTTCTCTCGCAAAAAAGTTCTTCTACAAAGCTATTGATTTTATTGATGTAGATTTAGAAGCATTTTTACATGTTCGAAACTTTTTTTAATAAAATATATCCTCCATTCAAATGCTCTCAAATAAAAAACAAAGGAAAAAACTGCAGGTAATAGCAAATCAAAGCCAACATCCATTAACTAGAAGGATCAGTCTCTCAGTGTAGTCTTCGAATAGCGATCACAGCAACCCAAGAGAGCAAAAGAGCAAAAAGAAAGAAAAGCCGTCACACCGTCACCCAGAGATCTCCGTCCAAGGCCTGGCGCGATCCGCCGCGTGACACCACGGCCTCCTGCGGCATAATATGTGGGTATTTGTCACCGTAAATTTCCTGAATCGGAGAAGAGCCGTCTTGGTATAGGCCTTTTCGGAAAGAAGTTACATGTATGTACCAGGGTTAGGGTTTAAAATCTATTGTTACACCGTAATGGCGTAGAAAAATAATACAAAACATGTTTAGGGTCCTTTTAATCTTAGTTTGTAAGATAAAAAATTGTTTTACATGTCATTTAGTTAAGATATTACGTAATTAATTTAAAGTTTTGGGATGTAATGCTACCGATAGATTTTAAATATAAGCCGATAGTGTAATAAACGGGTAGCTCTCAGTAGAACATCAGTTAAGTTAAATAAAAATGTATTCGAAAAAATAAATCATAAAATGAAATTAATTTCTATGTAATAATCCACAGTTCATAATTCTACTGTTGATTATATTAGAAACATTAAGCAGAAAGAATATCCACTACTTATTCTAGGTTAGAGGTGGCCAAATCGATCACCATTCTAACCGGTAAGGCACTTGAAGCAAACAATCAATATTTGGTCACCGGTGGTACCAAGTATTGATAGATCAATACTTCAAGACCCGGTTCGAAAGCTCTTACTAAATCAATACTTTAGCTTGAACTTACCGGAGCGGTTGACCTTTGGTCAATACCCAAGGATCCGGTTAAGCTCTTATCAGATCAGTACTCTGGTAAGACTCTGTTCTCTCTTACAGCGGACGTCGCTTTATGTCGATATAGAAGCTTCTCGATGGGAAAGCGTGCTTACAAAGAGGTGGCAATTTCTCAGCAAGTGCTGACGATGCTATCGTTACAATATAGTAACCAATGAAGTGACGTTAGGCTACAAACAAGGCGAAATCAAATAAAAAAAGTAATGTAGACAGTAAAAGTATATTATGGATGAATGTTTTGTGTTTTATGATCTGCCATAAGAACTCTAAACGATGAAGCATTCAGCATATATTCAAGAAAAGATATTTCATAATAAAATTAACTATAATAAAAACCAATTTGTTATGTAAAAAGAGAATGTTTTTATATGTGTAGATATCTAAGAAAATCAAACAAAGCCATAACCCAATGAAGAAGAAGAATTTGGAAGCTTGCGTTTAGAGTTGCACAAGTTTGGCTTGAATGTTTGAACTTGACTTGAGTTTGACTTAATTTCAAGTCAAACTCAAGCCAATCCTTCTGAAAAATAATTCAAGTCAAGTCAAACTGGTCAATCGTACAGGTTTGAAAATTCAAACTGTTTGTCAAACTAAAGGTCGCGTCATATTATAATGCACGTCGCGTTTTCGGCACGTAGTGTTTGCAGACCGTCAATCGGACTGCCCATTCACATTATCATATATAGAACGTTTACGTTGGTTTCAGTTTGGTGTGGTGCAGATGTGTTTATTGTCACAACACAGGTTTACATGACAAATTGCCTAGAAAACTACTTTTTAAATTAGACCGGGCAGTATCGTCGCCCCGGCTAGCGAAATTATTCCGATTCGATATATTTAAACAAACTTACTCAAAAAGAAGTCCTTATAACATATCCACAGGGTGTCGGGCGGTACCGTGGTCGAAAAATTGTTTAAACATCTTTTTTTTAAACAAATTCACAAAAATATTTTTTTCATTTCGAGCAATATTTTTTTAGATAAACTGGGTCATTCTGGGCAAAAAAGGTCTCCTGTCATTTTTCTCTAAAATTGATTGTTGTTGAGTTACATGCGATTAAAAATTTGAAAAATGCGAAAAGGCCATTTTCAATGCTTAATAACTCGATTAAAAGTATTATTATGAATTTCAATAAGTGACCAAATCAAGTTTCAAACCCCTTCTTCAAGGTCCCAAAGAGATTTTTGTCATTATTTTACTACAAAGCTGTTATTTTTAGTTATTAACAATTAGCGCTATAGTCCAACTGTATCGTCGCCCCCGTTAGCGAAACTATTTCGATTAGATGTTTTTGCACAAACTTACTCAAAAAGAGTCCTTATAACAAACACATCCACAGGGTGCCGGGCGGTGCCGTTGTCAAAAAATTGTTTTAAAAATTCTTATTAAACAAATTCACAAAAATATTTTTTTCATTACGAACGATTTTTTTTAGATAATTTGGGTTATTCTGGGCGAAAAAGGTCTCCTGTCATTTTTCTCTAAAATTGATTGTTGTCGAGTTACATGCGATTAAAAATTTGAAAAATGCGAAAAGGCCATTTTCAAGGCTTAATAACTCGATTAAAAGTATTATTATGAATTTCAATAAGTGACCAAATCAAGTTTCAAACCCCTTCTTCAAGGTCCCAAAGAGATTTTTGTCATTATTTTACTACAAAGCTGTTATTTTTAGTTATTAACAATTAGCGCTATAGTCCAACTGTATCGTCGCCCCCGTTAGCGAAATTAGATTTTTTTGCACAAACTTACTCGAAAAGAAAAATTGTTAATAGTTAAAAATAACAGCTTTGTAATAAAATAATGACAAAAATCTCTTCAGGACCTTGAAGAAGTTGTTTGAAACTTGATTTGGTCACTTATTGAAATTCATAATAATAATTTTTAATCGAGTTATTAAGCCTTGATTTTTCGCAATTTTAGAGAAAAATGACAAGAAGCCTTTTTTGCTCAGAATTACCCAAATTATCTAAAAAAAAATATTGCTCGAATGAAAAAATATTTTTGTGAATTTGTTTAAAAAAGTTTGTTTAAACAATTTTTCGACCACGGCACCGCCTGGCACCCTGTGGATATGTTATAAGAACCTCTCTTTGAGTAAATTTGTGCAAAAAATCTAATCGGAATAATTTCGCTAGCGAGGGCAACGATACTGACCGGTCTAAATACTCGGTATCAAATTCAAAGAAATACCTACATAAACAACAAGGGGAAAACGACCCGTATCTGTCAACATCCGAAAAATATTGTTTTCGAATGAACCGAACGCAGACGTAACGTGTCTTATACGCTACGTTACGTGTCTTATACGCACAATATGAATGGTTCAATTTAAAAACCATTAAATTATATTTTTCGCAAACGAAACGCTACGTGACGAAAACGCGACGTGCATTATAATATGAGGCGACCTTAATTTAAAAGAGTTTGAAAAATAATATTCCTGTCGCCAGTGGGGGTACAACGGCCTCCTGTATTCAGATGGACTTACCCAAGTTTTTTTATGTATTTTGTCCCGTAGAACACGATTTTTTTGGGTAACAGTTGATCCGGATGTCGATAAGATTGTTATAAACAAAGAAGTTGAGGAATTACATAACAGCGATTTATCGCAAAACAAAACTTTTTTTGTATTTTTTGGGCCATTCTAAGCAAAAAATGTTCCTACAAATTTTTTCGTAGGATGCATAGTTTTCGAGATAAACGCGGTTGAAATTTCAAAAAATTGAAAAATTGCAGTTTTTGAACCCGATTATATCGGTTTTAATTATTTGCATTGCTAAAAATTTATTATTTTATTGTTAACAAAGTATTTGTAAACAAAGCTATAATCACCTAGTGCTTGAGTGATGTTTTAAATGATTTCTCATTTAATCGAACGACTAGATAGAGTAGGTAAAAGTGCAAGCGAGGCTATTTCTACGTAGCATGCATTAAAACGCATGTATTAGGCACGGGAAACACTATGTGTTTGTAGCTTTTTTTAACAATAAAAAAATAAATTTTTAGCAATGCAAATATTCAAAACCGATATAATTTGACTTAAACTTTCAGATGCGGTAAGCAGAATTGCTATTTTATTTTTTATTCAAAAGTTATTCGGTTTAACGGTTTTGAAAGTTTAACCGCGTTTATCTCGAAAACTATGCATCCTACGAAAAAACTTGTAGGAACATTTTTTGGTTAGAATGGCCCAAAAAATACAAAAAATTGTTTTGTTTTGCAAGAAATTGCTGTTATGCAATTCCTCAACTTCTTTGTTTATAACAATATTATCGACATCCGGATCAACTGTTACCAAAAAATTCGTGTTCTACGGGCAAAAATACATAAAAAAACTTGGGTAAGTCCATCTGAATTAAGAAGGCCGTTGTACCCCCCCCCCTGGCGACAGGACTATAATTTATTTAGTAGATATACTTTTCTGTCGAGAAAACGTCATGTAGTGGTACTGACACAATTTATAATTCTAAGTGGTTTGCTTTTAAGAGGCTAATGTTTTTATTGGATAAATTTAACCCAAAAAGACTAATGAGGTAAGTAAATCAAATTAATAATAATTGCTAAAATTAATGAAAAGCAAATTTATTTTGATACACCAATTTTACAATTTAGAGATTATTTGAACAAGTAGGCATAACAGCAAAACAAAAGCAAGCAACTTTTTCGAGAAAGAATTTTAAGAAAGCTGATTCTTTAATATATTATTCCCTATACTCCCTCAAACAGCGTATAATACCTGCTACCTGGCTGCTGATACAGATTGCGTTCATTACTGCGAAGCATACCTGTACAGGTAAATATATTGAATTTAAAATTATTTTAAGAAGATATTTTTTTTCATTAGTTTTTAAACATTATTAGAAATATGAATAGACATAATTTTGTCAGTACTTTATATGCTAAAATGTTACAATTGGTCTGTGCTCTTGTGCGCAATGGAAGTATGGACGTTAAAGGCCAGTTCCATTAACAAACTTGAAGTGTTTGAAATGTGGTGCCTACGCCGGATGCATAGAATATCATGGATGGACAGAGTCAGAAAGGAGGAAGTACTAAGAAGAGCGGGTTTACAGGATAGGGAACTTTTTAATTATGTTAAAAGTAAGAAGACTACATACTTGGGGCACATATTATGAGGAGAACGATTCACTTTCCAGCAACTGATACTCGACGGAAAGATAGACGGTAAAAGTGGACTGGGACGTAAAAAGATGTCATGGCTGCGTAATCGCCAATGGACAGGAATCCACAGCTATGAAATGCTTCGCAATGCTTCTAAAAACAGAATTATTTAATCCTGACTCTCTAACGTCTCACCTGACAAGACAAGACGCCTACCCAGAAATGCACAGCATCTTAAGAAGAAGATGAATAATATCAAGAATATGAATTTATAATTGCCAGATATTTTTGTACACGTTTTATTTATCTCAAACTATTAGTTGATAATGACAGATTTAAATAAAATATTAATATATAAAACTTATCGTCAAAATTTTCAACAAAGTAATAAAAAATACCTGGATAAATTATTTTTCAGTCTGGAAATAATTTCTATTTTATTTTTAATAATAAAATCAAATGTTTTAAATTAAATAATTAATATAGAATAGAGACAGGACAAAATGAAATTGAAGTCGTATCAAAATATATACACTTATATTTTATGAAAATGACATCTTTATTATTTTCTCATTTTTTTCCTTGAAGAACACACATTGCATTTTCTAAGCTATTATTGTATTAAAATTTCACTAAATAACAAAAAACACGACAATAAACTTAAACACAATGTGTGACTGGCCCATCTAAATTAGGGTGACCAAACGTCCCGTAAAAACGGGATTGTCTCGTTTTTTAACGATTTGTCCAGGAGCCCCGAAAAAGTATCTCGGGACGCCTAAATGTCCCGTATTTGCGTTGGGTTGAGTTTTTTTCTTTGACTATATTTTCTATCTTTAATTTTTCTTCAATTTCTGCATTTGTTTTCATTCTTATTTCTCCCTCTTTTGTTACATTGTGGCCCAGTATTGTTCTCATTCTTTTTGTTTCAAATTTCAGACGGCTATCTTCCTCTTTCTTGTTAATCGTCGTTGTTTCCATCCCATATGTAACACCAAGTCTTATTAAGGTCTTATATAGGTTCATATTATACTTAGAGTCTTGCTTCTCAGCAGATTTCTACCGTGTAGATGTTTTTCTGTCCTTCAAAATTCTTTCCTCTGTTCTCTCTTTTGTGGTTTTCCCTATTTTTACTCCTACGTAGCTAAAGGTGGATACAGTTTCAAATTTATGGTTCTGTGTTATTAGATATTTCTGAGTTGGGTCATCTTTCCCGATCGCCATGTATTTTGCTGTGAGCTGGTTTATCTCTAGTCCTATTATTCTCTTCCCTTCCTTATGTAGTTTTCCAACTGCAAGTGTTTTGAGCAGCGTGTTTTGAGCTGCAGTGTTTTGAGTGAGCAGCTTTCTGCTCCTTATAGAAATATTGAGAATACAAGTGCATTCACCAATCTCATATTGATTAGTATATGTCGCTAGTAAACCTAGTTATTGATGCTACGAATTTGTAAAATGTATAAAACCATATAATTAAATAATTGTTTTTTTTTCTTCTTCTTCTTCTTCCTACTTTATAAATAGGCTCAATGCCTGTTTTACTTCGGTTTTTAACCTTAATTGATATTGTCTGGCCATCTTTTCCTCATCGTCCCAATGATCTTCCATTTGGCGATTTGTCTCTTGCTATTCGTACTATTCTATTTTCTGTTATTATTTCTATGTGTTGATTCCATTCTATTTTTCTTCTTTTGGTCCACATGTTTATTTCTTCTATACCACATCTCGCTCGCATTTCCTCACTTCTTACTCTGTCTCTTAGAGTTTGGTTTGTTATTTTTCTTAAGACGTTCATTTCTCGCTGTTTCCAGCAGTCTTTGTGTTTTCGCCGTGTCTGCTCTTGTTTCCGCTGTGTACGTCATTATCGGTCTTATTGTTGATTTATATAAGTATCCTGGATTTCTTTTTCGTTGTGAGGTATTTTTTTCTTCAGATTGTGTCGTTAAGACATCGTGCTGCTATGTTCGACATGTTCACTTGTTTTTGTACTTCTTCTTCCACTTTTCCGTAGCTTGACAGTTTTCTTTCCAAGTATTCCGTTTCCATCACTTGTTCTATTATTTTATTATTTACGACCAATTTACATCGTCTCGGTTCCGCTGATATTACTATCGATTTAGTTTTCTCTGTTGAGATCACCATGTTGTATATGAGAGCCTTGTCTTCGAATTCTTTAATTAATCTTTGTAGGTCATTTTCATTTTCGGCTGTTATTATGGCGTCGTCGGCGTAGCAGATTATATTTGTTTCCTTTTCTCCCCTTCTATATCCTCTTCTTTTTTTTAACTTATTTTATGATTTCATCCATTATTAGATTAAATATTAATGGGCTCAACGAATCTAATTGTCTAATGCCAGTTTCATACTTGATAGGTAGGTTGGGATGATTTTCCCTTACATCTTACCATAGGTATGTTATCTTTTTATATTATATTCTCAATGGTTTTTATTAAATCCAGTGATATTCCCTTTTCATATAATAAATGTATCGCGTCCCGTATTCTCACTCTATATATCAAACGCTTTCTTCAAATCTATATAAAGAAAATTACATATTATATCTGCTTCATTGTTTTACATTGGTTGTACTTTCCCTCTTGTTTTAGCTAAACAATGTTTATTGTGTGACTTAATATTATACAGATAAATAATTAATATTTCATTAGCAAAAAGAAAAAACTAAACAAAGATGTGTAGGTTAAATAATGCCATGTTTGAACTAAATATGATTGATTATTATTAGTATTAACAATTCTTATGTGGGGCCGTATATTTGTTGTTTTTGTATTTCCTAAATTTGTCAAAATAAATATCTACATCTTTATAAAAAAAAAGTTATTAAAGTAAGTAACTTTCTACATAACAATTTTGTTTTAGTGAATTGCTGGTATACAAAGTGCTATTAACAAAAGAAGGAAAAATTGAAGAAGTCGGATTTGCCTCTCCATCCTTTTATTGTTTGTAGAAGCCAGTGGTTTAAGAGTGGAGAAAATATTTGTGTGTAATAATAACGTTTAATATCTTGTTTTTTTTTAATAAATAATAATTTTACCTTAACACAATGATTTATTTCACCGCATGTAATATCACTTTATTTCCAAGAAATATTAACTTAATTCTAAATATACGATTATATCTGCGAAATATATTTCTTAACATTAAATAACTTAATTATTAATAGTAAGATAATAATATTCCTTACTAAGAAATATTATTGCTCAGAAAGAATAGTTTTGTAATGTCAAGAAAATATGTTATTATGACTAATAAAATCAATTAACATCAAGTGTAATTTCTTTCTGATAAATGGGTTTGAAGTTTGCCAGAAAGTGATAGTTTAATCATGTTTAAGATATATTTTTTTAGCTATTGTAAAATTTATTTGAAAATTTTTAGAAAATCATATATTACATACAAAGATATATTTCTTAGGCAATATGCCAAGTCGATCTTTCTTAAAGATAAATAAATTTTCTCTGTGTCAAGAATTTTTTTTCTCTCGGTGTATCAGGCACATATATGCTGGTTTGTTGTATTCCAGGGACTTTTCTTTTATTTTTCTTAATACAAACTGCTTCCGTGCATGATCTTCCTGTCCGAAATCATAATCATGTGTTTTTTTTTCAATATCATAAAAATAAATAAATAACTTATTTGATTTATCTATTTTCTACTAATTACAAACATCAAACAATTACCAATTTTCATTTTTCTGCTTTCGTCAACATCACATTAGATAGGTACCTACCTGAATACTTACAACACAGTACAATAAAATTGACTACTTCTTCCAATAACAATTGCTAATAATAATGTTTTGTCCTAAACGTTTTAAAATACAGTAGCACTAAATAAAAATATAAAATGCGCAGAGAGAATAAACGAGCAATTAAAAAGAGAGGAAGCTGTCCCAATGTTTACCGTAATAACTTTGTAGTCGTTTTAATTAATATTTACGATGAAAGAGCATGCAATCCTCGTATTACTACTTACACGTTTTGCATGATGTTTGCATAAATATTAATATTTATAGAGATTTTTATTGGCACTTGCTATTTGTTATTTAAATGTTAGGAGTACACATTCAACCGTACATTGTAAAATGTATACCTAGGTGGTTAAATGGATCAATATAAAAAACCAAAGGTTTTATTTTGAAACTTAAGTTTTACACATGAATGAAGTTTCATTAGGGGAGATATGCTTGAGACGGCATACTGGCTAAAATGGCATATCACGCGTTTTTCATAAATTATTTCAAATTTGGTGCCTAGTGTGACAGTTTTCAGTTCCTCAAGTTATCATTTGTCACCATTGTTGAGCTTATGCATGTTAGTTATTTTCTGACGGCGGCGGTAGGCTTTGCAGTGTTTAATAAGTAGGACAAAATATTTATGGCCTTTTCTTGTATCACATTATAATTCGCGAGTCTTTACACCTAAGTTAAGTTTTTAAATTTTGTGCTGTTCTTTTACCTTATGCCTATCACGCGTCTATCGATTTATACCTTAAAAATGTGCTTAAGGAAAGTAAGGTTAAAAAAGTCTGATTGCAATGTTGCCTGAGATGGCATAGTAAATAGTAAGTAACAGGATTAGATGGTATAGGAATGCCATCTAACCCTTATGCGTTTTTAAACTGCATTAATTTTGTTATATGATTGGAGTTTTTCGTTAAAGTTATTGGTGGTTATAAGAGGAATTCGAACCGAAAAAGTCGATTCCGTCGATGTTGAGACAAGTGATGAGGAAGATGCTGCTTGCATTTTTTGTAATGGCCCCTTTTCATTATCTCGTTCTGGAGAAACTTGGCTAAGATGCCAAATTTTTGGCAAGTCATCATATTCTGAATGTGCCGGTGTACCCAAGACTGCAAAAAAAATTATTTGTGACTTATGTCGAGATTAGTGCCTTTGTTTCAAGGATATGCCATCTTACCCACACCTATGTGGGTGAGATGGCACATGTAATACTTTAAAATTTATTTTTTTCAGAAGAAAACTATAATATTTACCTTGTTAAAAATAATGTTATATTTAAGTAAATGTTCTTGACCACAAAGAAAACAATTTGACAGATGACAGTTTAGGGTTAGTAAGAATGGATTGTTACGCGAGAGAAAAATGCGTTTTCACTGTTAAATAATATTTTAAAGATAATGACAGGTTGGCGAACATAGTTTGAAAAGTTCGTACAAAATATGGTCGGAATATTGATTTATCTTCATCATTTGTGAAAACAGTAATTGAAAAATTTAAGAAGACTGGAACATCAATTTAGATGTCGTGGTCAAGAATTACAAATTTTAAGAATATTTTTACCGCATATACTCATCTAAGATCAATTGCTTTAAGCATAAAATCATCTAAAATGCATGTTTTTAACCGATTTTTCATAAATAACTCAAAAACTTTGATTTTTTACCAAAAAGTTATTGTTATTAAAATTGAAGCTAATAAAAAATGAAATGGACTCTTTATTAGAAAAACCTTTTAATGTTAACTAAAAGTGAGTTATAGGTAATTGACTGTATATTTTTTTTCGGCGAATAGCCAAATCTAAGTATTCAAGATTAAATAACGGGAAAAATAAATTTAAACATTGGTCACAGTACTTAGAAATGTCTATCAAATGAACCCCCGAACTAGTTGTTAGCATTAAAATGTATGCTCCAAAATTTTTTCAAAATTTATCTTTTAAACATTTTTCAAAAAATGTTATTTTTTTTTATAAAACTCCGTTAATTTTTTACGATATCAGGTTATACTAAAAACCATTTGAAAAGAAATTTTAAGGGATATTAAACCACGCTAAACTTAATCTTTTAACCGCCTCACTTTTTTAAAAATAAAAGGTTAAATGGACCCGGTTACATGGTTCTTGCAGCAAAGTTTATGATTTAAACGTTTCTATCTCGGTTATTTATTACCTTAGAGAAATAGTAAAAAGGTAAAATATTGATACAAAAAAAAAACAAAAATTTGGTAATATCATTTTTTACGTATATTGAGTATTTTTGGAGTTATTATCAAAAGAAAATGAACATTACGATAATTTTAAAAATTCTGATTTTTTAAAATTGTATCTTTTTTTAAATATGCATTATAAACCGGTCAAAATTATTGAAATCATTAATTATGCTCATATAAAGAAACTGTTGTCAGGATTAATATAAATTTTAATTTTTGTGAAAATAGCGTATGTTTTATTTTTCACTTTTTCCTAAAAAATTCGAAAAGGTTTTTTATTTTCATGACAACTTGCTTAATTTTGATGCTATTAACTTTTACTTGAGCTCATTCGATAGGTATTCCAAAATAATTTGACAAGTGTGTAGCAGATATATTTTATAAAATGCATCGTTTTCCCATTATTTAAGCTTGAATACTTAGATTTGAGTACTCGTCGAAAAAATATACCTACAACTCACTTTGAATTAATACAGTTTAGTTATTTAAGTGAGGAATGTATTCAGTTTTTTTGTGTCTTTAATTTTAGTAAAAATAAGTTTTTTTTAAAGCTCATAGTTTTTGAGTTATACGTGAAAAATAGCTTTAAAACATGCATTTTTTTACGAAAAAATAAAATCTTTGATCTTTAATAACTCAAAAAGTATCGATTTATATTATTAACTTTATATAACAAATTTTGCTTAGAATTTATCACTCTATCGATTTGTGGTAGGTATTATTTTTAACAAAAAAATTTTCAGCCCCGAGAAGGGGTGGCATCCACCCCCAGGGTAAAAGCGCAAGTTGGCATTATATCACCTTTGTTCCTTGAGGTATTCTCTAACAACTCACCAATTTTCATGACAATCGATGGAGGTTCAACGAAATCGGAGGTGAAAACCTTCAGTAACTGCACTATACCAAATGTTTGCATTTGGATGCATCTCAATGAAATTTGTTGCATTCGATTCGTAAGAGTCTTAGGAAAACTTTGTCAACTAAAATGATGATGAAAAAATAAAAATTGCGTTATTGAACAAGAAAAATACATTTTCCAATGTGCATTTCGAAGTGATGCAAAATGATAATATTGTAGTTCGGAAATAATTGAGGAAATGAGTTCAATATTACTACTTGGGGGGTTGTTGGGCTCTCTGAACACGGATATCATGACGGCGATATTCTCCAATGTACCTGGTGCCCAGGATGAGCCTCGTCTATTGAGTTTTATGGAAATTCGATACAGTGGCCATTGCAATAAAAATAGTAAAAGATATTAGTTAAAAATATTTATGAATTATTTACTGAATTACAATTACTGAAATATTTATACTTCTTTAGGCTTGATTGATAGTAAATGTAAATGTGCGCAAATTCATAAAAAATTTTTAGCGCTACGCAGATGAACGTTATAGGGCATTGCAATGACCTGTCAAAAATTATTCAATATGGCGGCTATGATTTAAAAAATGTTATGTTTTAGTTTTCATTGTTGTGAGAACAAAATAAAAGTAAGTTTATAGTTGTAGTGACTTTTTAAATAGTTTTTAAAAGCAACAGGTACTTACCTGTAAATGTTTTAGTATTGTAATAAAAAATTATACCTATTTGGAAAATGTAAAATGTAGTAGTGCTTCGATTTACACACTTTAATTTCTAACAAAATTTCTACCAATCTTCGTCTAATATACCTATTGTTTTCTTACTCTATATTTTGTTGTACATATTTTAATATTTTAATTCCACAAAACTCAAACAGATTCAATAAGATGTACATTGGAGCTGGAAGGTCAGATAATAGAGCAAGTGATAAGTGATGGAGTTTAAATACCTAGGCATCACACTATCTAACTACGGAAGTGGAAGATCAAGTTAATTGAGCAAACAGAGCCGCAGGTTGCCTGAATGACACAATATGGAGAAATAAAAATATCGGAAAAGAAATGAAAGGCAGAATTTACAAAACAGTCATCAGACCAATAATGGCATACGCGGTAGAAACACGATCCGACACAGAGAGAACAAAAAGATTGCTCGAAACAGCGAAGATCAAAAAACCCTTCGAAAAATCGATGGTAAGACTATGGGACAGAGCTAGAAGTATAGATATACGACGGAGATGCAAGGTGTATAACATTAATAACTGGGTAAGAAACAGAAGACTAGAATGGAATGACCAAATAAGCCGAATGACAACAAATAGGATAGTCAGGACAGCGAGAGACGGTTCTCCAATAGGAAGACGATCAGTGGGAAGACCACGAAAACGATGGAACGACAACTTACTAGAGGCACATTGAGAAAACAGATAGAGTCATGTCTATACAAAAAGAAGAAGAAGAAGAAAACTCAAACTAATTTGATTAATTCAAAAAATAAGCAAATATGACCAACTGTCAAAAAGTTTAAAACATTCAGTTGGTGTGTCTAATTGGCTGCATTTTAACGTGCTTGATGCATATTCTAATACAGTGGAACCTCGATAAGTCGGATTAATCGGGACCGCGACTGATCCGGGTTATCCAAAATCCGGGATAGTCGGAGAATATGGTAAAAATGAATGAAATATATATAAATAATACACAAATAAGTACACATTATAATTGCAAAAACATGAAATACATGTGCATAGTATGTACATCTAAATTACGTACAGTGTATTTTTTATTTTCTTGGTAAAAACTCAGTCAAAGTGAAAAAATGTTTGTTTTGTCTGATGAAAATCGGTCCGGGTTAGCCGGACTTCCGGGTTATAAGAGTCCGACAAATTTTTATTTTTTATTTTTGTTTATACATTTTATGATTATAGGTATTTATCATATAATTTTTTTTTTCAGAAAATACGTATTTAGTTTTTGCCAACAATCGTTCCGAAATCATTCCTTTGTGGCATTTTTCAATGTGTTCGTTTTTTATTTTTTTTTTTTAATTTTTGGTATTGTTTTAATAAACTTTTTGGAAAGTACTAAGTATTAAAATTAGTTTAATATTTTAATAAAATATAAATAAACTGTTTGCAGTATATTTATGTCGTTGAAATCATAATAATAGAAGTATAACTTCTTACGTGCGTACAAAGTACACACACACACATTCTTTTTTTCATTTAACATTTCCTTCTCGTTACGGAAAATTATAATTTATAACTTTATAAATAAATGTATAAATTCATTAGAGCCATGTCTACAGCTCAATTTTCAGTCCTCAAAAACAAAACAAAACCGAGAAAAAATATGGCAATAAATCTAGAAGGCATACCTTGATAATTGAGTCTATTTATAAGTAGAACTCGTTTACGGGCCCAGTAAATTATAAAGAAAATTGGTTCCCTCGAAGAATGTGTCGTCGTTTTGCGCCTACCATGGCGGCGTCATCTCGTTAATGAAATCACCAAAAAACAAGAAATCAAAAAAGACATCGCCGAGAAATAATGGATGGCCATTGGTTGCACTACGTCTGAAAATAATTTATTACGCGACGTTTAATATTTAAATTCATTACAGCAATATGCAAAAATATTAGGTAGATAAGGATGTCTCATTTATTTAAATAGTAAATAACATAGTGTAAACTAAATTATTATTAATTATAGAAATATTGATATTTATGATTAAAAGGAAAAAATGTTAAGATTCATAAATGGCTAAACGACAGAACCCCAGGAATACGAGAAGAATATGCTACCCTCACACAACAAGCAATGGCGTACTGATAGATCAGCGGGCCCTGGTTCCAGTTGGTATGCGGGCCCACCCGCCCAATAAAGACACGCATTTTATATCAAAAGTTGTTAATAAACATTAAATATAAATTATTATAATAAGCCATAAAATATATCATATCTTTTTTTTATAAAAACTCAAGCTAATTTATAGTTCATTTATTCGCGGTTTTTACTTGATTTATATATTGTTTATATGATCTGTCAGTTTTATCGGTTCAAAGTGCTCATTTAAAAAAAATAGGATTTAAAGTAGCTAACAATTATTGTTTTTTTAATTTTGAAAAAAAAATTTTTTAATAATTTAAAAATTATTAGTGATACCAAAAATCTCAAGTAGTAAAAATATAGGTTTTGCTATTGTAAATATTTTGGACTTTTTGCTTTCCTGAAGACAAAAGTTGATTAAGATATGACTGTTCAAAATGCATACACTCTGATTAGTGACTCGTTTAAGCCTATTTAACTATAGTATGGTATAGTTAGACCCAAACCCAGACATCCAAAGTGAAAGTTATCCTCCAACACTAAATTGTTCTATATGGTCCATATAATGTTCAGAAAAAAGTCACACCATTTTGACGGTCGGGTTTGGGGGGGGGGGGGGAGAAATCTGTAAATTCGTAGTTTTTTAAGTTTTTCGTCAATATTTCTAAAACTATGCGGTTTAGCATGAACAACCTTCCATACAAAATTGTTCTACGTTAAATTTGAAATAAAAAAGGCCCTATGCATAACCCTTCTAAAATGAACGGTTCCAAAGTTACGGAGGTAGTATAGTATAATTGATCCAAAAAAGGCCTAACCCAGACATCCAAAGTAAAAGTTTTCCTTCAACACCAAATTGTTCTATATGTTCCACATATTGTTTAGTAAAATGTTACACCATTTTGAACGCCCGGTTTGGTGGGGTAGATGGGGGAGAAGTCGGTAAATTAGTAGTTTTTTTTTACGTTTTTCGTCAATATTTCTAAAAGTATGCTTTAGCGTAAAGAATGTTCTATAGAAAAATGTTCTACATAAAATTGTTATAAAATCAACGGTTCCAGAGTTACGGAGGGTGAAAAGTGGAGGTTTTCGATACTTTTTATATTTACCGATTTCTCTCCCCTCTCTCCCCCAAACCCGACGCTCAAAATGGTGTGACTTTTTTCTGAACATTATGTGGACCATATAGAACAATTTGGTGTTGGAGGATAACTTTCACTTTGGATGTCTGGGTTTTTGTTATAGTTATACCATCCATTGCCCAAAAATATACAAAGTATCGAAAACCTCGACTTTTCACCCTTCGTACTCTGGAACCGTTGATGTTATAACAATTAGGTATACAAGATTTTTTGTTTTAAATTTCATGTAGAACATTTCTGTATATAACATTGTTTACGCTAAAGCATAGTTTTAGAAATATTAACGAAAAACGTAAAAAACTACTAATTTACCGATTTCTCCCCCATCTGCCGTCCAAACCGGACGCTCAAAATGGTGTAACTTTTTACTGTACAATATGTGGACCATACAGAACAATTTGGTGTTGGAGGAAAACTTTTAATTTGGATGTTTGGATTAAGCCTTTTTTTGAACCAGTTATACTATACTACCTCCGTAACTTTGGAACCATATATTTTAGAAAGATTATGCATAGGGCCTTTTTTATTTCAAATTTAATGTAGAACAATTTTATATATTTGGTTCGGCTAATGGATTAAGTCCACAGTCAAGAAATCCGATAGCACACACACAACAATTTTATATAGAGGGTTGTTAATGCTAAACCGCATAGTTTTAGAAATATTCACGAAAAACGTAAAAAACTACGAATTTACCGATTTTCCCCCCTCTCCCCACAAAGCCGACGCTCAAAATGATGTGACTTTTTTCTGGACATTGTGTGGACCATATAGAACAATTTGGTGTTTTTTGGATGTCTGGGTTCAACTATACTACATGAAATTTTGGATCAACTATACTATACTACTACAGCTTTTTAAAAAATGAGCACTCTGAACCAATGAGTCTTGCTGATCTTATAAAAAAAATAAATAGGTAAAGTAATTTGTGAAGCGGTAACGATTAATTTCATTTCGGATTCTAATACAAACAAAAAAAAAAAAAAGAAAAAGGGACCAACATTATTTTGATCGTAACTTATTTTTCATGTAAGAAATTTTTAAAAAAAGAAAAATAAAGTTTTTTTTAAATACTTTAAAAAAGTTGAAATCAGTCTTATCCGAAAAGTGCTTGATTTTTTGGTTATTTCACGTTGAAATATTCGACTTGGAATTTGACGATTAAGAAACCACTTTGTATTAACTGCAACTCTGCTTCTACGGAGTCTACAGACTTATATACACCATTTGTTTACTTTTTTGATAAGCTATATTTTTGCTAATAGTATTTTCTTGATAAAATACATACTCTTTGAGTTATTTGCGAAAAAGCGCCTGAAAATGTGTTTTTTTGTACAAAAATAAACATTTTTACTCGCAAATAACTCGAAAACTATTGACTTAGTGAAAAAACAGTATAGAAAAAAAGTTGCTTAGAATTAGTTAGTTCATCAAATCCAGGTACTTGTGTAGTTCAAAATGTTCCCATCAAATTAGAAACTAAAGAAGCAAAAGCGGGTCCCTACGGGGGGAAGACAAGCAAGAATGAAAACTGCCATAACAGTTCACAGATATAAAGGAGGAAGTGTCGTGTTCTAGGAATGCATTATGATCGGTAAAAATCTCCTATAATATTCATACAATCAACCATAGTACGCCTATGGGGGGCACCAGGGAATGGGGTTGGGGGTTATAACCGTTGATTTGGATGTACTTTGAGCTCTATGTACGCTTACCTCCACCTTACTTCCATATCTCCCAGAGACCATCCAGTGGTTGTAACCCCCCTTAGGATCATCCTGGTTATACCGTTGCAACCAACTTTAAGAGCTCGCAGGTGTGTTGATTTGGTTCTAGAATCTTTAGTAAGGCTCTGGGGAGGTTCAATGGGAGAACATTAAATTTTTATGCATGATGATGTAGCCCCACATACCAACAGAGGACTACAGACTTCATTAAAGTGGACGATATCACTGTTCTGGAGTGACCTACTTGCTCAACCGACCTTAATCCTATAGAGCATTTATGGGATATGCTTAAAAGCAAAATTAAAGCTCGCCGGAATAATTCACAAAATATCGTATGGCTAATACAAGCTTCTCTTGAAGAATAGAACAAGCTACCACAACAAAATATTGACAATTTGATTAGGAGCGTGCCCACGCAAATTGAAGCTTGCATAGGGCTAGGGTTGGATAACACTGACTACTAAAAAAACATAAATATACAAGAATAGTTTAACTATTATTTTTTTTTCATTGAAAATTTTGTATGCTATTGACTTTAAAGCAGATAGTTTCAATTTGCTATTTTAATATTTTATTTTTTTCTTTACTCTTTTTAATATAATACATATATTATAATAATAGTTATATATAATATTATTTTAATATTTTATTTTTTTTTACTCTTTATAATATAATACATATATTATAATAATAGTTATATAATATATTATAATAATATATTATATTATTGGTGATTATATTGCTTTAAAATAAATATTGTTTGACTTTGAATGTTGTTTTTTTTTTTTAAATTTGCTTGAAACAATAATAAGACAGTTTGGTTATTCAAATGATACTTTTGGTTAGTTCCCAAATGAAGACCACATTTTTGGTTTTGTTCAGGAAAACATTTTAAAGTTAAAACACTAAAAATGTGAATATGATATAAAAAAATTAAAATAGAGCTTACAATTATTAATTACTAATAAAAGGAAAAAAATGATATATTGGTGGTTGGTTTACATTTTAGTTTTTTTTTAAATATATATTGCATATTAATTACATGGACTTATCAACGTTTTCCCCTGTTTGGAATGAACAGGTCAAGTTCTTTTACTGTACAGGTTTTTTTTTAAACACTTATATCTTTTGACTTATCAAGTTATTACTCTGTATTGTGTTACTCTTAGAAACCATGTAATTAAAGCTACAAATTGGTATTAAAAACGAGAAATGTCAAAAATTGGACTTATCAAGTTCTTTCCCTGTGGCCTTCAAATGTGATCGAAATATCCATGCAAGGAGCAGAGATATACCGATCACATTGAGAAATCACTACAAATGTCAGTGGCTTCTATTATCTAAAACTTTCCACTTTGCACAATTTTCTATGTCCCGGTTTTCTTTCAGCAGTGTATTTTGTACAGTTGAGTACTTATGCTAAAACAACCGACCATCAGTCTAATTTCCACAACGTGTTGAATATCGAAGGAACAGTGGCCACAACAGACAACTACCAACCAGCTTTTGATATAATATATAACATATATCATACGTGTATATCTGTACGGCTATCAGACGCCGTCATAAATAATAAATATCAATTATGAATATCTAAGTTGGCTCGTGAAACGGTCGCAGTTGTTTCAGCCTGTGTACGCCTCTCAATCATCGCCTTCTTGATATTCCGGACCACGGTCAAACGGCGCATAATAATTAAAAATCATCGGAAATAAAAACAAAAGTTTTCACCAATTATAACAGAGTTTAGAGATTTAAATCGAAGAAAAATAAAAAAGTGAACAAAATTATAAACGAGACAGAAATAGAAAATAAAAGACACAATTCAAAATCAATACTTTAAACTAGGTAACCGAAAACGGACAGCTAATGTAGCTATAGAAGTAGAAGAATAAGAATAACAGAAGTATTTCGAAGAAATTTATCAATAAACGGATAGAGAAGAAAAAATAGGAACAATAATTAACACGGGATAAGATGAAAAAGTAAAAGAATTCACATATACAGAAGTAAAAGATCAAATTAATATGGAAACTAAAAACGGGAAAACAGCGGAACCGAAGGAATATGATGGTTGCGGGGTTGCAACCCCTACAAGGGGGTTGATTTACTGGAAGACACTAACTACTCGTAGATATATTTATTTATTCACTAAGTAACAACAGTAACTACTTAGTACACTGTTGGTATCTGATGTTAGTTGCGTCGTCTGAACATTACCAAAGTCTTTCTTAGAATAATCTCTCCCATTATTTTCGTAAGTATAACTAATGTCTATTTGTTTGTTATGATTTCTTATCAGCTTTTCTGTCTACTTTGCGGTTTTCGGTGCGTGTCCTAGTTACACAGATATTCAATGCCACCTTGTACAGGATTATCAGCATCCAAAATAAGAGCAAAACATATTCATTTAATTTTTAAATGTCTTACAAAACAAACATCACGTTTGTTGTTAAATAATTAGGTGACACCGATTACTCAACACAAGTGCACTAGTTTTCAATAACGCTTTGTCAGCTATTCAATATTATTCATAATTCACGGCCAGGCCGTGTCAGCATTAAAAATATCAACACTTTTCTAGTTTATTTTATAGATACAGCAAAGCATCGCGGATCATTCTTTTATCAATTATGATTCGTGATTCAGATACCTTATTAGATAGTTCGACCTCGAGCACACCAACTATGGGCCATTCCACGAACATACGCCTGTTTTGGATTACTTCGACAACGAATATTTTACTGTGCAACATAAGAAGTACGAAAGTAAATGGCGCTAATAATTATTCCAATAAACAACAATGTAATTTGCAATTTACTTTCGTTCTTCTAATTTTGCACAGTAAAATATTCGTTGTCGAAGTAATCCAAAACAGGCGTATGTTCGTGGAATAGGGTATAGTGACTGACGTATCTAGTAGTGGTCAATAAACATAGTATGAACAAATAGTGTTTTAACAAATCTACCCTCTCCTCAGGGTAACTACCACGTAAAATAAGGAGTTTCGTTATACTTATAGTATACGCCTATATAATCGCTTAGTATAATCAAAACATTGACTAATATTGTCCTGTGGGAGTTTTTTGTCAGTTCTTCTATCAGGCGCGGCCCCCTGCGAATAGGGGATGCTTTCTGGGTATTCGTAGCGTCAATACCCAGAGAGTAGTAGGGATACTTGCGGTGGAACCAAAACTGACACCTGGCAGTAGGTATAAAATGCATACCCATGGAAATGGTGGATAATCATAATTTGTGTTTAGGGCCGCTATTAATAATAATATTGTTATTAGTAATATTGTTATTAGAGAATTTAAACTGATGTATTATTTGCTAATGAATTAAATAAATCTTATTTTCTGGATGCTTATTTAAATCCCTTTACATGTGCAGAACTTATAAAATACGGAGGGGAGGCACTATACAGAAATATTTATCAATTAACACAGAATATGTATGGAGTAAGGAAAGAATGCCCGAAGACTGTAAGAAGGGAATTAAAGTGACAATACTAAAACAAGGAGACCACAGAATATGTAACAACTACCGAACAATTAATTTACTGAATGTAACATATAAAGTAATGACTATTACCAACAATATAAACAGAACAATGGATTTCCAGTACGATTATAGAAAAGGAGGATACTAGGATACACGATAGATGCTATCCATACGCTAAAACAAATGATAGAGAAAACATATGAGTAAGACGAAGAGACTCATATACTTTTTATAAAAACTTTAAACAGACGTTTGACAAACTAAACAGAAGAAAAATGATCCAATACTTACAAGAGGGTAAAATGCCAAATAAAATTATAAGAATGATATAAATTACAATGCGAGATTCCCAAGCAACAATAGACACTCGAAGACAAAGAACAGAAATAATAAAAATAATAAATGGAGTAAGACAAGGAGATGCGCCCTCAACGGTACTATTTTATTCTCTCACTAGACACTATAAAAAATTGCGATCACACGCAGGAACAAGAATGCAGTATAAATAATAGGATATGCGGACGATATAACCCTAGTCATCATCATCATCAGCCGTTTTAAGGAAGTAAAAGGACTGGAACTAAATGAAAATAAAACAAAATACATGAACGTAAGCAGGAAAAAAAAGACACAAATGACAGAAGTAAAAATAGACGGAGACAGCTTCGAAGAGGTTGAAACATTCAAATATTTGGGAGTATCATTCAACAGAAGAAATAAAAGGGTAGATACGAAAAGACGAATTCAAGCAGGAAATAAAGCGTTCTACAGAAATAAAAAAAGTTTAGAGAAAAGAAGATAAGCCGAAACACAAAAACGAAAATCCACAAAACGACCATAAGACCAATAGTGGTTCACAGACATTTACGTTAACAGCAAGAGAAGAAAAGCAACTGAATGTTTTTCAAACGAAGATTTTGAGAAAAATACTCTAACCAATGGTAAAAAGACAATGCAATCACGAAATACAAGAACGGATGGGTTAAGAGAACATAGAACAGTAGAGAGAATTAGATGATATGGACATAAGTATATTGAGAAGAGAGAAGAGCAGTCCGTTAAGAGTAATAACGGAATGGATACCACCAGGTAGAAGAACCAGAGGCAGACCTAAACTGAGATGGAGACAACAAGTGGAAGAAAACTTAAGGACTATGGAAATTGGATGTATAGTAAGGACAATAAAAGAGAGAGAAGAAAGTGTAGAGAGAACATAATTTTGCTGTATCTCATTTATGTACATATCATCCCCTATGAACATGAAATTCCCTAGGGATAACGTACAGTTCTCTACGCTCCTTCGAAAATATTCCAGCCCACAACATAACAGGACCTCTTAAAAATTTACTGTTTAGTTGAAAAGTGCATTCGGCATATCTTTCACCACCTCTTCTCCAGACTCTTCCGCGACTATTCGGGGAACGTAGACAAAATCTGGACTCATCGATAAACAGCCCAGTCATCTGGACAATTTCGTTATAAATTATAAGGGTGTCCGTTTTTCGTACCGGGTAGGTGTAATTATTTCGTTATCTATATTTTTAATAATTGCACCATTTTAATACCATATTATTCTAACCTACTTTTTCATAAAGCCCCATCTAACAATAAAACCGCCCAGTTTCACACTTTCCCATACACGGAACATCCTTCAACACACGTCCCACACCCCAACCAACGCGATTATTCATTCGCATGAGATTATTTTAACCCCCTGCACCGTTTTGCTTCCCTCGAACCGGAAGCTACCCCGCTTGCAACAATGCCAGTAATTACAAAAATGATAATAATAGTATTCCTAAGCTTGGGATTAGCCTAAGGGGGTGTTAAGGGGTACAATTGACTTGTTTGTGTGGGTTTCGCCACGCGCTTTTACTAACAATGTGATTATTGTCAATAGGCTTTGGACAGATCTTCCTGAGAATTTATTTATTTGGACTGCATAAATGTATATCTAAATAGAAAGTATATGTAAATAAATATATTATATCTATATTCATTTACTAAAAGTGAATATTTAAATATCGTCGTCAATATCCTTCATACTCCCATGAATCAAATAATGCAGTAAAAGAAATTCCCGGACAACTGGAATGAATCAATAACAATATTATCCTACATAAAAAAGGCGATATATTTGGATGTAGAAAATTTTTGAGTTTTATTATTTATAAAAACGGCTGGCGTAAAGTGATCGTTATCAGTCATGTCAGTATGAAAAACAATAGGAGTAATATTTAGTTACTGTTTTAATAGTCTAATGTTTTTTTTAAGTTTCTAGTATCCAAAATAAATCAATTTCGACCAAAATAATGTTGGTACCTTTTTTTTGGTTGTTAAAAAACCCGTGAAAATCACCTTCTAGTTAGCATCCAAGAAGATATTAATCGTTAGCGCTTGACAAAAAATTACTTTACTTATTGTTTATAAGATATGTAAGATTTGTTAATTCAAAGCGCTTATTATTGAAAAGGCTGTAGTCAAATGGGCTTAAACCAGTCACTAACCACGAGTATATGCAAATTTTAAACAGACATGTCTTATAACCAATTTTTGTCTTCAGGAAAACAAAAGTCCAAAATATTTACAATAGAAAAACCTATATTTTTTATACTAGTTGAGATTTTTGGTATCACCAATAATTAGTAAGTTATTTTGAAAAGAAAATTTTAAAAATTATAATTTTTTTTTAATTTGAAACCAAATTGTTTTCAAAAATGAGCACTTTGAAGCGGTAAAACTTACAGATCTATAAGCAATACAAAAGTCAAGTAACTTGTGTAGCGGTAACGATTAATTTCATTTGGGATGCTAATTAAGGTGTGATTTTACGATTTTTTTACCAAAAAAAAAGTGTCCACCTTTATTTTGAGCGTTACATATTAAACTTTAAAAGGCTGCTTAGTCAGTTTATCCAATTCCGGACCTATCTTGAACGTATGTTTTTCAGCCGAGAAGGGGTGAAACACCCCCAGGGCAGAAGCACACATCGGTACAATAGGTATCACTTTTTTTTTGTTTGACATGTTAGCTATGTGTATGCCAAATTTCATCTCACTCCGAACAGTTCTTTAAAATTTACAGCAAAAACCGTGAGTAAATGGACTATAAATTAGCTTGAGTTTTTATGATGTAAAAGTATCACAAGGAAAAAATTCCTGTTCTGGCTGTATACCATAAATCACAAAAAAAAATCCTTATCTTGTAAAAGATATATTTAAAATCCCTAAAAAGGGCTGTATCACAACAAAACGTTTTCGGAATCAATATTCCATCATCAGTGTTATCACCTAAAATAAGTATAACTCTATAAGTAAAACAAACGTGAGGTTAAATTTTGACAAATGTAAAAAAGTGAATAGAGAGTTATACTTACAGGTTTACATGCTTTAAGCCACCAAAATGTACGGGTAAAAACCCTTAAATTGATATTAAACAGTTGGGGTTACCTTATGTTGTCTGATTTTAAAGGATGTTAAAAATATTTCCAGATTAACCCCTGGCATCACATGACATCAACCATATTGGTTGGGAAATTTTAGGTAGAACCTTACATGGCATAGTTTAGGTGACAACTGACCGGAATGGCCCTCTGAAGTATGTCAGCACTAGACTGACACCTTACCTTGACAGAATGTAATAATATGTGTAGTTACTTCAGCCAAAATAATTTAAATTTTATGTTAATATTTAAAATAATAACAGTAGTGAAAAAAATTTGTTGGCAATAAAATTAATTTACCCTGAACAAGTATGATGGATAAAAGTTAAAAATTATAGAATAAAACAGAAGTGAATTAATACTTTCTTTAGGGTAGGCAATTATCATTACATAGTATGTATTGAAAATTATAGATTGTAATTACAGAGTTGTACTTTTCTAAGATGTTAGTTAAGCTGATGTTATAAGCTTAATATTTGGTGTAATTTATTAATAGAAGGATCCAACAAAACATATAAAAGATGATATATATTTAGTTTGGCTGAAGAAATATGTATTAGTAGATGTGAATGTAAATAAGAAAAGTAGTAATGAGGATACCGAGAAATCCAGAAACCCGACATCAAAGTATCTGGAGATGAAAAACTAGCAATGATGGTGCAGGAAGGATATAAGGTTATTAGTGTGTAAGAAAGGAAAAAGAAGTAGTGATGAAAGAAGAGATGTAAGTTGATATTGGTGAGTTGGTCTGTTAGAGAAAATTAGACTGTGAATGAAGTTTAAATGAGTGTAATAAGTCATAGGTATAACTTATCATCGAAAATGTGGTTTAGAGTCGAAGTGTAAATGAAGATGGATAAGTAAAGAGGAATGAATGAATGGTGGATATCTTGACTATGAGAAAAGTTGGCGATGTAATGGAATGAAGTCTCGATTAAACGATACATGACGGTTAACGCAATTAGGGCTGTTTTGTTTTTCGTTGATTATTTCTAGATACTCATCTACTCATACATGTCTAATTTTTCCCTAATTGCGTTAACCGTCATGCATCGTATAATCGAGACTTCATTCCATTACATCGCCAACTTTTCTCATAGTCAAGATATCCGCCATTCATCCATTCCTCTTTACATATCCATCTTCATTTACACTTCGACTCTAAACCACATTTTCGATAAGTTATACCTATGACTTATTATACTCATTTAAACCTCATTCACAGTCTAATTTTCTGTAACAGACCAACTCACCAATATCAACTTACATCCCTTCTTTCATCACTACTTCTTTTTCCTTTTTTACACACTAATAACCTTATATCCTTTCTGTCCCATCATTGCTAGTTTTTCATCTCCAAATACTTTGATGTCGGGTTTCTGGATTTCTCGGTCTCCTAATTACTACTTTTCTTATTTACATTCACATCTAGTAATACATATTTCTTTAGCCAAACTAAATATATATCATCTTTTATCTATTTTGTTGGATCCTTCTATTAATAAATTACACCAAATATTAAGCTTAAAACATCAGCTTAACTAACATCTTAGAAAAGTACAACTCTGTATTTACAATCTATAATTTTCAATACTATGTAATGATAATTACCTACCCTAAAGAAAGTATTAATTCACTTCTGTTTTATTCTATAATTTTTAATTTTTATCCATCATACTTATTCAGGGTAGATTAATTTTAATCCCAACAAATTTTTTTCACTACTGTTATTATTTTAAATATTAACATAAAATTTAAATTGTTTTGGCTTAAGTAACTACACATATTATTACATTCTGTCAAGGTACGGTGTCAGTCTAGTGCTGACATACTTCAGAGGGCCATTCCGGTCAGTTGTCACCTAAACTCTGCCATGTAAGGTTCTACCTACAATTTCACAACCAATATGGTTGATGTCATGTGATACCAGGGGTTAATCTGGAAATATTTTTAACATTCTTTAAAATCAGATAACATGAAGAGTACAGGGGAAAACAAGGAATGTCACTTTTTCATGAATTTCGGCTTTTCTCGCCATGTGGTAGCAAAAACTGAGTACTATCGACTAGACTATCGATTCAAAACAATAACCAGAAAGATCAGGCTATATAAATTTTTTAAGAATTTGTATCCAGGCGAAAGATCAGGGTTGTTCTCACTCCACTGGACAAAAATGAGGAATGTTAGCAGTTTTTGGTGCATTATTAAATTAATCGGTTAATGTAGATTAAGAATGCTAGAATTCTGCTAAGAATCTCCTAAGTAGTTTTAGATATTATAAGAATTAAACCTTTATTGGTGTTTATTTCAAATGTATAAAATGTCATTCCTTGTTTTTCCCCTGTACTCTTCACATAATGTAACCCCAACTGTTTAATATCAATTTAAGGGTTTTAATCCGTACATTTTGGTGGCTTAAAGCATGTAAACCTGTAAGTATAACTATCTATTCACTTAATTTACCTTTGTCAAAATTTAACCTCACGTTTGTTTTACTTATAGAGTTATACTTATTTTAGGTGATAACACTGATGATGAAATATTGATTCCGAAAACGTTTTGTTGTGATACAGCCCTTTTAGGGATTTTAAATATACCTTTTACAAGATAAGGTTTTATTTTTTTATGATATATTTTATGGTATAATTTATGATATAATGATTTTATGATGATTTATATTTAATGTTTTGGGCGGGGCCCCGCATCCCAACTGGAACCAGGGCCCGCTGATCTATCAGTACGCTACTGGTGTCTATAGTTAAAAGCAATCCATTCAGTATTCTTTCAATATTAGAATGGCACCAAGTTCATCCAATTATTCTACTTTCAAGTACTTTCAACATTGTTTTACTATGTTTTAGTTAACAATACTCGTTTTTTTTTGTAATTCAGTTTATACAGATTTTTTAAGAACCTCCACCATTTCTTTAAATAATGCATGCGTTATAATTTTCTTGAAACAATAAAGTTTATTTTATTTGGAGAAGTATTTTATTTTACAGCAGTATGAAAAATTAAGAATAATTCCGTAGTTGATGTAAAAAACAAATACAGTGATATAAGACACACTCAAATTAAAAACAAAGGAGAATAGGCAACAGTATGACATGACATACCGCACCGCATGTCAGTGTCTACGTCCTGAAACATCCGTGTCAGTAGTTAAGGGTTAAAGTGTAACAAATAACAAAACAAGATAAAACATGTTTTGTTTTTGGTATCAACTACTTGTATGACTGAATACAAGTACTAAAGTTTAAATTTAAAAGTTTATTAGATAATCATGATGAATATAAAGACATTCAGTTGAATTCAACCGTAAAGTGAACGAAGAACATTTTATTGTAATCCGTCCTGACGTGTACTTACAGTAAATTTCAAATGTGGTGTCAATACAGCAATAACATACCGTTATTTACGTCTACGAAGTACATTCCTTTAATAACTATTTTATTTTATGAACATTAAATCATTTGCATTTATTACGAGATAAATTTCTATCTCGTACTATTAACTCCTTCAATATTCTACAACATTACTTTATGTGGCGTTTGTAGTTTACATTTTTACATGCTTTTCTTTGAAAATAATTACTTTAAAACATGTCTTATGCAGGGATCCTTTAGTTTAACTTCTTCTTTAGGTACCGTGTCCGTATTCAGACGTTGGCCGTTATCATATTTACAATTTCCTGAAAGCTTTTTTGGCTACTGCCCCAAATAATTCTTCTGCTGTGGAACTATAGCATTGCCTAATATTACGCAGTCATCAAAGTTTTTTCGAAAAATCCATCTTTCCTTCCAATTTTCCTTGTAATATAAGGCGAAGTATTCTATTTTTCTCCTCTTTTTGATGTTTAGGAGGAAACGTTTTGAATTCGTCATTTTAAAAACATCTTCACTGGAAATGTGCGAATCCCATGATATTTTAAGGATCCATCGATAGCACCACAATTCGAACGCTTCTAATTTGTTCAGCATTGAGATTTTTAATGTCCATATCTCGCAACACCATAAGAGGACAGAACATACATAAAAAAGGGGGATCTAACTAAGTGCAACAAGTGTATAACTACTATTTTACTGAACACAACGTATAAGATCCTGACGTCAATCATAAATAAACCGACTAAATTGTTACACCGAAAAAAGTATTTGACACTATTAACAGGGATTTATAAAAGGGAGATCAACAATAAACACACAACAGGTACTTACGGAAACCACTTAAAAACGCTACGAACATGGCATAGAACTGCATCAGTATTTCTCACAAATTTCTCAAAGACCTTCGACAGCATATACAGATATATATTAAAAGAAAGAAAATGATGGAAGTACCAGCGAAGACTGACTAGAACGACAATGAAGAACTCATCAGAGTGAGTCAGAACAACCGAAAGAGGTAGGTAAAAGCTAGAAAAACATTATTTCTAACGTTGATAAGAGAAGCAAAGACCAGATTACTAATAATCAATTAGGATAAACAAAATACTTAACAAGTACAAAAGACGATGTAAACAAAATAACAAAAATAAAAATCGGTGCAAATAAATTCGAGAGAGTCGAATTGTGTATGTAGTAGTTAAGTTTTCCAACCCCAACCTTAGATCATTAAAAGCAAACTGTCACTGGACAGTTTTTCTAAAGGTTTTGTTACTGTCACTAACAACCTATCGTAAAATTTACAGATTGCAAATGTGGGATGTTTACTAAAAAATATATAGAAAATAATCTTGTAGAGAAGTAAAAAATTTTTAGAGAAGTAAAGAGAAATATAACACTACCCGATCCTTAAATTCATCCCTCACTCGGAATAAATCGGTAGACTCAGTAACATTTTTGATTCACCTTCTATATCATCAATTCCCGGTACGGATACCGATCATTAACTCCAATATTTACATATGGTGTTTCTTGTAAGCCGTTCACTTTTTTTGCTTCTTGTTCTCATAACGCCGTTACAATAAGACCGAAACAGGCCTCTAAATCAGCAGCTACGATTCCTCGAGAGGCCCTCCCGCTGTAAAAAATTGGCCATCATTAATTTTTCCCTTAGTTTTTCCATTATGTTGAATTTGCTATTATCTTCGTCCCTTTTTATATCGTTATTTTCTAACGTTTCATTCGCTACTACTCTAACATCACCCTCGCACTGGTGGTGCTATACATCTTCAATTGGTGATGGTGAACTACATCTTCAGTTGTACTGTGTTTTACATCTCCTATCTCCAAAGTTGGCCTTCATTCATGTCAGCTGCTGTCACTTGTTGAGGAATCTAATGAACTATCAAAATTCTGGTCCGCGTCCGAGTCATCAATATTCACGCCAACTAAGCGACTTTAGAATCAAATATCTCTGGTTTTTTAGTTCTCGTGATTTTTCGTAATTTCGATGTCATGTGATATCCGATAAAAGAATTTGAATGTCTTTTGAGTATCAATTGAGCTCATTTGTTCTTTATTTGAACTATCCTTCTTATACTTCGAATACTGTCGTCCTTCTCTATTGTAGTCTCTCGAGTACCAATTTTTTCAATTAATTAAGTTTACACTTGCTGTTGCATTTTCTATTATTTCCTCATGTTATTCATCTTTTGAGATTTAGATCATTCGTTTATTCCAATTTCATTGCAATTTTCAGTAGTAATTGCACGAGAGCTCTAAAATTATCGATTTGTTTTCCGAGTTAAAATTTGACAGTTTTAATTTCACGGCCCGAAAGGGAGTGAAATTATGTCAAAGTGGCACGAGGGCAAAAAGTTGATAATAATTTTAGAGATCGAGTGTAATTCGCTGAGATTATTTCATGAATAAAACTGTCTTTTTAAATAATTTGAATTAATATTTTATTATATCTTCACATGAATATTTGCTGAACCTGTTTCTTGGTGTTCTCTGTGACAAGTTGTAAAATATTAATTGTCATTAATGTCACTAAATGTTCATTTTGGCATAGTAATGAAGGGCATCTGACGTAATGCTTGACGACGGGATATTATCAAAAATTATCGCTGTTATTTTTTTTCTGTAGCTTTCTATTGCTCAGAATCTCCTATGAATGAAATAATCAGCTTAATTGTCAATTTTATCACTTTTGGGTCTTTTTATTTCAATTATCCAACACATTATCCAATCCAGGTTCCACATTATCCAATTTTGTCTTCAGTTTGATTGGTATCATTTTTGGATTCATTGTTTACATTCCATTTTTGTTCAACCTTATCAGTTATGCCACCGGTACATGGTTCTGTATAATTTTTATTTCGATGTTATGTTTACTCATAACATAAGCATCATTTTTATGCTGGTGTTTTCTTCTTTTTCCCTTTACCGATTAGCTAATTCAATTGGCAGTAGGGTAGCATTCACTAATATTTCTCCTCTCGTAGTTATAATTGATCCCAAAAAGACAAAATTGGGTATTACAAATCAGAATTAACACGTTGACGGACAGAACGTCTATAGACGTCTAGTTTTCATTGATGTAATGTGACAGAACGTCTATAGACGTTGCATTTTTACCTATTCTACTTTGCAAAATACATATAGTGTCACAACAGTTGCTTATACATTTGGCGCACTATCCGTCAATGTGCTAATGCATACAGATCATCGAGGATAGTGACATAACTCTAAATTTAGCAGCAACAACTCCTATTTAATGAAAGTAATTTATATATTACGAATACGAAACAACATAATCAGGGACTGTTTAAGTATTACGTAATGTAGGTTGGGGGTAAAAAATCTTCAAAAATTGCGTTACGTAATAGTTAAACGCTCATTAGAGTGCATTACGTCAGGGGGGGGGGTCAAAAATCTTTAAAAATCGCGTTACTAATAATTGAACGCCCCCGTCAGGAAACAACGTGGCGTGCAAGATGTAGTAAGATGGGGTAGGCAAAGACGAAGAGAATGGTTCAGACATGTAAAAAGAATGAAGGAGCACAGACAACTAAGAATTGCGCTAGAAGGAAAACCAGCTGGCAAGCGTTCACCGGGGAGACCCCAAAAGATGAAGAGATAGCTGTCAGTCTACCTCTCAAGAAATACTTCAACGTCGGAATTAACAGATCGACAGATCTACAACAAGTATAAGAAGAAAAAGAATTTATATATGTATTTATAAAATAATAACGACACTGTTTGACTTCAAAAAGTTGGCATCATCGGTATACGCGGGATCAAGATATCCTTTCATCTGTTGTCTTAAAATATAAAAAAATGTTCGAAGGGATTTATAAGTGACAGTGTTCTGTTTTTCGTAACATTTGTAAAATAAAAGTAAAGATTAATTATAATATTACATAAAAAAATAATCTTGTAGATAGAAAAAATTAATAAAGTGGAATATTTCGATCCTTAAATTCATCCCTCAATCAGAATAAATCGGTAGACTCATTAACATTTTTGATTCGCCTTCTATATCATCAATTCCCGGTACGGATACCGATCATTAACTCCAATATTTACATATGGTGTTGCTTGTAAGCCGTTCACTTTTTTTGCTTCTTGTTCTCATAACGCCGTTAAAATAAGACCGAAACAGGCCTCTAAATCAGCAGCTACGATTCCTCGAGAGGCCCTCCCGCTGTGAAAAAGTGGCCATCATTAATTTCTAGATATAATTGGAAAAACAGTGTGTCAGATAGCCCGTATCAACTGCGTTCGGTTAAAGTTTCAATTATTTTAATTAAATAATTGGTCAAATTGTTTACGGTACAGAAGGATACGCTGAGGACGATAATAAGATTCGGGTAATTGTTGATTAAATTCAAAGAAGAAAATGAATGAAGCGGTAATCATTAATAATGGAGGAGTTAATAATCAGTATACTGTTTTTATGATGTAGGTACCTATTGATTACTAAATAGTGGATCCAGACAGGACTGTTATTAATCATGATAAGTATCTGGAGATTACAGAGTAATAGTTATGCCAATTCATAAGTTTCAACTGGCAAATACATGAATATGCATATACCTATCTAAAAATCCTGCAAGTGCTATAGTAGATCGGTGGATTTTCGCTTCGGAATTATACATAAAATAAACGGATACTTAATTAGGGAATTACAAATTATGGTAGGGGAGTCCAAGCGGGAATTTTTGCAGTTACTCGAGCGCGTCACATTATCATATGGGGAGACACCCTGCAAATGTACGTCTACCATATATTGGCTCTTAACTAACACAGGGAAGTTCGTTAAGGGGGGCCCGAAAAAAAAATCTATCCTTAAAAATACTAGAAATTGTCAGATTAAGATAAGGTAAGTTAAGTACATGCAAAAGAGTGTATATTTAAAAGAATCTGACGATTTGAGAGGAGCGTAAGGAAATGGGTGAGTCAAAAAATTTCACAAAAAAGCGAATATATCGCGAAATGAACGTCAGATCGAAAAACTAAAAAATAAGTCTTCAATATATTTTTCAAAAATCTATCGAATGGTACTAAACATGACCCCCCACGGAGAGTGGTAGGGGGTAAATTTAATATTTTAAATACAAACTCCGCGATATCTCGCAAAATGAACATCAGATCGAAAAACTGCAAAATACACTATAAAAATGTTTTTGAAAAATCTATCGAATGGTACCAAACACGACCCCCCACGGAGGTGGGGTGGGGGGTTACTTAAATCTTAAATGGGACCCCCAAATTTTAATTGCAGATTTGGATTCTTTGCGTAAAAATAAGCAACTTTTATTCGAGACATTTTTTCGAATTATGGTTAGATGCTATAATCGGAAAAACCGATTGTTGGAAATGGAAAATTAAATTAAAAAATGGAAAGTCCCCACTAAAATGGAAAATTTTACTTAACTTTTTTAGTTTTAGTACCTAATAATCACAACCCAACAGGTCTCCATAACGCTCGAGTGACTGCAAATTTAACATACTTTGCTCCCTTACGATCAGAAAATTCAACAGCATTCAACATGTAAAAATACGTGTTTAAAAGGTAGTGCATTAAGGTTGAGTGATTAGATTTAAAGTAAAAATAGATAATAGTTGATATCGATTTGGAAAGTTCTATTAAAATGGGAAAATAAATATAATTGACAAATAAATAGGAAGATAAATAGATACAGATGAAGAAACGTAAGAGAGGAGACCGGGATGAATATTTTGGAAGAAGTAAAATGGCAAAGCGAACACCTTCTAGAAGTGACACGGAGATAAAGGAAGGGAAAGAGAAGACAGAAATAAAAAATAAATAGAAAGAAAAGAGATAAAGGAAGATAATAGAAAATAAAAAATCTAAAAAAAAATTAAAAATACTCGATAAATCAAGTATAAATAAAGTTTGATTATACAGGTTTAAAAATAGATACATACAAAAATTATGATAAAAAACTAAAAGAAAGCATTAAAGTATAATTATGATAGTAATTAAGTACGTAAATCAGAAGAAAGAATTCAAATCAGTAAATTCAGTTAAATTCATTTTATTAACACAAAAATTCTGAAAAGACAAGTTGTAGCTAGTTACCAGGCTGTTTCTCCTCTGATAAAACTCTGAAGACGTCCTGCTCCGCAGATAAAACATCCAAAATCCACCACAATATATCGATTTCCCCAGTGATACTCAACGAATCCAGTGCCAACACTCAAAAAAAAAAACAAAACACGTCCTGAAGAGGTGACAGAGGTAAAACAGGACCGATCGCATCAACCCAACAAAGACAAAATACACTGCAAACAAATAGACATTGAAGCTTATGAGATAGACTCTGTACCAAGATTCACAAAGATAGAGGCTTGCTTATAGCGTATTTTGATAAGCATCTGCCGGCAACTATCAGATACCGAGGCCGCTGCTAGAGTTCGTAAACAAAGCTATTCATTGAGTTTAACGAAGCTGGCCGTTTTAAAATTCTGAACCTGGCACGTAGTCTTTAACCACACCTTCCGTTCTTTTCTCATGTATAACTCGTCTTCATTGAGCTGATCTGGGTTGAGGCGAAGGCAAGAAAGTTGTCCTGTTTCCTATATGGAAGTGTTTACACTTGGTTAAAATACAAAATTTTATCATTTAATGAAATATTGCTCATATTTAAACTTTCCTATTTGATTGACTGGCTTCTTCTTCTTAAGGTGTCGAGACCGCTTGTCGATCGTTGGCTCTCATGTTGCTCAGCATATTAACAATCACTGTCTTATTTACAGCAGCACGAAATAGTTCAGTGCTAGTTTTCCCAAACCATTGGCGTAGGTTTTTAAGCCAAGGAGTTGTACGGCGGCCCACACTTCTTTTTCCCATTATTTTACCTTGCATGACAAGGTGAAGTATGTCATATTTTTCTGGGTGACGCATTATATGACCAAAGTATTCCTTTTTTTGCGCCTTTTAACCGCGTTCACTACTTCGCAACTTTTATTCAAACGTTGCAAAACCCTTTCGTTTGTGACTCTCTACCCAACTGATCTTCAGAATACGGCGGTAGACCCACATCTCAAATGCTTCTAGGTTTTCTAAAAGCGATTCTGTCAGGGTCCATGCTTCAACCCCGTAAAGTAGTACTGGGGATATATAACATCGAACCATTCTTATGCGAAGTTCTAAACTTAGATCATGACTGCACAGGATTTTCTTAAATTTCATAAAACTTGTTCTTGCTTTGGCAATTCTACTTTTTATTTCTGTACTAGTGTTCCAGCTTTCATTAATATGAGTACCCAGATATACTAGATTACTTAATCGTTCAATTGAGTCATTACCGATTGTTACGTTATAGTTATTATTATTTACGGCTGCCTGTTTACTAATAACCATTGACTGGCTATATCGATGATATTAATGTGAATATTCAGAATTCTCTTCCAGGACAGTTGTTTTCATTCAATTCAGTTGACACAGTTTTAAACCAGGAACGAGACTGACTGTGAAAAGGCTAATGAATAATTTCATCGAGGCAAATGATACAAAGGAAGACGATGTCTTGATCCCACCTATAGCGATGATTCCAACGGACTTATCATTTGATTTTAAGTATCTACAATGGCCCGTACATTTGGTTTTTGCAATGACGATCAACAAATCACAAGGCAAACCGTTGGAAGTTTGTTGAGTTACCATGTTTCCGCGTATGGACAAATATTCGTGCATCGGATTAATTTAACTTTTTCATGCATAATACTTTTGGGTATTTATATGTTTTCTGTTTCTTTTTTAGTTTTTAGTTATTAAACTCCGACATATTAGTTAATTCTAACGGTCTACTTCTAAATACTGTTCTGAAGACATTTTGTTGTCGCATCTTAATCTACGTCTTCTTCATTTTCAGCCTGTTTGCATCCACTCCTGGACAAAGGCCTCTCCGTGAGTTCTCAACTCTGTTTTGTGGTATTTGGTGCCAGTTTCTCCCCATTTTTACTTTGATGTTGTCTAGCCATCATTTTTGCGGTCTTCCTCTACTACGACTGTGCTCGCGTGGTCTCTAGAATGTTTCTCGTTCACCTTTCGATGTTTCGTCGTGCCACGTATCCTACCCAGTTCCATTTCATTTGCGCAATTCTTCCAGTTACATCTTTCACCTTCGTCCTGCTTCGCACGTCTTCATTTCATATATTATGTTCACTCAGAGATACTCCTAACATAGCTCGTTCGATCGCTCTTTGTGTCTTTCTCAATCTATTGGCTGATACCTCTGTAAGTGTCATGGTCTCCATTCCATAGCCCATAACTGATAGAATACAACTGTTGAATACCATTTTCTTTAGATTCGTCTTTTTTCATACATAATACTTTTGGATATTTGGCACATTTAATTACGAAGTTCTGTAGTTCTGCATTATTTTTATACAATTAATAACCTCCTAGGATTCGTATTTTTTTTATTGCTTAGAAGCTATTAAGTTTTTTCACAGCTCTTTATGGTAAATCTCACGCATTATATTATTTTTCTTGGTGTAAAAATTGTAGTAAATATGATTGACTCCATACTCAAATAAATCCAACGTGACCGCAAATAAATCAAAAGGATTCCCTATGGACCCAAGTCCACGCGCTATCTCACTTCCTTCCCATCATACTGCGATTCCCGGCCGCTGGCAGTGTAGCGATTCCCGATAGCAATAACAGAAATAACGAACCCTTTTGACTTTATGATGGGTCTAATAGCAATTAGAGGAAGTGAGTAGGTTCCCAAAGGACGGGGGTACGGCTAATTATGAGAGTTTTCGGCCCGGCTGAAATCCTAAGCCGGTTTAGAGACGGTATGACGGTGTTAGATTACAAGCCGTGGCCAATTACGGACGTGCGTGGCGGGAATTAACGCCACTCTGACGGCAGTGTAGACGTAGCCGGATTGATTGACAGATGAAGACGATAGTCAAGATTCTACGCTTAGAATGAAATTTTTTTAGGTTACATTAAAAGAAATTCGGGAAAGTTTCTGCAAAAATTAACAAGTAATTGGACTTCGTAAGTCCTATCTTTTCACCCAAAGTAATCGAAAGTAGAACTGGAAGTCGATGTTTGAACTCTTCGTGTAACTTTGCGTCGATTGATATACTACTAATTTTGTTTAAACATTGTTTAAGCAGAAATGACTTCAAAACCGGAACTAAAGATTCAAACTCAACTTTTCAATACGCTTCGATTGATGCGTTACATATACTATTTCTACGACTATAATGTTATTTCCACTTTTATACAATATCGGTGTTACTATATTAGATTTTCATGAATTAAGTTAAGATTGAATTTGTTTGCAAAGATTTGCCCAGTAAAGATGCTAAACTATCTGCACAATTCTGACATATTAATGCTGAAATATTTTGTGATCCATGAGACACAGTAGTCTTTAAAGGACCCAATACCTCTTGTTGCCCATATCCCGCCAATATGAGGGACGTATTTTATTCGGGATATATTTGTTCTTTCCCTCCTATTTATTCTCTACGAATATTCATCATGTTTTTAACTTAATATGCTCTTTAATCATGTTTTTAACTCAATATGCTCTTTTCCTCCAACGTATTCCTACAAAGTTGTAAACATGTTCCTGTTGTCGTTGTTATTATTGTTTCAATTAACTTTTAATATTTCTACTAACTTTCTACCATAACTTTGGAATTTTCCGCTTATATGATCCAACATACACTCAAAAAATTTTAGTTCGTAATATTGATTAACAGTGATTATTCAATAGTATTTCGGTTTAACAACAATTTAATTTTTTGTTTCAACGAACTTTTAGACATTGATGAATGTATTTGGTTATTGTCACAATGGTTGAATAATATTTATTGTGAAAATAACTAGAGTACATTAATCAATAACATTCAATTTATTCAGCCAGTAAGTTACTTTCGTATATTTAATAAATAATGTTAATTCTGGCAGCAACTCACTTTCTTGATTTCGTAGATGACAAGCAATTACCTTGGTTTATCGTGACAACGTACATATTTCATTAAAACAATGTACAAATGTTGTTAATATAGAGTAATATATGATTATTGTATAGATGTAAACTGATTGTTGAGACAACGAATGCATTAATTAATCTACTACTGCGTTTAATAACCACAATCAATGCGTTCATGGTAACAATAAACACAGTTGTTGAAACAAGAAATGTTTTGCTTGACCAATTGAAATGTAACGGCTTTTCCTTATCGTGATACCCCGAGTTACCTCTGCCGAAGTGCCGAATAATTTCATTTCGTTTCCAAGTGTAGTCCGTACTGGAAGGAAGTTTTCGTGTGTCTATTATATTATTCATTTTTTTCGAATCCTGAGAAAACTAATTAGTATTTTTGAAAAATTTAAACACAGAATAAAATATTACAGTATTATCGAGGGTCTGAAGTCCCTGAGAACTTCTATAATGATTATTTTAATAAGTTACATGGGTGAAAAACAGAAAATTTAGTATGATTTTTAATTTCAAATACATATACCATTCAAAAGAAACTTTTTGTTTATTCTAAGGGACTTTCAGCCCTCGGTAATAATGTAATCTTTTATTCTGCGTCTAAATTTTTCAAAAATACTTATTAGTTTTCTCAGGATTCAAAAACAATGAATGCGTTTAAAAAGAATTCGATCGAAATTTTGCACCTGCGCTCTCAAAAAGGATTAAAGTGTTATACATTTTTGAAATCGCTATTTCAAACGCTTTTAAATGAGCTGTCACATGATGTCACATGTCCAATTAAAAAAAAATCAAAGTCGTGCCTGTCACCTGAAGAGGGATCTCGTAAAGTTCGAAACATTGATGTTTTAATATACTTTGATTATTTTAAAAATCGACCTGTCCGAGAGTTTTGCTTATGTGCTAAAAATATATAAGTTAAAAAGGGGGGGGGTAACACTTATTCCAGCGCACTGTATAAGTGAAATCGTATGAGAAATCACATAGTCCATTAGGTTTAGGACAAAAAAGAGGGATTTGCAAAATTATTATTAATCAATTAATATCATACAATGAGCTAATGCATTCGATAATTATTAATATAAAATACGTTCATAGTAGGAATGAACGAAACTGATTGTAGGAATGAATAGAATTGCTTATATGAATAACCGTATTTATTGTGGGAATGAACGAGAATGAATGAGTTCCAAATAAAATTTGTTAATTTACTTTATTTTTATTTGTTTTAAAGTTATACACGTTTGAAGTTAAAAGTTTCTTAAAAAAATTGTACATTCATTTGTTTATAAGGGTTTCAAACAAATTTGAGCTATAAACAATTATACTTTAATTAACAACAATGATAGAAGAAGTCAAAAGGAACAATTTGAGCTTAAGAAAATGTTCGTAAGTGTATTTTTGGCCAAGATATCGATATTTTAATGGCGCGCTATGAGGCTCAAAATCGGCTCACAGCCAAGTAAGTGACGAAATTCGTTTAGCTTTATCGACCGTAGCTCAGCTTCTACGAATGAAAATGAGCCTAAGAAGATCCCATTTTAAAGTTTAATTAATAGGCTTCCAAACAAAGTTTGCTAAATTATTTTATCTTTCTTTGTTTTAAAGTTATACCGGTTTGAAGTTATAATTGTCTTAAACAAATTGTACATTAATTTGTTTATAAGGGTTTCAAACAAATTTGAGCTATAAACAATTATACTTTAATAAACAATAATGATAAAAGAAGTCAAAAGAAACAATTTGAGCTTATGAAAATGTTTGTAAGTGTATTTTTGGTCAAGATATCGATATTTTAATGGCGCGCTATGAGGCGCAAGATCGGCTCACAGTCAAGTAAGTGACGAAATTCGTAGCCAAAATATCCATATCTTGGCCAAAAATAAACTTACAAACATTCTCATAAGCTCAAATTGTTCCATTTGAGTTCTTCTATCATTATTGTTAATTAAAGTATAAATGTTTATAGCTCAAATTTGCTTGAAACCCGTATAAACAAATTACAGTATACTTTTTTAAGAAAATTATAAATTCAAATGGGTATAACTTTAAAAAAATGAAGATAAAGTAATTTAACAAACTTTGTTTGGAAGCCTATTAATTAAACTTTAAAATGAGTTATTCTAAGCCTCATTTTCGTTCGTTGAGGTCCAGTTACGATCGATAAAGCTTCGAAAAATACTTATTTTGCAATTTGCAATATGTATTGTGCACTAATTTTACAATATCTTGAGTTAAATCCAACAATTAGAACTTGTTGGAACTTAATTGTTGGGTTTAAGTTTAGTAAACGTTTTTTTCTTCGTTTTTTATTAAGGAATAAATTTTGTTTAAAACATTTTTTTATCTCTTTTAGTTTATGAGCCAGAGCCTTATAAACAATTAAATTGTTTATAACAATTTTTTGACCACTCGGATCTAAATCCACCATCGAAATTCGTAATCAGCAGCCATTAATCCATAAGAAACCGTTAAGGTTGTCCATCAGAATTGAAAAGGACACGGTGACCTCTATTTGGCGCCTAGACTATATTTCGCAGGTGTGTTTTTTTCTTTTTCCAATATACATATTTTATTGACTACCTAATTCCTTTTATAAATCATAGTCTTATTAGCTCTAAAATTGTTATGTTCTAATTTTAATTAAGGAACATTAGCAAAATATTTCGCAATAAAATAAATAAAATAGAACAAAGATGACGGTTGAACCAGAGCAATAAAATATCATGATGAAACAATCAAATCGGCAATTCTTTCCACCGCCACCTACAGGCTCTGCCCAACAGGAGATAGATGGGCATCTAAAACCCCGGATAATTAAAGGGCCATATATAATCCACGACCCAAGGGCAGAAAGGGAGTCCGCTTGAACCTGCAGCGTAATTTATAGAGCCATATATACATCAACCATCAATCTGTAAGTCGATGAAAGGGAATTTTCGTTAGTAGTAGGTATATAAGCGAATTTGTTTTAGTTTTTTCTATACATACGTACGACATATTGCACACTCAATGGTTATAATAGGTAAAGTCAGCTTGTAGGCGTGTGTGATCTACACTATGACTCAGTATATAAGGGGTATCCAAAAGTAACGCATAAACTTTATAATTTTGTTCCTGACAGTTTAAAAAGTTTCCTGAGTTTAAAAAAACACACAAACAGGTCGTTTTTTATTTTCAATATATCATTAATCTGTTGCAGAGAGAGCGAGAGAGGAAATAGGAAAAGGAATAGACGCAAAGGTCGGTTACCAAAAACTATGCGTAAATAATGAATGGTGGAAATGGAACCCGGCTATTAGGCCAGGAACCAAAGCTTTTCACCTCGCAATTTTTACAGAATGGACCGATTAGCTTGAAAATTTAAGAATAAGTAGTGGATAGTCCAAGGATCAAAATCTATATGATTCCTAAAGGCGCTTTTACCATGGGGGTGGTTACCACCCCATCTCGGGGGTGGAAATTTTTTATTATGTTTTGACTGCAAAAGTTGATAAAAACATTCATTCTAAGCAAAAAATGTTCTATACATTTTTTTGAGAAAATTAATAGTTTTTTATTTATTCGCTATCGAAAGTGTTAGTTTTGTATAGAAAAAATCAATGTTTTTCGATATACTCATTTACGATTCACTCAATTTTTGCCGTAGAAAAATTTTTTTCAAACCAAGTTCTTAGAAATTAAATAACCTACAATTTTATATTGAAACATTTTCTCGTATCTCTGATACTAATCTTTCTATTCTGAAGAAAATGGCATTTTTTACAAAACTACAAAAATTCGTTATTCGCTTTTAACTCCAGTTTTTTAAAAACTAATCATTCTAAGCCAGTCAAACTTCTGGAATCTATTAATAATACACAAACAAATAAGAATGAATAAGGTCAATGACTAAAAACACCACCAACTTACATTATTATGCTTCCAATTGGATTTCTCCTTTTTTTTTCAAAAAAAAAATATATTGATTTTTGAACCGTAATTTTTTTATTTTTTATCTTAGAAAGTTTGATAAAAAATAATATTGTAGGTTTTTACAAGATCTATAAGCCCATTAATATAAAATATTTTTAAAATCCTTAGTCGCAAAAAGAGGTGACTTTGAAAGGGTTGGTAAAGGTGGTTTTAGCATGTTATTACAAGTTTTAATTGTCAATAGTTCACTTAATTTCTACCTTTGAAAAAATTTTTGCAAACCAGTTTCTTGAGAATTAAATAAGCTACAATTTCATGTTGAAACATTTTTTCGCATCGCTGATGCTATTCTTGCTATTCTGAAGAAAATGCCATTTTTTTCCAAACTACAAAAATTCGTTATTCGCTTTTAACTCCATTTTTTTAAAAACTAATCATTCTAAGCCGGTCAAACTTCTACAACCTATTAATAATACATAAATAAAAACGACGTATTAAGGTCAATTACTAATTTTAATTAGGGTGGTGATTAGGGGGTTGCTTGCGGTCACTTTTTCGCTGAAAAAAATAGGGATTATTTTCATTGTAAGTCACTTAATTTTTAAGCTAGAGACTTTTTTTATTTCTGGATATAGATATTTTTAAGCACTTTAAATTAGTTTGAACAAGTTGTCCTCGAAAAATGCATATGTTTTCCAGTATTTTGACTTTGAAACTACAATATTTAGCATTTGACGAAGAAGAGCCAACATATAATAAAGTGTAGCTCGATTACTATTTATCTTAAAGAAAATAAAAAAAAAACGGTTTTGTTTATTTTTTCAAAAGGTATATTTTTGTTAAGTAAAGTTGTTTTGATAAAACGAAAACTTTTGGAGTTATTAGCAGAAAACTTATTAAAAACATCGATTTTTTCGATATAAAACTAACACTTTCGATAGCGAATAAGTCGAAAACTATCAATTTTATCAAAAAAATGCATAGAACGTTTTTTGCTTAGAATGAACGTTTTTACCAACTTTTGTGACTAAAATATAATGAAAAATTTCCACCCCCGAGATGGGGTGGCAACCACCCCCATGGTAAAAGCGCTTTTCGGCAAGATATAGGTTTTGATCCTTGGACTATCCACTACTTACTCCCAAATTTTCAAGCAAATCGATCCATTCTGTAAAAATTGCGAGGTTTTGTCCTATTTTAAGCTTCATTACTTGGACTATATTGAAAATCTAGAAATAACAAAAAAAAAATAAACATGAAAAAGTACAAGGAAATCCAATGACCAAAAAGGCACAAAATATGAATTTATTTGGACAATGGAATGTTAGAGAAATATTGAAAACATTGAAAAAGCAGATACCCTAGAGAAGTTATCATCAATCAGCTAATCGCGTCCATTGCTGTTCATAGGCCTCCCTCAGTTCTTTCCAGTGTTCTCTACACTGGGCTACTTGTAACCAGTTTTCAGTTACCCTAGAGAAGTACGATATAGATATTGCAGCTATCCAAGAAACCAAACAAAAGGGAATTTTCTGCATAAAGATTTACAACTACATTGTAACGTTACAAACGTCACATCTTTGCTATTTTATTTTTAAATAATTATTTTATTCTATCTTCTTTATTAATTCTTTAATAATAATCTTCTTGTATTTGTTTTACCTGTTTTCCCCGTTAAAAATTGGTTGGCGCCCTGCTTCTTTATTTATAGGCTTATCTCAACATTCTTGTTCTATCTCAGCATAGAACATTCTTATTCAATCGCTCTGTGGTTCATGACAGTGATGTCGTACTGTCGTTTCTCGTGTCAAATTTTAAGCCCTCACTCACAAAGTCTGTCAATGTCAAGTGAAAGCCTTCCTCTTTGTCAAAATAAAGAATATTTTTTCTTTTAATTCTAAAATCTACTTATGGCAATTGTCTTGCCTCACAGCAACATTTTTTCAAACAGACGTTCTTATTTGGGTTTTCTGGACAAATAATAGTCTAGACAAATAATAAATCCTCATTTGTTGTACTACCAAAAAAACACAGAGCCACAAAATGCAGCGACTATCGCACCATCAGCCTAATGAGTCATGTATTGAAAACGTTTCTCAGAATAATTCATCAAAGAACATATAGAAGAATTGAGGAAAGAATCTCAAGTACTCAATTCGGTTTCCGCTGTGGCCTTGGAACGCGTGATGCACTATTCGCAACTCAAGTTTTAATTCAAAGATGCAGAGATGTAAATCATGACGTTTTCATGTGCGCGATTGATTTTGAAAAGGCCTTTGATAAAGTTCGCCATGAAAAAATGCTACATATTCTCAAAACTACCGGTCTGGACGGTAGGGGCATTAGAATAATCGCAAATTAGTATTGGGGCCAGGCTGCATGTATTAGGGTTGCGAATCAGTGCTCTGAAGAAGTAAAAATCAAGCGCGAAGTTCGACAAGGCTGTATATTGTCACCAATGTTGTTTAATCTTTACGCTGAAACAATCTTAAATGAAGTGTTGGAAAACGCAAAAGAGGGAATACTCATTAATGGTATGCTTATGAACAATATCAGATACGCAGATGACACCTTGTTGCTGACTGGATCAATTGAACATCTTCAAGCGTTATTGAACCGAATGGTGGCATTCTGCGCGATATATGGACTCAAACTCAATGCAAGAAAAACAAAGTTTATGCTTATTAGTAAACAGGCAGCCGTAAATAATAATCACTATAACGTAACAATCGGTAATGACTCAATTGAACGAGTAAGTAATCTTGTATATCTGTGTACTCATATTAATGAAAGCTGGAACCCTAGTACAGAAATAAAAAGTAGAATTGCCAAAGCAAGAACAAGTCTTATGAAATTTAAGAAAATCCTGTGCAGTCATGATCTAAATTTGGAACTTCGCATAAGAATGGTCCGATGTTATATATTCCCAGTACTACTTTACGGGGTCGAAGCATGGACACTGACAGAATCGCTTTTAAAAAACCTAGAAGCATTTGAAATGTGGGTCTACAACCACAAAAAAAGAGTCACAAACGAAAGGGTTTTGCAACGTTTGAATAAAAGTTGCGAAGTAGTGAACACGGTTAAAAGGCGCAAATTGGAATACTTTGGTCATATAATGCGTCACCCAGAAAAATATGACATACTTCACCTTGTCATGCAAGGTAAAATAATGAGAAAAAGAAGTGTGGGCCGCCGTACAACTTCTTGGCTTAAAAACCTACGCCAATGGTTTGGGAAAACTAGCACTGAACTATTTCGTGCGGCTGTAAATAAGACAATGATTGTTAATATGCTGGGCAACATGAGAGCCAACGATCGACAAGCGGTCTCGGCACCTTAAGAAGAAGAAGGACAAATAATAAACCAAACAAGCCTTTACCACGTGGGAGGAGACTCTCTGATGCATCGATGCTGCATATAAACACCTAACGAACAACCAACAGCTTCAGGCCTGGTGGCCACAACATCTACATCTACAAGTCCCAAAGCCCGTTGCAGAACCAATAGCAAGACACCAAGAAACCGCAGACAGATACCAAGTGCCATCGATAAGTATAATCTGTGATCTGTTAAGTTTCAGCAAGTTCTTGTATACATATTTTTTTAATACATTACTTAATTATGTCTTTATGAAAAATAAACATGATTAGCTAAATATTATTGTTTTACTTGCTCCATTCTGGATTTTCATTGTTCATGTTTTTGATTAGGACAAGGTGGACTCACAACTTGGGAGGTTGAGCTAGTCTAGGGTAGATGATAACTATCATAGTTAATTGAAATATTATTCTTGAATCTTTCAATTATCTGGGGGTAATTTACTGTATCCCTTTGGCGCCCAACGTGGGGCCCCACGTTGGCGGGGTTGCCCCATTCTTCAACAGTGGAGGTGGAGACAATGAAAAACTATTTGGCCAATACTGCCTCTGAGCCAACAACAAGCAGATGATGAATGAGGAGAAAGTACAGAAAAATAACATTTTTAAATGTACATGACCAACAGAAGATAAGGATGAGTGTATTCATCATCATTGGCTCTACAACCCATGGTGGCTCTTGGCCTGTTCCAGAACCAACTTCCATTCCTTCCTATCCTTCGCCTTGGTTTTTCAATTTCGTCTTCTTAATACTCGGGATGAGTATAATAAAAAGTACTATTATGAGCAACTCAGAAAACTGTTGCATGAAATACCATTGTAAGATATAAACATAATTATAGAAGGAAGATTTTAACGCAAAAGTTGGTAGAAAAGATGCTTACAGACAAATAACCTGCAGAAAGGGAAATCACAGAGACAGCAATAAGAACAGAGACCGAATATTGATTGAATTTGCTTTTGAAAATAATATGCGTATTTTAAGCAATATCGTGGTATACTGTTGCAGAACGAAGAGATTAGGAAAAATTCCAAGAACAAGTAGATGGGAAACTATCGAGAAAGGACAAGACATAAAGAGTAAGTGGGAACGACTCAGAGAAACGATTTAACAAGCAGCCTTACAAAATCCTCACCAACAAGACAAAATGATTGATATGATCATCATCATTCTCTTTGCCTTCTCTCTATGCGGGGTCGGCTTCCCTAATTGCATTTCTCCACACAATTCTATCTTGGGTCATATCAATGTTAATCCCCCTTACCAACATGTCCTGCCTTATCGTCTCCCCCAGGTCTTCTTTGGTCTTGCTCTCCTACTCCTTCCAGGTATCTGCACTTCAGCTATTCTTCGTATTGGGTGATTAACTCCTCCACGTTGAACATGATCTTAACCTATGCTCTCTCATTATGGCATCAATTGGTGCCACATCTAGACTTCCCCTAATATACTCATTTCTAATTTTATCCTTCTTTGTCACTCCACTCATCCATCTAAGCATTCTCATTTCCTCCACATGCATTCGTTGTTCCTCTTTCTTTTTCACTGCCCAACATTCAGTTCCGTGCATCATAGCCGGTCTTATGGCTGTTTTATAGAATTTTCCCTTCAGTTTCATTGGAATTTTTCTGTCACACAACACATCACTCGCTTCTTTCCACTTCATCCATTCAGCCCTATTTCTACTGCATGCATCTCCATCTATTTCTCCATTACTCTGTAATGCCGATCCTAGGTACTTAAAACTATTGCTTTTCACAATCATTTCACCATCCAAAGATACCATTTTATTTGTAGTAACTCCATCTTTAAATTAACATTCCAAATACTCTGTTTTTGTCCTACTAAGTTTTAAACCTTTTTTCTCCAGAGCTTGTCTCCACTGTTCCAGTTTTGGTTCTGCGTCTCTTTCACTATTTTCTATTAACACTACATCATCAGCATACTGTAGCGGTTATTTACTGTAATTACTTCTAATTACAATAAAACTAGCGGTTCGTAATTTATATACGACTTTATTTTTTATTTATACAAGTTTACTTTACAAACTTTAGCTTAAGACTAACTCTAGTTACAAATATGTCCTATTTATATATGCGATACAGATATTCCAGAAATATCTATATATCTCCAGCTATGTCCATGTGACCGCTTGCACGTCATCGGCGCTGCATCGGCGTATCTCGAAACATCGATAGTGTTCTGTCTGTGCGGAGACGGGAGCTGGTATACGAGGGTAGGTCAATAATTATTTTGTTACACTGCTCCCCTCTTAAGATCTGAGCGTCCCGATCAGCAACTCTAGATGGCCCAGGATGGCGGAATCTACAGGATTCTCCAGCTCTGCATACACCCCTAGAAAAGAAGTAACAGTCTACTGTCTTTGAAGGGTATGACATCTTCGGGTTCATGCAACACACAGTAATCCGTACGCCAGTTTCTCTGAAGATCACTTCCAGCATGCTTCTCACAATCTTCCAATCCAGATTTTCTACTGCATGGCCAATTTTTGGTAAAGCCAAATCTTTGATGTCATAATTACAGACCATTTTCTTCAAATTAGTTAGAGCACGCCATATGTTCTCGTAGCTTGGCGTGTCCGTATAAGACTTCCTGGTCACTATATACAGCAAAGATCGAGGACCATCTTCCAATCGCAATACTCTTCCAATTTTAGGTTGTTGATTCCTTAACTCGTCCAGGCGGCCGAACTTTCTATTGAATACAGACGAGATTCCTTTAGTCATCTCGAGGTCTTGTGCAACACAGTGGGCTAGAGAGACGTTTTCTGGAACACCAAACAGATCTTGCTGAACTTCTGTGGTCACGCCGAATCTAGCACTCTTTCTTTCTGCGTAATTTGACATAAATTCCTTAAAACTTGGCTGTGGTGCATCTTTCATCTCCTGTTGGAGGACTCGGGCTTCCTCTGTTTCATTTGAGCCAGCATATGGTGCAAGACGATTTATGTGAATAACTTTTGGTTTACCGTTTGGTAACTTCTTAATTCTGTATATTACGTCATTTATTTTCTTCTTAACTTCATACGGACCTTCCCATTGTCTTTGCAGTTTAGGACACAGGCCTCGACGACGTTGTGGATTATAAAGCCAGACAAGATCACCTACTTCGAAGCTTTCATTCTTGCAGCGAGAATCATATTGATCTTTCATTCTGTCACTGGCTATCTGGATGTGTTGTCGGGCAAGTTCATGAATGTTGTTCATTCGTAACTTCAGGCGGTCTACGTATTCTTCGCCTGCAACATATTCCTCGGAAGGTCTGCAGCCAAACTCTAGGTCGCAGGGCAAACGAACTTCACGACCCAACATCAGGCAGGTTGGTGTTTGACCTGTAGTTTCATTCACGGCCGAGCGGTAGGCCATCAGGAATAAATGAATGTGTTGGTCCCAATCTCGCTGATGTTCAGATACAACTTTGGACAAGTGTTTACCCATCGTTCGGTTCATCCTCTCGACCATTCCATCTGATTGAGGATGCAGGGGTGTTGTTCTGGTCTTATTGGCACCAATCAATTTACAAACGTTTTGGAAAAGAGCTGACTCAAAGTTTCGCCCTTGGTCGGAGTGGATCTCCAAGGGAACACCAAATCGGCTGAAGAATTCTTTAACAAGTACCTCTGCAACGGTAGCAGCTTCTTGATTCGGTAATGCATAGGCCTCGGTCCATTTCGTAAAATAGTCCATGGCTACCAGAATGTATTTATTTCCAGCATCGGTTTCTGGAAATGGACCTGCAATGTCGATTGCTACTCTTTCCATAGGACTTCCAACATTGTACTGTCTCATGGGTGCTCTCTTTTTACCAACTGGACCATTACCGGATGCACACAGTTCACATTTCCGGCACCATCTTCTTACATCATCTTTACAGTTCACCCAATAGAACCGTTCTCGAACCTTTTGCAGAGTCTTCGTAATACCAAAGTGTCCACCTGATGTACCGTCATGCAACTGACGCAATACTTCTGACACTTTACTTTTAGGTACAATCAACTGAAGCTTAGATTCTGTACCATCATAGTTCTCAAAGGTTCTGTACAGAAGATCATCTTTTAGTATCAGGCAATTCCATTGGCTCCAGTAGGCCTTGACTTCCGGACTACATGCACTAATGTTTTGCCAACTAGGTCTCTCACCTCGACGCATCCAATCCAATACTCTTTTTATACATGGATCGTCTTCCTGGGCTTCTTGTAACTGTTGTGGCTGCCATTGCTCATTAACGACGGTGGTTCGTCTCACGGGGCAAAATCGTTCCTCTAATTTGGCACAGTGATTACAATTTGCACTGCATGGTCGTCTCGAAAGGGCATCAGCATTTGAATGAACTCTTCCGGCCCTGTGTTCTATCTCATAATCATATTCTTGAAGTCGTTCTAACCATCTTGCCATCTGGCCCTCTGGATTACGGAATTGTATGAGCCATTTTAGAGCAGCGTGATCTGTTCGAAGAAGGAACTTTCTGCCGTACAAGTATTTATGGAAATGTTCGCAAGCCTTCACTACACCCAGCAGTTCTCTTCTGGTAACGCAATAGTTTCTTTCTGGTTTCGACAGGACTTTGCTGAAATAAGCGATGACTTTTTCCTGTCCATCCTGGATTTGTGAGAGAACAGCTCCTATGGCACTGTTGCTAGCATCGGTATCCAAAACAAATTTTCCTGCCTGTCCCGGGTAGCTTAATATCGGTGCACTGATCAGAGCCCTTTGTAGTTGTTCGAAAGCTTTTTGACACTCCTCACTCCATGTATATTCTTTGCCCTCCTCCGTCAACTTTGTTAGGGGCTTGGAGATATTGGCAAATCCTTTGACAAATCGTCGGTAATATGTACATAGGCCAAGGAAACTTCTAATTTCATGTTTATCTTTTGGTACTGGCCAATCTTTAATTGCATCAATCTTTTCAGGATCAGCTGTTACACCATTACTCGATACAATATGTCCTAAGCACTTAACTTCTCGTCGAAACATGTGACATTTCTTCGGACTTAACTTCAAGTTCGCTGCCCTCAATCGTTGAAAGACGTCTATTAGATTCTTGGCATGTTCATCAAAGGACCTTCCAACCACAATTACATCATCCAAGTAAACCAGGCATGTTTTCCATGTTAGACCTCTTAAAACTGCCTCCATTAATCTTTCAAATGTGGCAGGGGCATTACATAAACCAAACGGCATAGCCGTAAACTGCCAAAGCCCTGATCCTATCGAAAATGCGGTTTTCTCCCGATCGGCTGGCTCCATGTCTACTTGCCAATATCCACTTTTTAAATCGAGTGTGGAAAACCAACGAGAACCGGAGAGAGTATCCAATGTATCGTCTATTCTGGGCAAAGGATAACTATCTTTTTTTGTTACCGCATTGAGCTGGCGGTAGTCGATACAAAAACGCGTTGAACCATCTTTCTTCTTTACCAGAACTACTGGTGATGTCCATGGACTGTTCGATGGTTCAATTACCCCTTGTTTGTCCATATCCTTGATAATCTCTTCGGCTTCATCTCTTTTCGCAAATGGAAGTCGTCTAGGCCGTTGTCTGATTGGCTGAGCGTCTCCGGTATTTATTTTATGCGTTACTATGCTTGTTTTTCCCTTATCCTTCGTGTCAATAGCAAAAACATCTTGATACTCTATCAGCATAGATGTCACTTTTTCCGTTCGTTCATGATCAAGATCTTGGCATCTTTCAATGATCATCTCAACAAGCTCCTTTGGATACTTCGCCTTCGATGATTTCTCATTGGTATTCACAGAGCAAATTGAAGCCACGGGAACACACTGCCCGATCAAAGCTCCTCTACTTAACTTGATAGCAGTTTCCCTTAAATTCATAACTCTTACAGGGATCGCATCTCGAACTTTTACCAAAGTTTTCGCCGTTAGGAACTCGACATTATCCACATCTTCGACCATCCTTAAACTTCCCTCTCGGCAGTGTCCATCAAGCATGGTCATCAGAATTTTCTCACTATTACCGGGTATGGTTACGTCGCATGTAGTAAGTAAGCGGATGACATCTTCTTTGTCGTCGTGAAAGGGCAACTCTTCACCATTGATCTTGAGAACTCCATTTTGAACATCCAATATTGCCCCCACTTTCCTTAGTACGTCCATCCCCAATATGAATTCGTCGGAGATCTCGGCAATTAATACTTGATGTTCAACTGTGGTCTGGCCAATGGATACTGACATATTAGCCTCGCCATATGTATTAATTAGCTCACCAGTCGCTGTTCTAAGCTTTACTGTTGCAGGTGATAATTTATTATGGTCTCGTACTACATCTGGACGTGCGATAGTTCTCGTTGCACCTGTATCCACCAAAAATGATCTACATCTATTACTGATACGACCTTCGATGTATAAGTTGTGGATTCCACCGGAGGACGTAAGGTTGACAGTTACTATGGGGGCTCTAGTTCTCGAGGTCGGCAGTTGCCCCTTGGTGTCGACCCGCTCTAGTTTTCCGACGGCTGTACGATCTTCTTACAATTACGACGAATGTGGCCTACGTCTCCACAATTCCAACATCTAGGCTCGCGTCTCTTTGGCATCTGATTACTTAATACTCTCCGTATAATTTCCTCCAGACGTTCATCGTTGTGTTCGTCACTTTCTTCAATGGTTCTTACTCTATGGCCTCGTGAAGTTTGACTAGCCGTTTCGTGTTCCAATGCAATAGCAAGTGCTTCATCTAAAACTTTCGGTCTTGCTAGTCGTAAAGCTTTCTGTAGTTCATTATCTTTCAGCCCATTGACGAAGGTATCTACTGCAATTTCTTCTAAAACGCTGTCTGGCACCTCTGGATAAGCCAACCGCACCACACGAGCCACATCTGCTTCAAATTCTTGCAGATTCTCACTTGCTCGTTGACTTCTACTTCGCAGTTGTGCTTTGTATACTTGTTGTAGATGGGCATCTCCATAGCGTTTTTCTAGACGAGTGAACAAGGTCTGGTAACAATTTTCTTGACCCTTGGGAATTGACCTTAATATATCTGCAGCATCACCTCGTAAAGCAGCAGTCAAGGAAACAGCCTTTTCTTGTTCGGTCCAATGATTGGCGGTCGCAATAGCTTCAAATTGTTTAAGGTATATGGACCAAGAGGACTTTCCATCAAATGGTGGTAATTTGAATCTCATATTATGCGACGTTTCGTCTCTCGGTAGTTCATCTTTCACCACAGGATCTAACGCTGCTGCATTAACTGATGGTTGTACTTTTGTATCGGTTATCATGCTCTCTAGTTGTTTGATCTTTTCTTCTACGGTCTCTACACTTTTCTGCATCTTATCGAATGTTCTAGAAACTTCTTCAAATTTCTCGTCGTTCTGTCTACAAACTTCTTCAAGTTTTTCGTTGTTTTGTCTACAGACCTCTTTAAAAGTTTCGTCAATTTTTTGCGAAACACTTTCGAATCTTTTAGCAACATTTTCGAATTTATCGTCGCTTTTTCTACAAGTTTCATCAATCTTTTGAGAAGTTTCGTCGAATCTTTTAGCAACATTTTCGAATTTATCGTCGCTTTTTCTAGAAGTTTCATTGATCGTTTCAGAAACAGTTTTTAATTTCGATAAGATTACTTGTTCTGCTGACTGGAAGTGGAAAGTCTCTGGGTCATCTCCGTTCTTCGTGAGGACATTCTTGAGTCGTGCTTGTAGGACTATCTTGCACCCACTGCTGTCTAATTCGTACTCTTCTAATTGTTCACGGAGCTGTTTTATGGTCAGTTCTTGTAGCAACATCTTTGGTCGGCACACACGTACTTTTCAAAATGTCTAAGTCTTTCCGAATACCGAACAATCAACGCACTTCAATTATTCCCGACGAATAAAGTTCAAAAGTCTTTCCGAATACCGAACAATTAACGCACTCCGATTATTCCCGACGAATAAAGTTCAAAAGTCTTTTTTTCACTTTTCATTTATTTACACTCCACACCGTTAACACCACTGTAGCGGTTATTTACTGTAATTACTTCTAATTACAATAAAACTAGCGGTTCGTAATTTATATACGACTTTATTTTTTATTTATACAAGTTTACTTTACAAACTTTAGCTTAAGACTAACTCTATTTACAAATATGTCCTATTTATATATGCGATACAGATATTCCAGAAATATCTATATATCTCCAGCTATGTCCATGTGACCGCTTGCACGTCATCGGCGCTGCATCGGCGTATCTCGAAACATCGATAGTGTTCTGTCTGTGCGGAGACGGGAGCTGGTATACGAGGGTAGGTCAATAATTATTTTGTTACAATACATTAGGCACCAAGGAATGCTACCCTGTATTTTCGTTGTTATCTGGTCCAAAACTAATGAGAATAAATAAGGACTAAGCACCGAGCCTTGGTGCAATCCTACTTTCACCTGAAATTTATCAGTCTCTCCCACACCTGTCTTAACACTAGTTGTTACTCCCTCATACATATCTCTCACAATCTTTACATATTCGCCAGGGACTCCTTTCTTATTGAGTGCCCACCACAGAATCTCTCGAGGAACTCTATCATATGCTTTCTCAAGATCAATGAATACCATATGAGCGTCGGTCTCTTTATTCCTGTATTTTTCCATCAGTGGTCTTACAATGATTATGTTGCCTACAATGCCTTATAATGTTGCCTTACAATATGATTGATATGATAATGATTGTAAAAGACCGATTGAGAAAAATCAATAATTTAAACAATAGAGAACTATATTCTGAAAAGAGAAGGGAGCCAAACAAAATATATAGAACAAAGAAAAGGTTATACCTAGAAGGAAAATTAAATAATACAAAAGAAGACTTTGTTAAGCGGCCCAAAAATTGCGTTATTGTTCGACAGTTTTGTCCGGCGAGCAAGTCTGTTCGAACAAACATGACGCAAAACGGAAGTGTGTGGGTTGAAAACTGTCGTTCTTGCTCGCTTGCAAAAATGATGGAATAATCTTTTTTGTTCGAACAGACTTGCCCGTCTAACAAAACTATCGAGCAAGAACGTAATTTATGGGCCGCTTAAAATAACAAAGTCAGGAAATACAGTCTAAAAAAGTATTTTACCTTTATATCAGCTATCCCATCTCCTACGTGTTTGTTTATGGTCCCTTTGCATGACTTCAATATTCTACTTTTTTATTTATGAACATATCTGTTATAGCTCCTTCTGTATAGGATTCTTTCGCGTTCTTTGATGTCATTTCAGTATTAGATTCTGTAATAACTTTTTCTATTTTTATAGAACTATCATCATTATCATCTGCTTAAACGTCTCCCTCTAGTTCTTGTTCTGCTTTTAAACGCTTTTCTCAAGAGCTTGTCTTCACTTTTCCAGTTTTTGTTTTAAAGCTCTTCCAGTGTTTTCTTAACACTAGATAATCAGAATGCATTAAATTGTCATCTGATTCATCACTAATGAGAATAATTAATAACAGCACCGAGCCCTTGTGCAATCCTACTTTCACATGCAAATCAACCAACCTTTCTCTATTTTTTTAGAGCTTGAAAAATTTCCTTGTTTGTTATTTTGGTGATGGTAACCGTTGCTTTATCTGTCTATCAGCTTAACCAGTTCTCTGTCAAATTCTTCATTTAATAAACATTCAAAGTACTTTTCCCATCGCTTTCTGCATCCTTTTTCTAAAGAATATCTCTACTAGAATAAAAAACCGCTAAGCGCCTTAAAAATTAGTGGCGCATACAATATTCCAGCTACAAAAGATCTGATATGAATATTATACGTGGCGCGAAAATGTATTTTCAAATTTGAAGTAGACGCGCCACAAAAGAGTAACTTTGATACAGTTTGAATTTTGAAACTCTTTTGTGGCGCGTTTACTTCAAATTTAGCAAATACTATGGAAAAATCTTTTAAAATAAAACTAGAATTTTGTTTTACATCAAAATGAAAATACATTTTCGCGCCACGTAATATTCATATCAGATTTTTGTAGCTGGAATATTGTATGCGCCACTCATTTTTAAGGCGTTTAGCGGTTTTTTATTCTTGTATCAGGAGTTTTTCAAAGTTATTTATAATTTAAATGTATGAAGTTGAATGCAATGTTCCTCTATTACTCGTTAAGCTTTACTCTGTCACCTTTGTTGCATTATCTCCCAAATGATCTAGTGTCCATCGAATGTACACTTTTTTTTTTTTTGGGAGGTGAGAATCTTCTAAAGACCGTCTGGGAAGGTGTCCCAGGTGTGTTGGATTCAATCCGCCACGCTTCACCATGTCGGATCGCCTACCAACCAAACTCACCTCCTCTTTCTCCAGACGACGAGACCGGGACCACTCTTAGCGAGTATATACACTGACCCGTCGACCTTACTCTTAACTCCCCCCTGGCACTTTTCGCGTGCGTTCCGCAGACTAAGTGACCCCCTAGTTGCCCCACCCCACACACACCTCGCAAAAGACCGGTCAGTGAAGACGACCGTCCCGTGCAACCCATGTGTGGGTGAGGCAAACCGGGGTGCCCCCCATCCAGCATGAAACTAGCAAGAAGATACCAGTCGGCAATTACGAGTAACTCCAAGCATTCATATTTTCATTCACTCACACTCACTCTCACACTCATACCTTATAAATTATTACGTAAATAGACTTCCCTATGAGAAATAATGAAAAACGATTATAAAAAAATTTTGTATGGATAAAATTATGGTACGATATTAAATAAAATAAATAAAATTAAAAGGTAAAATCGATAAAATATTTGTATACATAAAATTAAATAAACAAATAAATAAAATAAAGTAAAATAACATGGTAAAGCAGTCAGTGTAGGTTGGATGTAAAAGGTCCTCCCACCCTGGCTGCCCTCTACAACACAAACACGTTAAAATAAATAAAATAAATAATAAGGGTCAGCCTGCTTGCAGTCGCCTCTCTTTTTCCTCTTTGTGCTTCATTGTTTTTGTAACAAAGGCAATGACCAGGTCGAAGTCACTCTTGCTACTGATAGCTTTATCCATAAGCTCGTGAGGCTCGCCTAGAGGAGACCCCAGACCCAGCTGCAGCTCGGTACGCCCCGTACGGTATGCCGGGCATACGAATACGACATGTTGCGCGTCATCCACCACTCCACACTCGGGGCATAGATCGTCCGCGGTCTTCTTTATACGATAGGTATATGATCTGAACGATCCATGTCCCGTCAAGAACTGTGTAAAGTAGTAATTGACGCGCCTGTGCCTGCACTCGCACCACCTTACTACATCCGGAATCAGAGATCTCGTCCAGGCTGCCTTTTCGACCTCGGCTGCCCATTACCTCTGCCACATCTCTAAACTTCTGTTTCGCTCTTGAGGTCCTGAACCAATTGCCCCGTTACCCCTCTGATACATTCGGACTCTTTCTCTGGCCAGAATGTGCACCGGCACAGAACCAGCCACAACCTGTAAGGCAATAGTTGATACGGTTCTGTACGCGCTGCACACCCTGATCAGAGGTTTTCTCTGTACTCTAAGAAGCATGTCTTTATATTTCTTCTTCTCCAGGGCCTCGTGCCATACTGGGGCCCCGTAAAGTGCGATGGATAAAATTGACTGCAACATCACCGCTCTTTTATGAGATCCAGGACCCCCTATATTTGGCATTAACTTGGTTAACGTGGAGGTCCTTTCTTCCGCTTTCCGACATGCCTCTTGCACGTGTGGTCCGAATGTCCGTTTGTCATCAAAAGTAATTCCTAGATATTTAACTGTCTTCTGGGGTCTTATTTCGGAGCCTTTATACTCAAATACTATATCTTTTCTATCTCTCGGTCCCCTCAAGATTATCGCTTCTGTTTTCTCTACTGCTAGCTTTAGGTCATTTCTTTCTATCCATTCCGCGGTTGTCTTGATTGATTTGTTTACTCTCTATTTTATACCCCAATTCATGTCGTCTTCTACTAGTAGAGCCAGGTCGTCCGCGTATGCAATTGCTCTTACTCATCTCATCTTATTTACTTCTAGTACCCCGTTGTATAGTATGTTCCATAGTGTGGGTCCCAGGACCGACCCTTGGGGTACTCCCCTGGTCATTTCCATCTTCTTTTTTTATCGAATGTACACTAGATTTTTTTCTATTCGAAATAGATTTAAAAAAAATATTGAGATGACCGGCAAATGAAGTCGGATTGCCCGTTGCCAGATCAAATTTAGCGTCGTAATCACTACAACTACATAAACCATTTCGGGAATAATCATTAATTGGATTATACTTTTGTAGCTTAATAACTTCTAAAAGGCTTAACCGATTTTGATCAGTAAACATGAGTTTGAAACGTATTTACCAGTAGTATCTGATGGATCTAAGGTCAAGTATGATAACTAAAGCTATTACAGGAATTATTAGGAAATAGATTTGATCATATTTATGCAGCCCATAACTTAAAAATTCGAATTTTCCCGAATATGACGTTTACACCGTTAGATTCGTCTAGAGTCCTTCTACAAACGCTCAGTTATTGGCGTAATTCGTAGGTTGAAATTTTGAGTAATTGTCGAAAAACCAAAATTTTTAAAGTATAGTTTTTCAGTTTTTCGGCTATACTGAGCCGTGTATATGTCTGATCCTGACGGCTTCAACACCATTTTAAAGCTTAACTCAGCACTATTGATTTGGTGTATTTGCGGTTCTCCTGTCTTTTCTTGATCCGAAGATATATACCCCCAAAAAATATACCGTTTTGTACCTACCAAGTCCTCTAGCTGGCTTATGGGTGGTCAAAAGTCACAAACTACACCGGTTTTGAATCGGCTCAGACCCCCTTTTCAAACACAGAAGAAAAAATTCAAATCGGTTTAACTTTTAAACCCACATATATACATATCCACAAACATTCCCTTTTTTAAATAAAAATTGAGTCATATTTCTGAGCTCGGTAACTTTTGAATGGTATAACCGATTTTCAAAATTAGACATGCGTTGGAAAGGTAATGATCAGTACTATTAGAAGCCGTAAAGGTTGTACTTAAATTTTTGAAGTTTTTGGGAGTTTTGGGGACGAGAACGAAAAAAGACCCTAAATAGAAAGGGCCGTAAAATCCACACCCTTGGACCAAAATGAATGGTTGACATATGAATGGGTGAGTCTTTTCCTGAACTTTAAGATGGGATGTGGCCCATCTTTCAAATCAGTCAGATTTAGAAAATCGAAAATTTCGTGTATATGTACATATAGAGTGTCGCGTGTAGGGGGGTGTTGGTGTGCGCCATTGGCGAGAACTGCCGTTCTCTAGTAATAATCTAATTATTAGTAATCTAGTAATCTAATTTTTGCTTTCTTTGCTTTATGTTTGGCTAACTTATAAATCGTTGTTTCACCTTCCCTGTCATATTAAGTTAATCGTATAGATTTGTATACAATCAACTTCTGTTTTATTAAATAACTTAAAAAAAAACGAATGCACTAGTGCATTCCACCATTTTAGTTGGTATGCATGAGTAACAACAAAAAAAATAGGAAACTATGGTTGAAGGCGAGTCGTAATTCATGCAAGATGACATATTGAATCATTTCTAGCACACATTGCCGAGATGCTTAAAGGCATACTCAATTTTATGGTCTCGTTAAAATGGTGGTTCGCGACTGATTGGCTGCCGAACGGCCTTAAAAAAGGCCAGTTTGGAATAATGAGAAAATAAGAATGGGCGGCACGGGCAGCCCAAAACTCTACTAACTACCAATGTGAACATCCTCGACTTAATCACAAATGCAAATTTTTCTCGTAAAAACCTTCAAGCTGATATTGATGATTGGGTTTTCTTTAATAATCCTTTTTGCATACATGGATTATTATGGTTTTTATTAAACTTTAATGAATATTAAATAGGGTTTTAATTAACTGCATGTTTTTTGAGGCATCAAAATTACTTCTAAATTTGCATGTCAATTGGTAAAATAAAAAGAGCAAGGATTATTTTTTTTCTCCATTAGATATACATTTTTTAGCATATTATAGCCAACTATAAATAACAAAGTCAAACGAAGTGTTTTAGGAATATATTTTATTTGACGAGTCGATATAAAAGTGAGGGACACAGAATTTAAGCTTTTTTAGGCTATAAGGAATAGTTCTAGCTCTGTCACATAAAGTCTTTGTTTTTCTAAGGATTTTCATGTTTTCAATTTTATAACATTCTTTTTGTTCTGTCTGTGTCGGGTCGTGTTTCTGTCGCATGTCATTATTGATCTGGTGACAGTTTTGTTAATTTAATTCTGCCTTTGATGCTTTCTCTGAAGTGAGGAAGTTATACCAAAGAGAGACAGATAAAGTACTGGAACAGCATGAAAACAATGAGGAAATATGGAATATGGAAGAGAGATGAAAAAAATTGAGAGACACGTTATGGAACACTGCAAAACAAGTATGTGGAATAAGAAAGAATGGGAAGAATAATAAAAGAACTGGATGGTGGAATAAGGAAATAAAGCAAGCAGTAAAAAAGAAATGTGGAAGCGATACATAAACACAAATGAAGAGCAAGACAGAGACGAATATAGAAGACAGAGAAATATAGTGAAAGAACTAGTAAAAGATGCGAAGAAGAAGAGCTGGAAGGAATTCGGTGAAGAATGGAACGAAGGTTGTGGGAATAACAATAAACAGTTTTGGAATAAAATAAAAAGCATGAAAGGAACAAAAAGAAAACAAATAAGAGGAATTAGAAATAAGCGAAATGAATTGAAAACAAACATACAGGACATACTAACCATATGGAATAAGCACTATAGAGAAAATTTCGAGGCAAGCAACCAACAAAATGAGGAGAGAGGACAGCAGGAAAGAGAAGAGGATAGGGACAATTAAGTAGACGAAATTCATAACAAAGATATTGAAGAAGGATTGGCAAGAATAAATATTGGAAAAGCGGGAGGTGCAGATGACATAGATCCGGAGATGATGTACGTGGGAGATCGAGGCAAGTTTTGGCTACTGGAAATAATGAGGGAAGCATGGAGAACGGAAAAGATACCGAAAGACTGGGAAAAAAATTTATTGATACCAATACACAAGAAAGGAGATGAAGCGGAATGTGATAACTATAGGGCTATATGCTTATCATCAGTGGCATATAAAGTCTACACCGGGATAATAGAAAGGAAGCTTAGGAAAGAACTGGAAGGAAAACTAGAAGAAGAACAAGCTGCTTCTAGCAAGGAAAGAGGAACAACAGATAATATATACATACTGAGAAATATAATTAAAAGGAAAAACGAAATAGGAGAAGACTTATATATTACGTTTATAGATATTAAAGCTGCTTTTGATTCCATAAATAGAGAAGTAATATGGTCAGTAATGGAAGACCTGCAAATCCCGCAGAAGAAAGTAAGCGTGGTAAAAAGTACATATAAAAACGTACTTGCTAAAGTACAAATAAACGGAAAAAGATCGCCAATAATAAACCTAAGGTAAGGAAGAAAACTAGGGGACAGTCTCAGTCCAGTTTTGTTTTTATTAGTTATGGATAGAGTAATGAAAAGCTCTAAAAGAAAGTCAAGGCAATTACAGTCAACAATATTGTACAGGAATTTAGTACCAGTGAGAATGGAGGGATTACTGTATGCAGATGACCTAGTAATAATAGCAGACAACAAAGAGAAAATGCAAAAATTAATCGATATCTGGGTGGAAGAAATATAAAATTTGAAAATGGAGGTAAATGTAAAGAAAACGAAGACCATGATAGTAGCCCAAAAGAAAAGGAAAGAAATAAACCAAACGATATTTAGGTGCAAAAACTAAATAATAGAAACAGTCTCAACGTTTAAATACCTGGGAGTAATAATATCAGAGGATGGAAAGCTAGATCAAGAAATCTCACGCAGGGCGAAAAAAGCAAATAAGATCTATTATGCACTAAATAAAACAATATTTGGAAAGGAAGAAATAGATAAAGAAATAAAACTGAAGGTATACAATGCAATACCTGTACCAACTTTAATGTAAATATGCAAGTGAGACATGGGTAAACAATGCAAAAATAGACAGTACAATAAACGCAGCGGAGATGAAGCAGCTGAGAAAAATAACAGGAAAAACGAACTTGGACAGAATAAGAAATGAAGATATTAGTCAAAGACTGAAACAGGAATCGATAATAACCAAGATCCAAAAAAAGAAAATTAAAATGATATGGACACATTAACAGAATGGACCAAGGAAGACTACCAAAGCAGGTGATGGAATCAAAAATATATGGTAAAAGAAGAAAAGGGAGGCCAAGGAAGAGATGGATCGATCAAATTATAGAAATTGGACAGGAAAAAGGAAAAACACTTCAAAAAATGAAAGAGTTAGCAAAGGACCGCAAGAAATGGAAGATATGGATAGAGGATGAATAAAACCTCCGACGCCCCTGAGGGGCATAAGGAGTTTCGAGAAAGAAGAAGAGAAGATGCCTTCTCCATATTTGTTCATTTAGGCATCCTGCAGTTCTATTTGCTCTTTTCACTTGCTATTCCACTTCTGCTTAGAGCTTTTCCGTAGCTTTCATTATTACGATGAAAACATCAGATTTCCTTCACTCTATTATATACTTATTCTATTATCTGACCCTCCAGCTCCAACTTACATCTTAGTAGATTTTCTGTTATAACTGGGCATTTTGTCTTTTTTGGAGAAATTAATATGTTGTAAATCATCTTCAGCACTCTCGTCTTCATCACACGTTTGTTGGATAAGTGTGCTGCCCACGCGATTCTGAACATTCGGCGGTAGAGCACATCTCGAACGCTTCTAATTTGTTGAAATTTTTCACTTTTGTTGTCCAAGTTTCACATCCATAGAACAAAACGGATCAGACGTAGCACTTCAGTACTCTTAGACGTGTGGTTAATGACAGACTTCTACTGCACAATACAGAACGCCAGGTAATAAAGCTTTTTCATCACTTTCCACCCTGCAGTCAATCCAGCTATCCAGATATCTAAAGTGTTCCTTCTTATTAACGTGCCCTATCAAGTCCCCTTTGACGTTGGCGATTAACATGGCGAAACTGTCTTTGTCTTGAGCTATTCTAAATAGTTGTTCTGCTTTCTTTATTCCTGTCCGCTCCCTGATATTCTTCAACCAAGAGGCCTGCTTTCTACCAATTCTTCTGCGTCCTTCGAGTTCACCCATCATAATAAATTGAAGAATATTATACCTGTCTCTCCTTACTACGTGTCCAAAATAGGCCATCTTTCTATATTTGATGTTATCAAGCAGTTTGCGGGCAGCATTTGCTCTCTTAAGGACTGCCAAATTTGTCAGCATAGCCGTCCATGGTATTTTCAGTGTACGTCTGTGCAGCCACATTTCAAAGGCCTCCAAACGAATTATGGTGGATATTTTTAATGTCCATGCTTTCAATGCGCTTTCGAAGTTGAAATTGCAAGTTATCATTACAGGAGAATGACCTCATTTTTAAAAATGTCATGCGGGCTATCTCGATTCTACATGTTATCTATTTATCTGGATCTAGTTGTTCAGTAATATGGCAACCAAAAATCTGGGCACTCTTTGAATTATATGACCCTCAACATATAACCGTGAATCTTGATGGGCCAAACGGCTAAATACCATGTATTTTCTTTTTGAACAGTTTATGTTTAGCTCAAACTCTCTTCCCACTGTGCCAATGGCATTTAAAAGGTGTTGTAATCCATTCATACCATCACTTAAAATAACTGTATAGTCTGCATATCTGATTGTATTTATCAGAATTCCATTAGCTTTCACACCCCATTCCAAATTATGCAGCGCTTCCTTAAATATTCTATCTGAATATAAATTGAATAACAGTAGGGACAGAGGTTTTTAACACAATTAAAGTTAGGAAACTGCAATATCTGGGACATGTTATGAGGGGCGAGCGTTATGACTTGTTACAATTGATAATACAAGGAAGAATACAGGGTAGAAGGAGTTGCGGAAGAAGACGCATCTCCTGGTTAAACAATTTGAGAGCTTGGTTTAATTGCACTTCTGCTGATCTCTTTAGAGCAGCGGTATCGAAAGTGCGAATTGCCGTGATGGTTGCCAACCTTCTTAGAGGAGATGGTACATGAAGAAGAAGAAGGGGACAGTATACAACCCTGTCTGACACCCTTTGTATTTTGCATATTTCTGTTGATTTTCCATTTATGCAAACTGTCGCTGTTTGACGCCAGTATATTTTTTCTATGATTCGTACATCTTACTATCAACTCCTTTATCCTTTAATATTTTTATTAATTTGTGATGTTGTACTCGATCAAAGGCCTTCTCATAGTCAATAAATACAGCAAATACGTCTTTCCTTTGATCTCGGCATTTCTGCAATAATACATTTGGTGCAAAGAGTGCGTCCTTGGTTCCCAGTCTATTTCTGAAGCCAAATTGTGTTTCATCCTGGTCTTCTTCACATTTATCTCTTATTCTACTGTGGATGATACGTAGAAAGATTTTCAAAGTGTGGCTCATAAGGCTTATCATTCGATAATCGCTACTGTTTTTCGGACGTTGCTTTTTTTGGTAGGGTTATGAATTCGGACTTCAACCAATCCTCAGGGATATCACCAGTCGAATAAACATCATTGAAAAGTTTGACTAGTATTCCAATGTTTTCCTCATTTATGAGGATACCTACATTTCTGTAGGTATGTGTTCCACCCTTTCCAAATATAATTTTAGTACTGAGTCTTCGATATTAATTTTTCTGACCACCATGCATTTTGTTTTCTTTGCGTTGATTGTTAAGCCCTTTGCAATACATTCGTTGTTAACAGTGTTCAACAGGGTTTGAAGGTCATCCAGACTCTCTGCCAGTATGGCGGTGTCATCTGCGTATCTTATATTATTAATGATTTCACCACCGATTTAACGTTTCTTCAAAAATTGGTTCGGTGTAGGCATTGACCAATGTCGGTGACATAACACATCCCTGTCTGACACCACGCTTAATAGAAACTTTAGTTGAAACTTCTTGGTCCAACTTAATACAAGCGGTCTGATTGTAGTAAATATTTTTGAGCAATCTAATGTCGTACGTGTCCAGACCAACTAAGTCCAAGCATTGAAATAGTCATGTATGTGGCACTCTATCAAAAGCTTTTTCGAAATCTATAAAGCATACGTAAATATTTTTCCTAAGCCCAAATTCTCTTTTGTAAGATTATTCGCATGCAAAAAAGAGCTTCCCGAGTACCCATACCGTTTCGGAAACCAAACTGTTCGTCACCAGTTATCCCCTCACAAAGATTGTATATGCGAGAATGCAATATTTTCACAAAAAATTTGAGCGTGTGACTCATCAAACTGATAAGTCGATAGTCGCTACACTGTTTGACATTCCTTTTCTTGGGAATAGTTATAAATATTAATTCTAACCAGTTGTCTGGTAATTTTTCGCTGCTGTATATCTTGTTGGAGAAGGGGGCGATAAAAAGGGTGTATTGTTATTATTCTAGGGATAACTTGTAGATTGAATTTTTTGGAGCTTCAGTCATGTTTTACCATGTCGTATACTATCCAAACCAAGATTTATATAACTAAATTTGAAACAGTCTTTGATACATTTCACAATTTTTTAAAATTTTTCTAAATTTTCACGAATTATTTTTAATAGCATATGTATTATAGACCTGGATCCAGCGTACCAAAAAAAGTTGATTAATAGCAAGCTGAAAATTTGTTAAGAGCTTAACGGTGTCTAGTCGGACAAACTTGGATGTACGGGAACATTGGAACAGGGGAAGTTTTAATTGTGTAACAGGTTACAGGTTTCGAACGTTAGACTACGAAAACGTCCCATTTATTTCGTTGGACAGAACTTCCGATCGATTTATTACCCTTTCATTAAACTCTCATGCAAAAATCAGACTGCTATTTACCACCAACAAAATTTCTGTCATTTGACAAGTTCTACGTGTAGGACTTATTAAAATGCCCAACATATTTGTCGGACAAACATTATTTCATATATTATATAAAGTTCGCTATTTAATAAACTTAAAAACAACTTGCTAATAGGTTTCACAATCATAAACTTGTCAGTATGACACGTTCCACAATTAAAACTTCCCCTGTTCCAGTGTTCCCATACATCAAAGTTTGTCCGACTAGACACCGTTAAGCTATTAACAAATTTTCAGATTGCCACTCCACTCATTTTAATGAGTGGAATACGAAGAACATGTCAAATGACAGGAATCATGTTGGTTAGTAAAATAGCAGTCTGATTTTTGCATGAGAGTTTAATGAAAGGGTAATAAATCAATTGGATGTTCTGTCCGACAAAATACATAGGACGTTATCTTAATCTGACGTTCCAGATTTTTAAACGGTTCCACAATTAAAACTTCCCCTGTTCCAGTGTTCCTCCCGTACATCAAAGTTTATCCGACTAGACACCGTTAAGCTATTAACAAATTTCAGCTTTCTATTAACCAACTTTTTTTTGGTATGCGGGATCCAGGTCTATTAATCATTCAGCCAAACACAATCAGATTATAATGTAATGTCTAGTGTGTGTGTATGTTGAGTAAATGTCTTGTTACTTAGTAAAATCGACTTTATTGTCTTTACAAAGAGACGCTTATTTTATTAGAACATCTCCGGTCCTCAGGTAATTTCACAAAGTTCTTCTTCTTCTTCTTGCAGTACCGTCTCCTCTCGGAGGTTGGCTACCATCACAGCAATCTTAACTTTGTTGGCTGCAGCCTGCAGCTCTAAACAATTGTATTGAACTGCACCCGTACCACTCCCTTAAATTTCGCAACCAACAAATCCTTCTACGTCCCAAATTTCTCTTTCTCAAGATTTTTCCTTGAATTATAAGCAGGGAGTACTTTCCTCTCTCATTATGTGGCCAGGATATTCCAGTTTTCTTGTTTGTATGGTTTTTATGACTTCGCATTCCTTCTCCATCTTCAGTTAAACATCTTGATTTGTTACCCTCTCTGTCCATGGTATTTTCCACATTCTTCTGTAGCACCACATCTCGAATGCCTCAATGTTTTTTATGTCTATCTTTTTCAGTGTCCAAGCTTCATGCCGTACAACAGAACCTATAAACATAGCACCTTAACATTCTCGTTCTCAATCCCAGATTTATGTCTCGGCAGCATAGGAACTTTTTCATTTTGATAAATGATTATCTCAGTATTTCTATTCGCCTCTTAATTTCTCTTGTCGGGTCATTAGTATCAGTGAACCAAACCCCTAAAAATTTGTAGGACGTAACTCTTTTAACTTGCTTATTATTTATGGTTAAATTCAGATTGGTGTATAGCTTCTTTGTTACAATCATAAATTTAGTCTTTTTGATGTTCAGTTTTAGACCTTACTTTGGTATATGAGTGTTTATGTTTTTCATCAAATACTGTGTATTTGCTAGATTATCTGTTACTATTACCGTATCATTAGCGTATCATATATTGTTAATTAACTCTCCTTTAATGTCCATACCAATGTTTTGCTCTAGGAGCGCTTCCTGACATATTGTTTCGCTATATATATTGAAAAGTAGTGAAGAAAGCACACAACCCTGACGTACACCTCGACGAATCTCAATTTCTTCGATTAACTTATTATCAACCTTGATTTTTGCTGTTTGCCCCCAGTACAACCTGGATATGATGTTACTTGTCGCGACTGCCGATGTTTTTGCTTCTTAGGATTTCATATGTACAGTTTTTTGTGTCTGACTTTATCGACGGCCTTCTTAAAATCTTTTTAATCGTTTTAATTTCCTGTATATGACATATGTCAGTTGTCATTTTGAAAGGACATTTAGGAAACCATAGCAAGTTCATTCTGTCAGCGGCTTCGACTCCAGATAGTTGGATGCTTGTTACCTGTACCATGATCAAACTTTTTAATGTGTCGTTTGTGAAGTTCTAATGTGCGTTTTTTCAATGTTGAAATAAAAAAAATTTCAACCCTCCTCCAAGTTTTTTAACTTCGGAAGAAGAAGTTTATAAGAACTATTTCAATAAAAATTTTTCAATATTCAGTTGTCATGAGTGTATTATACAAAACATGTCTTTTTCAATTCTAGTGATTTTCGTCAAAATACATCCTGTGCATGGATTTTTAAAAGTTCGTTTATATCAATTATTAACTACAGATTGAGCACTAAATAAATTAAATATATGACATGGATGGCGAGATTATAACAAATTTATCGCACCGATGATGCATGAGGCTTGTGTAAAGCAGTGGAAATAATTTGAAATACAATTTTATTGAATACTGCACTGTGGTTTTGGACAGTGGTTTTTATTTTCATTACTCATCATATTTATAATCAAAAAATTATGCAGATAATTGGCGGAGTTTGCTGATTCTTGATAAATGTTTATTACATTTTTTATCAAAATTGAATTTTATTTATAAACATCAGATATAGATCCTTACCATTAATTTATGAAAACTCTCATTATAGTCCAATCAACGGCCATTTTCTCGTGGAATTCTGAGAACCAAGGTCGATTTTCTTGAAAATTTGGATGCATGTAGTAATTATAACCTTTGTCAAAATCTACCCTACGCCGAACCGCGCTTTTGCCCTGGGGGTTAAAACAACCCCATCTAGGGGATGCATTTTTTCAATCAAAATAACAATGGAAGTCGATAGACTGACCAATTCTGAGTAAATTTTATCCCATAAGATTTTTTTACAAAGTTGATATTTTCCAAGTTATTAGCGATTGAATCTATGCATTTTTCATTGAAAAAACTCACGTTTTATATCCGTTTTACATGAATAACTTAAAAAAAATTAATTTTATAGAAACAACTATAAGAACAAAATTGTAGCTAATAAAAAAATAAAGAGTTTTGCGTCAGAGAGACCTAGGTAAACCCACTCACGACTGAGTTATTGCTATTTAAAGAATGGTTATTTTTGAAGAACATCGAAATTGAGAATCTTTAATCTCAAATAACCCGAATGTGGTGCAATTTTTTGGGAAATTTTAAGAGACGTCTTTTAAAACTCATTAAAAAACCTTTCAAATAAGCTCTAGAAAAGTTTTTTGCATAATAACTGACTGACTTATGACGAAAATACAGTCGCCCTTTGCTATTTTCCTTTTTGAAATGTAAAAATTAAACCCTTGTCATTACATTCCTAATAGAAATGAATAGCTTCCCACTTGAAATTAACTTTATTTAGGTATAATTGATACGATCCATGCAATTTGACTGGTTTGGAATGCTCAGTTTAGAAAAAATAGTTGATTGAATAGAAAATTATATTTTTATAATTGTTAAAAAAAGTTCATCATCATTCTCTTTGCCTTATCCTATGCGGGGTCGGCTCGGCTTCCCTAATTGTATTTCTCCACACAAATCTATCTTGGGTCATATCAATTTCAATCCTCTTTACCAACATGTCCTCCCTTATCGTCTCCCTCCAGGTCTTCTTTGGTCTTCCTCTCCTGCTCCTTCCAGGAATATGCACTTCAGCTATTCTTCGTATTGGGTGGTTAACGTCTCGACGTTGAACATGACCAAACCATCTTAATCTATGCTCTCTCATTTTGGCATCAATTGGTGACACACCTAGACTTCCCCTAATATACTCATTTCTAATTTTATCCTTCTTTGTCACTCCAGTCATCCATCTAAGCATTCTCATGTCCGCCACATGCATTCGTTGTTCCTCTTTCTTCTTCACTGCCCAACATTCAGTTCCGTACATCATAACCGGTCTTATGGCTGTTTTATAGAATTTTTCCTTCAGCTTCATTGGAATTTTTCTGTCACACAACACACCACTCGCTTCTTTCCACTTCATCCATCCAGCTCTAATTCTACTGCATGCATCTCCATCTATTTCTCCATTACTCTGTAATACCGATGCCAGGTACTTAAAACTATTGCTTTTTACAATCAGTTCACCATCCAAAGATACCAAGATTTTTTTGTAGTAACTCCATCTTTAAATCAACATTCCAAATACTCTGTTTTTGTCCTACTAAGTTTTAAACCTACCCTGTCCTACTAAGTTTCAGGCTGATTGATCTGTATGAAGTTACTTCATTTATAGGTTTTCCAGGTTTCGGAATAAAGTATAAGCTCGTCAACTTTCCATTGGGCAGGAAAGTGTCGTAATCGGAGCATTGCGTTGAATATTGTTGTTACTAGCACGATCCCTCTTCTTGGGAGTTTTTTAATAAGACGGCCTTTGATCAAACCCTGGAGCCTTATATAGATTTAAGTTTCTTCTGATTGTCTCATGTACCTCTTTGACTTTGAAGAGTTTTGGAATTCGAGACATTTGATGTCGAGCTTCAAGAGTTTCTTTGATTTTAGCTTCTATATCAGGCGTGTTTTGCGATGGAAGAGGTTGAAAGACTCCCTCCAGATATTCTCGGAAGGTATTTACTTTTTCATCATCAGTGCATGGTTCAAAATCTATAAATGCAATATTAGTTTAATGTTAAATTCTCTTCATTTAAAATTTACATCTAAAAATTTTAATTTAGTTATTAGTGATTAGAGACAAACATTAAGTTCGACATCCCATTATGCAACATATTGAAGATATTCTTACAACCATATGTGACTACATAATCACATAGGTCTTAAGTGAATAATTCCATTTAACGAATACCTCAATAAAACCATCCATCCGTCCATCCATATGGGTCCATCATCCCCTGTTCACAAACTATTTTAATTAAAAACCAAAATCCCCTTTCATAGCGACCTCGCCATGTCCCAACAAAGGCCTAATTTCACAATCCGACACCCCTCGCTCACCCTCCGCTCTGGTTGCTCTTTTTATAAGGATAAGAATTGGCAATTATTAGAAGAACGTTGTTGTTATTATATTCATTACAAGCAGCCTTTGAAAGGGTGCCACAGGGTGCTTTATTATGGTCGAACGAATTCCGCGCGTTCGTCACTTGTTTTTTTTTACATAAAGTCATAGACGTAGATAAGAGTAACCATTACTCTCAGGTTATCATCACCGTTCCTAAAACATAGCCAAATGTAAATATTAAGAAAAATGTTTATTTTTATTATTTATTATTATATTTTTATATTTATTCTAAATAAATATTGAGAAAATGGCCTTTATTTGGAATATGGAGAATTTGAAATTGATCATTAAAAGAATGATTATAATCTATAAGGTGAAGTAAGTACGTAGAATCTGTTGTAGATTATTGAAAGCCCTTTTATGTTTTGCAATACATTTGTTAAAGGTTCTACCAGTTTGACCGATGTAAGCTTTTCGCAGTCACCACATGAAAGTGTCTGTACACCACCGTTTAATTACTTTTTCTTTTAAATAATTGATGGATTCGACCGTTACTTGATGGAAGTTCATTTTATCTCAAAATAAAACACTGAAAAACGTTTGTTTTCTATACTTCCACAAAATTTATTACAACTATGTTATTACTACAGCTGTTTCGGCAAAGTGCCTTTCTCAAGTGATATATTTTACAATGTGTTTGCCTTTTTAAGTCTTTAACTGAAGAGGTTGAGGAGTGGGGAGCTGTTTGTCTCGAGTTGGTCATTCAGAATTATATCTGTATTTTTCAATTTATTAATTTCCATTGATTCTAAAGTGATAGTTTAAGGCCTTTATTTTGAATATGTAGAATTTGAAACTCTTCATTGAAAGAATGATTATGATCTAGAAGGTGAAGTGCGTATGTAGAAGTGTCTGTTTTTCTATTGTTGAAAGCCCTCTTGTGTTCTGCTATCCGTTTGTCAAAAGTTCTGCCAGTTTGACCGATTTAAGTTTTCGGACAGTCACCACAAGTTAGTTTGTACACACCACTCTGTAGTTGCTTTCTCGTTCGGCTTTTATTGTTTTTAATATGTTTGCTTAAGTTGTTGTTAGTTCTGAAAGCTGGTGTTATTCCTTTCTTTTTTATGTATCTGGATATTTTTGTTGTTATTTTGAACCCAGAAGAACCCAGTACCTTCTGTTCTCTCACATATACTGGCAAAATAACAACAAAAATAGCCAGATACATAAAAAAGAAAGAAATAACACCAGCTTTCAGAACTAACAACAACGTAAGCAAACATATTAAAAACAATAAAAACCGAAAGAGAAAGCAACTACAGAGTGGTGTGTACAAACTAACTTGTGGTGACTGTCCGAAAACTTACATCGATCAAACTGGCAGAATTTTTGACAAACGGATAGCAGAAAAGGGCTTTCAACAATAGAAAAACAGACACTTCTACATACGCACTTCACCTTCTAGATCATAATCATTCTTTCAATGAAGAGTTTCAAATTCTACATATTCAAAATAAAGGCCTTAAGATATAATTCTGAATGACCAACTCGAGACAAACAGCTCCCCACTCCTCAACCTCTTCAGTTAAAGACTTAAAAAGGCAAACACATTGTAAAATATATCACTTGAGAAAGGCACTTTGCCGAAACAGCTGTAGTAATAACATAGTTGTAATAAATTTTGTGGAAGTATAGAAAACAAACTTTTTCTTTTGGCTCTTGTTCTTAATATATTTGCTTAAGTTGTTTGTTCTGAAAGCTCGTGTTATTGCTGATTTTTTGATGGTTGACTATTTTAATTGATAACTTGCCTGTATCTGTAATCGAGTAAAAGTTACTTAAATACATAATGCAAGCTAAAATTAACAAAAATAGCTAAGTACATAAAAAAAACTTTCAGACAAACAACAACTTAAGCTAATATATTGGTCAAATAACAAAATGGTCCCAGCAGTTGAAGCTGGGACCATTTGGTTTACCTGGCAATCTGACTGGCGAAATGTATTTATGATTACTGGATGACGTAATTAATCCTACTTTGACTGATACTTTTGAAAATGGCATATCGCATATATGACATATGGCGAAGATCATTTGACTTTTCAACAGAACGCATTATGCTTAACTTCAATCAATATTTGTCAATATTTAGACCAGAATTTTCCACGACATTGGATTGGGAGGAGAGCAGCAGCGGATGACCTCCTTGATCACCAAATTTGTCTTCCCTGGATTTTTTGTGGGGATGCCTTACAAGTCAAATCTATATAGAACACCATGCGTATATTTACAATATTTGCGTCAATAAATCACTCTGCCAATGCTTCGAAATATGGAAGAACTTTTCGAACACACCTTTATCTTTTTATGGACGCCAGAGGTCATCAGCTTCACTATTTAGTCGAATTTAAAAATGCATTTTTTAATAAATCAAATAAAGTATTGCACCGAATTTATTTAAAAATTTAAATACATAGGTACTACTATATAGGAAACTTATATAGAAAATTTAATATTTTTTGGGAGAATCGTTAAAATTTCTGTTTTTAATTTGACAGTTTTTTGACAATTATATTTTAAAATAAACGGGCAATCCAAATCAATCGTTTATTTGTTGGTGCAAGTGGACATGAATATGAAGTGAAATTAAAACAATAACGAAATAAACAAATATGTATGTAAAGCAAGCTTAATATTAAAAGCTTTAGTTATTATTTTAAATAATGTAAATGTGACAGGCAGTTCCTTTTATTTTAAATACAGACATCAGACATCTTTTATTTTAAATGTAATTATAGCTCCTCTGTTAAACTTATTTGTGCACGTCCATGATGGTATGAGGTTTTATTGAAAACCACCCTTGATGGTTGACTGATTGACGCCCTGTGTGAAAAGTGGATGGATGTTTGTATGTACCGATAGAAAGAATTGAATGTCAGCGTGAGATCCTTTTTTAAATATATTAACGCTCTGATTATGTGGCCAAGGCGCAACGTCAATGATGAAACTGTTTCTTTAAGGGTGACACTAAAATTATTATTTGTATATGTAAGTATGTACTGAGTTACAACTACAGTGGAGCCTCGATAAGTCGGATTAATCGGGACCGCGGCCGATCCGGGTTATCGAAAATCCGGGTTAGCTGGAGAATAATGTAAAAATTAATAAAATAGATATAAATATTAAACAAATACACATTATAAGTGCAAGTGCAAAAACATAAAATACAATATGCACAGTATATCTAAATTACGTACAGTTAGTTGTATACAGTATTGTTTATTTCTTGGTAAAAAACTCAAAGTGAACAAATGCTTGTTTTGTCTGATGAAAATCGGTCCGGGTTAGCCGGACTTCCGGGTTATCGGGATTCCACTGTAGTTAGTAAATTTATACGAGTAGTATAAATAGTGTCATGTATATCATGCCAATGACCGCGAAGGGTTAAGAATATCCGCCAGAAAAATCATAGCATGTGATTTGTCCTTAAAAAGACCACATGCAATGATGACAGTAAAAGTCTCGTGTTAGTGATCCCATAGTAAATTACGAGGAAAATACCAGGGAAAAACCTCATGATACTATCCCGACATGGTAAGTATTTGATTTTACATTTAGTTTACTCTCAAAATTAACACCAAACTCTGATTTTACATGAATGTTATTTTAAAATTTAAATGGTGTATCTCGATATGTTATTGCCTTACTAATCGGTAGAATGCATTAGAATGTGGTTACACATATTAAAAGAGGAAGTAAATAGAAAGATAATACCATGATAAAGAAATCAATAGAACAAATAAATAATTACTTTTACTACGAACAATTAAATCTATTGCTTAATTATTAATTCTTCTTTTCGAACGTCTTTTTCCACAATTTCATTTTGTAAAAAATTACTTTTTTGTTTATTTACGAATTTTAATCATTCAGATAAAATAGTATGGTATAACTAGACCCAAACCCAGACATCCAAAGTGAAAGTTATCCTCCAAGACCAAATTGTTCTCTATTTTCCACATAATGTTCAGAAAAAAGTCACACCATTTTGAGCGTCGGGTTTGGGGGGGGGGGAGAGGTAATTTCGTAGTTTTTTACGTTTTTCATAAATATTTCTAAAACTATACGATTTAGCATAAACAACCTTTTATATAAAAATGTTCTACATTAAATTTGAAATAAAAAAGGCTCTATACATAATCCTTCTAAAATAAACGGTTTCAAAGTAGTATACACAAAGTAGTACAGAGGTAGTATAGTATAATTGGTCAAAAAAAAAGGCCTAACCTAAACATCCAAAGTAAAAGTTTTCCTCCAACACCAAATTGTTCTATATGGTCTACATATTGTTCAGTAAAAAGTTACACAATTTTGAGCGTCCGGTTTGGAGGGAGATGTAGGAGAAGTCGGTAAATTAATAGTTTTTTTAAGTTTTTCGTCAATATTTATAAAACTATGCTTTAGCGTAAACAATTTTCTATACAAAAATGTTCTACATAAAATTTAAAACAAAAAAGGTCCTATACATAGTTGTTATAAAATCAACGGTTCCAGAGTTACGGAGGGTGAAAAGTTGAGGTTTTCGATACTTTTTATATTTTTTGGGCAATTTCCTACTGATTTTCTTTAACAGGATTGGGTTTTATAAATCAAATTTTCTATTTCGGTGGCCGATAGTATGTTAGTGATAAGCTCTTGAAGAAACGTCAACCTTACCACACAAAATCATCATCAATTGCCCAAAAAATATAAAAAGTATCGAAAACCTCCACTTTTCACCCTACGTAACTCTGGAACCATTGATTTTATAACAACTATGTATGGGACCTTTTTTGTTTTAAATTTTATGTAGAACATTTTTGTATAGAATATTGTTTACGCTAAAGCATAGTTTTAGAAATATTGACGAGAAACGTAAAAAAACTACTAATTTACTGAATTCTCCCCCATCTCCACCCCAAACCGGACGCTCAAAATGGTGTAACTTTTTACTGAACCATATGTGGACCATATAGAACAATTTGGTGTTTCTATAGTATGGTATAACTAGACCCAAACCCAGACATCCAAAGTGAAATTTATCCTCCAACACCAAATTGTTCTCTATGGTCCACATAATGTTCAGAAAAAAGTCACACCATTTTGAGCGTCGGGTTTGGGGGGAGAGGTAAATTCGTAGTTTTTTACGTTTTTCATAAATATTTCTAAAACTATACGATTTAGCATAAACAACCTTCTATACAAAAATGTTCTACATTAAATTTGAAATAAGAAAGGCTCTATGCATAATCCTTCTAAAATGAACGGTTTCAAAGTTACGGAGGTAGTATAGTATAATTGGTAAAAAAAGGCCTAACCTAAACATCCAAAGTAAAAGTTTTCCTCCAACACCAAATTGTTCTATATGGTCTACATATTGTTCAGTAAAAAGTTACACCATTTTGAGCGTCCGGTTTGGGGGGAGATGTAGGGGAAGTCGGTAAATTAGTAGTTTTTTTTATGTTTTTCGTCAATATTTATAAAACTATGCTTTAGCGTAAACAATTTTCTATACAAAAATGTTCTACATAAAATTTAAAACAAAAAAGGTCCTATACATAATTGTTATAAAATCAACGGTTCCAGAGTTACGGAGGGTGAAAGTGGAGGTTTTCGATACTTTTTATATTTTTTGGGCAATTTCCTACTGATTTTCTTTAACAGGATTGGGTTTTATAAATCAAATTTTCTATTTCAGTGGCCGATGGTATGTTAGTGATAAGCTCTTGAAGAAACGTCAACCTCACCACACAAAATCATCATCAATTGCCCAAAAAATATAAAAAGTATCGAAAACCTCCACTTTTCACTCTACGTAACTCTGGAACCGTTGATTTTATAACAACTATGTATAGGACCTTTTTTTGTTTTAAATTTTATGTAGAACATTTTTGTATAGAATATTGTTTACGCTAAAGCATAGTTTTAGAAATATTGACGAGAAACGTAAAAAAACTACTAATTTACCGACTTCTCCCCCATCTCCACCCCAAACCGGACGCTCAAAATGGTGTAACTTTTTACTGAACCATATGTGGACCATATAGAACAATTTGGTGTTGGAGGAAAACTTATATTTTTGATGTCTGGGTTAGGCCTTTTTTTGGACCAATTATATTATATTACCTCTGTAACTTTGGAACCGTTCATTTTAGAAGGATTATGCATTGGAGCTTTTTTATTTCAAATTTAATGTAGAACATTTTGTATACAAGGTTGTTCATTGTAAACCGCATAGTTTTAGAAATATTGACGAAAAACCCAAAAAACTACGAATTTACCGATTTATCCCCCTCTCCCCCCCCCCCAAACCCGACGCTCAAAGTGGTGTGACTTTTTTCTGAACATTATGTGGACCATATAGAACCATTTGGTGTTGGAAGAGAACTTTCACTTTGGATGTCTGGGTTATGCTTCTTTTGGATCAATCTTATCTTACTAAAACGAATCAGTCAGATAAAATTAAATTATTAAAAGCATTTGTTTACCCAACAACAAAAACAAATTGGTTTAATTTATTATTGTTTTGTATTTTAATTTCAAACTTAAATTGTGGCTTAATCCCAACTAAGGTGGTAGATTGCATCAGACGCCACAAGAAAATTGTTTCAGAACAATAATAATTAAATTAAAATTGTATAAACATTCTCAATTTCTTTGCAACACGAAAATGCAGCAGCTGCATAATACTATGGTCAAATCTGAGAGTGCAGGAAGAGTCTATATAATAATTAAATTGTTTATAACAAATTCCCATCACTTCCAACGCAAAAGCAAGTTTGAAAGTCGAATTCTGCCCTGGCCCCGCGACTATAATATTCTTAGTGCTGAACAGTGAATTTTCGTATGCAATATTTGGTGTAATAATAATTATGAAGCGTAGCCGCCAAATATAAACAATATTTGTCAGCTATTCACAAACAATGTTCTTCATAATAAACATAATATAAAGAAGAAATAAATAATTAATTTTACTTGAATAATTAAATCTATTATATAATTATTAATTCTTCTTTTTTCCTGTAAATAAATCTTTTGTTAATAAATAAACAATGGTAAATTATTTTTTTTAATTACCAAAAAATATATCAAACGTTTTTGTAATATTTTATGTTACTCATACTATAATAATAAGTATACATATTTTTTAATATCCATTAAATCATTGTTTTTAAACTGTATTATTTTATAATAAAAAGTTTTATGAAGAAATACTTAACATAAGCTAAGTTGTCAAAATAAGTTATTATTTTTAGGTTCGGACCTCTTCTTGAGATCAGTATGTTTTATCCGTTGATTGATACTAAAATTAGACAGTTAGCCCAGTCGGGATAGCATTTGACCTTGCATTAGGAGCTGCCCCAAATTTTATTTTTCTAATCTTTAGGGAGAGTCAATATTAGTATAAATTTAAAATCTCGACTGAATTCCGCCGTTGCGTTAGCCGCCATCTTGATTTTAAACGAGATCCGTTTTTGCTCAATATCTCCGCCATTTTCAATTTTTTGACAAAAAGTGTAGAAACTTAAATTGTTGAAAATGCGATTTTCTATAGTTTCATTTATTATAATATTTTTCGGTCGATATTTTCCGAGTTATGAGGGGAAAATAGTGACAGTTGTAGCATAATTATTAAATTATTGAATTATCTCGTTTATTGTTAGTTTTACAACAAATATATATCTATACAAAAAGGAAGAGAATTAAATTTTGTACAATTTTGATGCCGTACATTTTTTTGATAAAATCAATATTTAAGGTAGTACGTATGTGGTAACGGTGCGAGCGTAAGACCTGATTGATTTTGTAGCAATTGTTTTTGTTCAATATCTCCGCCATTTTCAACTTTTCGACAAAAAGTGTAAGAACTGAAATTGTTGCAATTACGATTTACTACAATTTTTCGATAGAACCAGTGGCGGGTCTACAAGGGGGGGAAATGGGAAAATTCCCCCAAACAGGGTCCAAAATTAAAAAAAAAATTGTTGAAACATCACGATATATTAGCTGATCTAAAACTTAAAATATCGACAGACAAATTCAACCAATCAAACCCGCTAGTTAATAAAATTAAGTAAACTTAATAAATATAATGTCTTTTTATGTCTTTTATATACTTAGTTTGGTTGATGTTTCATTGGAAGTTTAAAAAATTGTATAAAATATAATTCTCTTTATTTTTGTTTATGTACAATTATGTCGTAAAGTTAATAATAAATGAGACAATTCAATAATTATGCTTCCCTTCCGCTTCCATTATTTTCCCCCTTAACTCGGAGAATATTGATCGTATAAAAAATTGTGCCAAAGAAATTGTAGGAAATTGCATTTCCAACAATTTTCTTTCCCACCATTTAGGTTGAAAAATTGAAAATGGCGGAGATATTAAGCAACAACAGTTCTCATTTTAAATCAATATGGTGGCTAATGCAACCGCGGAATTCAGTCGAGATTTTAAATTTACACTACTATTGATCTCTGCTAAAGGATAGAATTATAAAATTTGGGGCAGCTCGGAAATAAAATTCAATTCAATAATTATGCTTCCCCCCTCTGTGGCGCAGTGGTAAGAGCGCCTACTTTTGAAACGAAAGGTCGGGAGTTCGAATCCTACCAGGGGCAGAAATTTTTCATTTATTATAAATTAATAAATGAAAAATAGTTTCTGTCCTTGTGGGATCGGTACTCACCGGAGGGACCGCAGACGTTCGGAAACAATTAGCGTCTCTTTGCAAAGACAATGACGTCGACTTTGCAAAGTAACAAGACACTTACTCAACACACACACACTACACATTACTCCCCTGACTTAGTGATAAGTTATACAATTACGTGGCTAAAGGTTCTAGTTCTAAACCAAAGCCAGAATCAGAGAAAAAAAAATTATGCTTCCCCCACCACTTTTTATTATTTTCCCATGTAACTCGGAAAATATCAACCGCATGAAAAAAATTGTTAAAAAGAAATTGTAGGAAATTTTATTTTGAACAATTTTAGTTGAAAATGGCGTAGATATTGAACAAAAACAATTGCTATAAAATCAATCCGGTCTTACGCTCGCGTCATTACCGCATACGTACTACCTTAAATATTCATTTTAGCAAAAAAATTAAAGAAATCAAAATTGTGTAGAATTTAATTCTCTTCATTTTTGTATTGGTATATATTTGTTGTAAAATTAATAATAAACGAAATAATTCAATAATTCAATAATTATGCTCCAACTCCCACTATTTTCCCCTCATAACTCGGAAAATATCGACCGCACGAAAAAAATTATAATCAATGAAATTATAGAAAATCGCATTTTTAACAATTTCCGTTTCTATACTTTTTGTCAAAAAATTGAAAATGGCGGAGATATTGAGCAAAAACGGTTCTCGTTTAAAATCAAGATGGCGGCTAACGCAACGGTGGAATTCAGTCGAGATTTTAAATTTATACTAATATTGACCCTCCCTAAAGATTAGAAAAATAAAATTTTGGGGCAGCTCCTAATGCAAGGTTAGGCCTGTTATTCGTCTAACCCGACTGGACTAAGTAGCCGTGGCAATTTTTCAGCGTACGAGTCCAACATTTCTAGTCTATTTAGTCCAGGGTAATAAGGTTTTTTCCATGACACTTCAACAGCCAGGGTACTGAAGCGCTTTTTCGACAGGTAATACCTATAAGAACAAATTGTTACTATTTCCTGAGTAGGATCTGGCAGCCTTTTTTATTTATAAACAATTTAGTGTCAAAAAACGGTCTTTTCTCCTTTTTTTTTTCAAATTAATGAAAAACAGTAAGACTTATGGTTTTCTTGGTACAAACATCTTTGAGAGAATGGAAAAGGCTTTAAAATGGCATATTACAAAGTTTAATACACTTATTTATTGTTAATATAATTGCGAAAAAAGTCATAATTTCAAAAAAATTAATTTTGCAATAGCTATTGTAAAAATAAGTGTACAGCTTTGAAATTTTTCCCAAATGAGGGTTATTTAGTGCTTATAATGTGACAAAAATTCCAAAGCGATTCATTTAATTGTTTAAATTTTATCAAATTTTTGTTCCCAGAGAGCAATTGTTTTGCAATAACATAAGTCAGAAAAAAATAATGTTAGAACCATTCTATAGGTTACAAATGAAAGGGCATGAGCTAAACTTCCAAATTGGTTTAAAAAAAGTGAATAAAAAATATTTGTTAGTAATAAATAATTATGTAAAAGTGTGTTTAATTTTTTCTTATAAACTTTTTGTTTTTTTTTTATATAATAAATTATATATATTTATTACAATTTTTCATTAATTATCATATAACATTACTTGGTAGTTGTGCACCTAAAAATGGTAAAAAATAGATTTTTTTGAAAAAAGTGAAAAAAGTTTATAATGAAAAATTGACGATACTTTTGCATAATTATTTATTACTAATAAATGCATTTTTATTCACTTTTTTTAAACCAATTCAAAAGTTTAGTTTATGCTCTTTCATTTGACACCTGTAGAACATTTTATTCTAACATTTTTTTTCTGACTTATGTTATTGCAAAAAAAGCTCTCTGGGATAAACAATTTGAATAAAATTTAAACAATTGAATGAATCGCTTTGAAATTTTTGTCACATATTAAGCACCAACAAACCCTCATTTGACAAAAATTTCAAAGCTGTAAACTTATTTCTACAATAGTTATTGCAAATTTTTTTTTTGAAATTTTGACTTTTTTCGCAATTATATTAACAATTAATGAGTGTATTAGTCTTTGTTATACGCCATTTTAAAGCTTCTTTTTTCATTCTCTCGATGTCTGTACTAAGAAAACCATCAGTCGTACTGTCTTCTATTAATTTGAATAAAAAAGGAAAAAAAAAAGCCGTTTTTGACACTAAATTGTTTATAAATAAAAATGGCCGCTAGATCCTACGCAGGAAATAGTTACAATTGTATAGAAAAAATGTACCTGGCTGTTGAATTTAAGTGTCAAGAACAGGGTATATTTTTGTCTAATTACCATGGCGTAATTCGAGATTAAAACCGAATATAGACGGCTGGTCGAGTGCAGTCAAATGGCCGATATAAATGGTATAAGGTAGCGTTCAAGTATTACGTAACGCGATTTTTAAAGATTTTTAACGCCCCCCCCTACGTAACGCACTCTTATGGGAGTTTAACTATTGCGTAACGCAATTTTTGAAGATTTTTGACCCCCCCCCCCAACCTGCGTTACGTAATATTGAACAAACATTCAATTGAGGAACAAAACAATACCGATTTGGTCTAAAATATTTTAATGTACTCATAATGCTGAAATTTACTAAAATTTTCTTAATAATAATTTTCTCGTTTGTTTATACCACTGATGGTATACCAATGATTAATAGCACTTGATACCAGTGATTAATAGCAAGCTGAAAATTTGTTAATAGCTTAAGGGTATCTAGTCGGACAAACTTTGATATATGGGAACACTGGAACAGAGCAAGTTTTAATTGTGGAACAGGTTAAAAATTTGGAACGGTCAGACCACGAAAACGGCACATGTATTTTGTCCGACAGAACAGACAAACTCTCCGAACAGAGATTAAACTATCATGCAAAAATCAGACTGCTATTTATCACCAAATGGGCGTTTTAATGAGTGGAACATGTAGAATATGTCAAATGACAGGAATTATGACAGGTGATAAATAGCAGTCTGATTTTTCCATGAGATTTTAATCTCTCTTCGGAGAGTTTAAGTCTATTCTGTAGGACAAAATAAATGTGCCGTTTTCGTGGTCTGACCGTTCCAAATTTTTAACCTGTTCCACAATTAAAACAGCCCCTGTTCCAGTGTTCCTATATATCAAAGTTTATCCGACTAGACACCCTTAAGCTATTAACAGATAATAAAGCGGCTGGCCTGGACGACATACGAACAGAGCAAATAAAGAACTTTAAACTAAAAACCGTAGAGTGGCTCGTAAAAATGATGAATTGCTGCATCCGTACATTACAAATCCCCAAAATCTGGAGAAAAGCTAGAGTGGTAGCCCTCTTAAAACCAGGGAAGGATCCGGCGGATACAAAGAGTTTTAGACCTGTATCTCTCTTGTGCCACCTTTTCAAGGCCTTTGAAAGAATGATACTGAACCGGATCGCAGAATATGTGGAGACTAAAATTATTCCAGAACAAGCAGGATTCAGGCCCGGAAAGTGGAAGGAAATAACAGGAGTAGCGTTCATAGACCTAACTGCCGCCTATGATACAGTTAACCATCAACGGCTACTCGCAAAACTCTACGAAACTACAAAGGATTTCCGACTAACAAGGTTAGTGAAATGTCTCCTCCAGAATAGACGCTTCTACGTAACGCTCCAGTCCAAGAACAGTCGGTGGAGGGACCAAAAAAATGGGCTACCACAGGGAAGTGTCCTCGCGCCGATTCTATACAACATATACACCAACGACCAACCCATACACCAACAAACAAGGCAATTTATTTACGCTGATGATACAGCGGTGGCAGCTCAGGGAAGAACCTTCAATGAAGTCGAAGTGAAACTGACAGATGCCCTGGGAGACTTAGCTCTATACTATGATAAAAACCATCTGAAACCCAATCCCACAAAAACCCAGGTATGTGCTTTCCACCTGAGAAACAAGCATGCCCGAAGGTCGCTGGAGGTGGAATGGCGTGGTCAGATGCTGGAACACAACAAGACACCAAAATACCTTGGCGTCCGTCTAGATAGAACTCTGTCTTACCGATACCACTGTCAAGATGTCAAGAAGAAAGTAAGTGCCAGAAATAATATCATCCGCAAGCTAACTAATACAAAATGGGGAGCACAGCCACACACTCTCCGCACTTCTGCCTTGGCATTATGTTTTTCGGCCGCGGAGTTTGGAGCACCAGTATGGGCAAACTCCGCTCACGCAAAGAACGTCGACGTGGCTCTAAATGAAACGGTCCGTATAATATCGGGTTGCCTGAAACCGACACCTATCGAAGAGGTATACCCCATTGCTGGAATTGCTCCACCACCTATCAGGAGGAAGGTCACGTCAGAGGTAGAACGGAAAAAGCAGGAGACGGACCGAAGACACCCCTTATATGACCACCAAACTCAGCCAAGCAGACTAAGATCTCGGAAAAGCTTCCTGAAAACATCAAGATCCATCCCCGAAGCGCCAGAGACGCGCCGAATACACCTATGGCAAGCGTCAGCTACCGCGACACATTTTCCTCCCTCGGAGGAAATGGCTGCTGGACACAATTTACCGTATCCGACTTGGAAAGCGCTAAACAGACTAAGAACCGGCGTTTCACGTTGTGCTAGTAACCTGAAAAAATGGGGATACCAGGAGGACGATACCTGCGACTGTGGCGCGGTTCAGACCAGCCGGCATCTACTATCATGCACAGAGATGAGAGAGACCTGCACAGAACAAGACTTAATTATAGCAAATGACAGGGCCATCTATGTGGCCAACCATTGGACATACAGAATTTAAAGTTGTTGGTGTTCCGGACACGGAAAGTAAGTAAGTAAGCTATTAACAAATTTTCAGCTTGCTATTAATCAATTTTTTTTTCATACGCGGGATCCAGACCTATTATAGTAGTTTAAATTTATTCCACCAGAGGTCAAATACAGATACGAAATATTAAACAGATACGAAGCGAATATGTTCGATAACGAAGCGAAGGGTCAAAAATCGAGGCCCAGCACATTGAAACTCCGAGTTAATGTTAAATAAATTGTGAATAAATCGTGTTATTTTATAATAAACAGTTTTATGGAATTTTATAAAGAATTATTTATAAAAATCTGTCAGAAGAAGTTATTATTTTTAGTGTTTAGACCTCTTTTCGAGGTCAGTATGTTCTATCCAATGATTGATACTAAAACTCGACAGTAGCCGTGGCAATAATTTTTCAGCGTACGTGTCCAACATTTCCAGTCTATTGTCCGATGCAGACGCACTGTCTCTCATTGTCTCCCATTGTCGACATAAAAAGGGATCGATCTACATAGTTGTCAGTACCAGAGAAAAGATATCCATAAGGAAACGTATACCAAGAACCAAAGAAGCCAATCAAATTGATCACATCCTCATCTCAAAAATATGGGCAACAGAAATAACTAATATCAGAACGTATCGCGAGACGAACTCTGACTCATATCACTATCTTGTGAGGCCAGAATTGGAACGTTGGCAAAAGGAAGAAATAGTCAAATTCAAAAAAGGAATGTTAAATTATTTAAAAGTCCAACAAAGAGACAAGTATATCAAAATACTCTCCAAATAAAGCTCAATGGAACCAGAGAGGAAGATACTACAGAAGAGGAATGGACACGATTAAACACAATAATAACGGAATCTGCAGAGGAACCTGTTGGAAAAGCCAAAAGTCAAAGAAATGCGGACTGAAAAAATTATGAATGCAGAACTGCAGTAGTGGAAATAAGGAAAGCTGGGTTTAACCAACTTCAAATAAACACAAGAGATTGCAGGAAAATTTTTAACGAAAAGAGAATACAAGTGACTGGAATCCCTTTCGTGACCGGCTCACACGATCGTGAGCTCATGTTTATGTGTGTATCAATATCAAAATAAACATATTTTTCTTAGGAAAGATGATATCAATATGTTGTGTCTATCGTGTATTATCAGAGTAACTGAAATTGTTTAACGAATTCGCGCTTAGTTTGCAATAGAATATCCTATAAAGAAGGCTGTGTATTTTGACGACAAAACCGATAAAGGTAAGTAAAAGATATCTTGTTTTTTATATGTGTTTATGTTATTGTAATGGGGTTGTGGTATAGATAAAGTTTCAACTTCAAGATAATAAACAAGATTTAAGAAATTATTGGTTTGTTTGTAGAGATCTTGTCCCGTAAAATTTGAATATCACGATAGTGAGTTGCCGTCACACATTCAATTTTCAAAGCAGGAAATTAAAATACTAAATATTTATTGGTTTGACTTTTTATTAATTTTTCTAAATTTTAATGATAAAAGTAGTTTTTCTAATTATTACAGGTGTGCCTCTCACCAACGATTTGGCTCTAGAGGTGTTAAATGATGGTGAAAGGGAAGATTTAGATGGCGAAAATGATGTTGCTTTTGACGTTCAGATGTATAAAAATAACACCGATGACAAGGATATTGAAGAAACTGTATTAGATGAAGAACCTGTATTGGATGAAGAACCTGTTCCTTCAACGAGCTCTTCTTCAGCAAAGAGGCAATGGAAAGACATGACATTTCAGCAAAAAATGTTTGTTCTATTTTAGTTAGTATGTAATAGCATATTAAACAATTATAAAAATAATTTTTATTTGGCCCTAATGGTGTTTTACGTTTAATAAAAATGAATTTTTTCATACACTTACGATCCCGCATTCATAGAACATAAGCCCAGAGCGCACGAACATGACATGTCATTTGTGACAGATTCAAACAATGAATTTTTTTTTCTGCATTTTTTACACCTTTTTTATATACCATATATCATATTTATTCAAAGGGAAACTTCATTTTCACTAAAAAAATTCAGGCCTGAAAGGGATGTAGAAGAAAAAAGAAAGGGTTTTGAAACAATAAGTACAAGAAATCCTAGAGCATAGCAACAGAGAAGAAAGCAGAAAATTCTATAAAAGAATAAAAGAAAGCACACAATCATTTATTAGAACAAAATTGGCGATATGCAAAGACAAGGACGGAGAACTACTAACAGAGAAGCAAAAAATTATAATGGGATGAAAAGAATACTTCGAAGAAAACTTTCTTCTTGTAGTAGTGTCTATCCATGTAGTGTAATTCGCACACAGCTCCTCTGAAAATATTTGTGGTTGTTGTGTTGAACCACCTACGTAGATTTTTCAGCCAGGTATTAGAAATATTAGATAATAAAAGGTACAAATAAAAGTAAACAGACTATTTATTTTAAGCGAACCGTATTACAATAATATACAAAAAAGAAATTAAGATGTTTCTTTTACAAAATATTCTTACAGACTAAATACCAAACCGAACTAAAACACATTTCTCGCATTCACATCCCTTGTAACATGATACTTTTGTGCAATTTTACGTAAGAGGGTATCGGCCTAATGGTTCTAAGAAGTGGGCCTCCCATGAAGAAAGACTCCACGTGTTTCTAACACTTAACAAAAATATATTATATTTGAGTATTAAGTAAATTCCAACACCAGGAAATACTCCGCCTTCCTGGTCCACGTTTTTCTTCTACTTTTCGCTGTAAGATTAGTTGCAGCAGCCCCATAGCTCTCGTTGTTCCTCATGATGTGACCGAGGTATTAAATTTTGGATGTTTTTATTGTAGTTAACCTCTTTTTCTTTTTGAATTCTTAACAAAACATCCAGATTAGGAACGTGATTGGTATAAGATATCTTTAGGATTCGACAATAAAGAAAGAAAACCTAAATGCAGACAATGAAAATGATCAAAATAAGGTAATATGTTATACAGCGGACCAGCACATTGAAAATCCAAGTTAATGTTAAATAAATTGTGAATAAAACGTGTTATTTTATAATAAACAGTTTTATGGAATTTTATAAAGAATTATTTATAAAAATCTGTCAAAAGAACTTATTATTTTTAGTGTTCGGACCTCTTCTCGAGGTCAGTATGTTTTATCCAATGATTGATACTAAAACTCGACAGTAGCCGTGGCTATAATTTTTCAGCGTACGCGTCCAACATTTCCAGTCTATTGTCCGATGCAGACGCACTGTCTCTCATTGTCTCCCATTGTCGACATAGAAAAGGTTCGATCTACGCCAACCGGGATTACGTCCGTTCTGTCCGCGGATCATCCCGGATTTATTATTATTTATTTGCCGCCGAGCAGAGTGCTCCTCTATAAATCTCTTTTAGCCGTTGGCAACTCCGTGTATTACCGAGAAATGTGAATGGAGTAAGGAAAGTCTTAGATGATACAGGAAGGAGACTTTAACAATTATCCAACCAGTAATCTTAGTGGCAATACTTTTCGATATACCTACTATATTGTATTATAATATCCAACAAATCATTTATTTTTTTATGTTTTAACATTATTAATTATATTGTCTTCTTCTTCTTCTTCTATTTTTTGTAGACATAATTCTGTCTATTTTTTGTGCCACCAGTAAATTGTCGTTCCATCGTTTTCGTGATCTTCCCACTAATCGTCTTCTTATTGGAGAACCGTCTATCGCCGTCCTTACTATTCTATTAGTTGTCATTCGGCTTATGTGGTTGTGCTATTCTACCCTTCTGTTTCTTACCCAATTGTTAATGTTCTTCACCTTGCATTTCTGTCGTAAATGTGTACTTCTAACTCTGTCACATAGTGTTTTGCCAACGATTTTTCGAAAGGTTTTCATCTCTGCTGTTTCTAGTATTATTTTTTTCTCTCTGAATCACGTTGTGTTTGTGCTGCTTGTCTTATTATTGGTCTGATGACTGTTTTGTAAATATTTCCTTTTATTTCTATTTCGATATTTTTATTTCTCCATAATGTTTCATTAAGGGAACCAGCGGCTCTGTTTGCTCTATTCACTTGAGCTTCCACTTCTGTTTCAAGCTTTTCGTAGCTGAATAGTGTGATGCCTAGATATTTCAAATCCATCACTTGTTCTATTATCTGACCCTCCAGCTTTAATTTACATCTTAGTAGATTTGCTATTACAATCCAGCATTTTGTTTTTTTTTTTGGGAAAATTAATACGTTAAATTTTCTGGTGGTTATATTAAATTGGTGCATATGTTATCGGCCAAACCCGATTTCAGGACAAACTAGGTATGGCCTAGGCCAAACTAGTTTGTCCTATCCTGCGTAGGTCAAACTAGTTTGTCCTAGGCCAAACTAGTTTATCCGAATATAAATACACACACTTCAGGCCAAACTAGTTTGGCCGATTGGTTGCTGATTTAAACGTAAGTTTAGACGACACTATTAAGAGTTTAAGACTTTTAAGACATCATCATCATTCTCTTTGCCTTATCCCTATGCGGGGTCGGCTTCCCTAATTGCATTTATCCACACAATTCTATCTTGGGTCATATCAATGTCAATCTCCTTTACCAACATGTCCTGCCTTATCGTCTTCCCCAGGTCTTCTTTGGTCTTCCTCTCCTACTCCTTCTATGAATCTGCACTTCAGCTATTCTTCGTATTGGGTGATTAACGTCTCGACGTTGAATACGACCAAACCATCTTAACCTATGCTCTCTCATTTTGGCATCAATTAGTGTCACACCTAGACTTCCCCTAATATAATCATTTCTAATTTTATCCTTCTTTGTCACTCCACTTATCCATCTAAGCATTCTCATTTCCGCCACATGCACTCGTTGATCCTCTTTCTTCTTCACTGCCCAACATTCAGTTCCGTACATCATAGCCGGTCCTATGGCTGTTTTATAGAATTTTCCCTTCAGCTTCATTGAAATTTTCCTGTCACACAACACACCACTCCCTTCTTTCCATTTCATCCATCCAGCCCTAATTCTACTGCATGCATCTTCATCTATTTCTCCATTACTCTGTAATACCGATCCCAGGTACTTAAAACTATTTCCTTTTACAGTCACTTCACCATCCAAAAATACCATTTTATTTGTAGTAACTCCATCTTTAAATGAACATTCCAAATACTCTGTTTTAAACCATTTTTCTCCAGAGCTTGCCTCCACTGTTCCAGTTTTTGTTCTAAGTCTCTGTCACTATTTCGTACTAACACGACATCATCAGTATACATTAAGCACCATGGAATGTTACCCTGTAGTTTCGCTGTTCAAAGCCAAAACTAATGAGAATAAATACGGAATAAGCACAGAGCCTTGGTGCAATCCTACTTTCACATGAAATTTATCAGTCTCCCCACACCTGTCGTTTCTCCCTCATACATATCCCTCACAATCTTTACATATTCACCAGGGACTCCTTTCTTATTGAGTGCCCACCACAGAATCTCTCGATGAACTCTATCATATGCTTTCTCAAGGTCAATTAATACCATATGAGCGTTTGTTTCTTTACTCCTGTATTTTTTCATCAACTGCCTTATAATGAAAATTGCAACTGTTGTTGATCTGCCCTGCATAAAGCCAAATTGATTCTCGGATATTTCGGTCTCTTCACGTATCCGTATATCAATTACTCTTTCCCATATTTTCATGGTGTGGCTAAGCAGTTTTATAGCCCTGTAGTTTGTACATTGTTGTATATCTCACTTGTGTTTGTAAAGAGGTACAAGTATACTGCTTCTCCATTCGTCTGGCATTTGCCCAACTTCCATAATTCTATTAAATAGACCTGCTAGCCACCTTGTTCCTGTCTCTCCCAATGCTCTCCATACTTCCCCAGCAATATCATCTGGTCCTACCGCTTTTCCTTTCTTTATTTTTTGAAGCGCTTAAGCCATTTCCTCGTTTGTTATTTTGGTGCCCATTGCTGCTACTGTCTCCGTTGACTCTACAGGCTGTCTGTCAAATTCTTCATTTAATAAGCTGTCAAAGTACTTTCTCCATCTCTTTTTGACGTCTCTTTCGTGAACTAATATTATATTATTCTCGTCTCGTATACATCTAATCTGATTAAAATATTTTGCTTTCTTTGCTCCCTGTTTGGCTATTTTATATATCTTCGTTTCGCCTTCCCTGGTGTCAAGTTGATCGTATAGGTTTGAATACGCTTCTGCTTTGGCTTTTGCTACTGCTACTTTTTACATTTGATAAGTCTTGCTAATGGATGTTTTTTAATTGCTGTCTATTCTAAAAACCTCTTCCTTATTACTTCTTCTTTTGTTTTCTTTTCTCACACATGTTAAATTGGAAATTGAAACTAAGACTGGGAAATGTTTGTTTTTAGCCATTTGGGAAAAATATTAAAACCTACCATGTAGATCCTTCAACCACCTGGAAGTCGTCGATTCCAGCCACGGCCACAGTCAAGTCACCATTGGATTTAGTCACTTGGGAGCAAGCTTATGGGAGGTTCCAGCTCCTGATTTCCTGTATACCTGGACCTACAGGAGGTACAGTTTTGCACCACCATGGTGATCATTTTCCGGAATGCGGCAGCAACCTTTTCAGAAGTCAGTTGGGTTTGCTTGGGAACAATTAGTGTGATTTGAGTAACTATTGTGGTTTATATTGCAGACATTTGGTTGGTGTATTATGTTAATAATTATTTTTTTCAGATTCAGCTTGCATTTATTTGTTTTTTTATATACATAAAAGTTAAGTACGTTCCCAAACTCATGTATAAATCTGCGTATTTGCCCAAAAGGTATTAGGGTTTTATATTTTATTGTTAATTTAGGTCGATTTCATGTCATTATATAAATTTAGGTTGTATTCTTTGCTTGTTTCCCAAGTATTTCGTCGTTACTTTATGTCATTGCATTTGCTAGGTTAATTTAAGTCGTTGTATATTTATTTAACTTCAATTCTTTGTTCATTCATTAACTTTAATTAATTCATTATTATTTTCTCTTTGTCAGGCTCGTGCCTATTTATTTATATTATTAGTCATATTTTTCAGGTTTTAATTTTAGTTGTACGTAGCAAGCGTACTATAACCATTTGGTAATAGTGTCATGTGAGTTGTATCCTATATGTAAGTAAGAGGTACTTATATAATTTTGTAATAGGTAACATTATTGTTGTTATCTTAGATAGATATAACTTTTGTATAACTTTGTCATTTGAGAGTCACATTATATTCAATTTGGTTTAACTCAGAGATTGTTAAAAATCTAGTAGTTATTTTTAATAAATATTCAATTACTTTGTATATCGTTTATTTTTATTATTCCTTTATGTTCACATTTACTGATTTAATGTATTTAATATTTGACAGCAGTGTAAGATACCTGGGAGAGTGATCGACGATCATTTTCTTGGCGCCCATGATTTGTTAGTGTTATTTAAATTGTTATTCTTATGCAATTATTTTCCTTTCTTCATTTTCAGTAGATTATTCTTATTTTAGTATTTACCTTTTCTAGTCATCATCATTATCTAGTTTGAGCTACCGTCTTCGACAGGCATGCAAACGAGCCCTATCCATCCTTGAGTGCCAAGTTGTTCTCTTGCATCTCTTGCTAGTCAACTCCATTCAGTTTGCCTCTGTCTCTTCATACTTCTCCTTCTATCCCTTTTAATCCCCCTTTCTTCAACTTCATCATCATTATCATTATTTATATATATCTAGTTTATTTTCTTGTTCCTTACTTCTGTTTGAGTTTATCTTTCCCTTTACTTCCACTCCAACAGAAGTTCTTATATTCTTGTTACACTGTCTTAATAAAAATAAAAATATTATTGTTAAGGCTGCCCACGTAATAGATACTCCAAATGGTTCCAAAATGTAAAAAAATTGTTCTAAAAGTAAAAAAAATTGTCCCGAAAATAGTTGCCTTCAGCACGATTTGTGTGAAGTGGAACTTTTGATTTAATAAATCATACCGAAAATTTAGTTTTTGGGACGACTGCAGAAAAACAATATTAATTAACGCAATAATTATTAAGTAAAGTAGTAATATTAGTCCCTTAATGAATTAGCGTTGCCTTTGTTATCCAGCTGATAATGAACTCCACAATTTGCACTCCCATATCAATGTCTTAATATAATGAGTCCGCCAGTATGTAACACCCATTAGTCTCTCATTTGTCAGACCGACTAACATAAATTTATGGCACATCTAATAAATCGTAATACGTTGTGTAACGCGCGACCATGATGGTAGATATATAGTCGGAACGATAGAGGAATAATGTCCATTTGCCACTCATCGGATGCCACAAAAAACAACACAAAAATGGGTTTGAGTTATGAGGAATGTTGCCGAAAAGTTATAACAAATGTTAATGACTTCGTGGTATAATTTTACCTAAAAAGATTGTGAAATGGTCAGAATGAAGCTATTCAGTTTAATAAAATTATCTCCTGGATATAAAAACACTGATTATTATTTATGACTTTAATCCTAATAATTTAAGTAAAACTTGAAAACTTATTTTGTGGAAATAGTCATTGATTCTAAATGATTCTAAATTTTCCCCTATCTATGTTTTTGTTTAACTTAAAAAATTAACAAGGACATCTCCTTATTGTATATACAGGGTGTCCCGAAAAAATTGGTCATAAATTATACGACAGATTCTGGGGTCAAAAATATGTTGATTGAACCTCACTTACCTATATCCAATAGTGCACACAAAAAAAGTTACAGCTCTTTGAAATTACAAAATGAAAATCGATTTTTTTTCATATATCGAAAACTCGAAAACCCCAAACGTTTGTTTACGTTCCAATTAAATTATTATTGAGGCACCATTAATTAAACACAATGTTTTTAAAACTTTTTTGCCTGTTAGTACTTTTTCGATAAGCCAGTGTTTATCGACATATATAGTATATAGTATATAGTATATACTATATACTATATACTATATAGTATATAGTATATAGTATATAGTATATAGTATATAGTATATAGTATATAGTATATAGTATATAGTATATAGTATATAGTATATAGTATATAGTATATAGTATATAGTATATAGTATATAGTATATAGTATATAGTATATAGTATATAGTATATAGTATATAGTATATAGTATAGTATATTTTGAAAAAGAAGCCACATCTCGATAAAAGGTGACTTGTCAAAAAAAGCTAAGAGGCAAAAAAGTTTTAAAAACAGTATGTTTAACTAATGGTACCAAAATAATGAATTAATTGGAACGTATACAAAAGTATGGGGGGGGGGGGGTTAAGGGAACAAAACCCCCATAAAATTATTTTTATGGGGAGGACAAACTTCACTATAATTTTGTTTTAAGATGTTCCTGCCATAAGAACACATGTCCATTTTCAATAAAAAATCGATTTTCATTTTGTAACTTCAAAGGGCTGTAACTTTTTTATGAGCACATTTGTACTAAGGTAAGTTAAGTTCAATCGAACTATTTTTGACCCTAGAATATGTGGTATAATTTATGACCAATCTTTTCGGGACACCCTGTATATTGATTTTTATTCTATATTTCCCCTGCTTATGTTTTTTCTCGAACTTAAAATCGTCAACATTGAAAACCGCCAAATAGTTTTTATGGTAGGGGAGCCCAGGGGAGCCCGGGGATTTTTGCAGTTTGCAGACACCTTGTACCCTGTAAATGTACCCCTACCATATTGACTCTTATTACAGGGGAGTTCGTTAAGGTGGGTCCGAAAAAATCTAGAGAAAAACTCGCAATCGTTAGATTAAAATTAGGGTAAGTTAAGTACATGCAGAAGAGTGTATATTTTATATTATTTCAAAAATCTGACGATTTGAGCGGGGCGCAAGGAAATGGATGAGTCACAAAGTTTCACAAAAAAAAAGCAAATATTTCTCGAAATGAACGTCACATCGAAAAACTGAATAGGTAATACGTGTTCAATATTTTTTAAAAATCTATCGAATGAGATCAAACACGACCACCCACGCACCTTCTGCTTTTACTTACGCAGCTTGACTTATACTTTTAGTACACACCACATGTTATGAGATTCTAGGGCGCTTGTATTGAAAAAATGTAGATAATCCAAATTTGACCATAAAATTTCAAGGAATTAACATCCTTAAAAAGGGGTTGGTACGGAAACAGATTTTTGAGGTTCTTTGTTTTCTTCCTTTTTATCTTTCCTAAACCTTTTTTTATGACTTTCGTTCTGTCGTTGAAGACGGTGCCGATGTTTATTGTTATCGGTTATAAAAGCAGAAAATTATAAAAATAGCTAGATCCCATTTAAACCAAATACTGTTCATTTAGTATTTTTTTATTTAATTTTGTTGTGCGTGCTAAAAAAAAAGTTTACTGTGAAAGTGTCAGTGTTCTATTGTACATGATTTTTAAAAATGAGTAGAGGGAAACAAATACTAAAATTATTGGAACTAAAGGATGATTTATATGGCACTCAATGTATTATTAAATTTCTTATCTTAATTGGCAACTGACATGTCTATCTCAACAAAAAAGTATATAAAAAAATTTAAAAAAATAAAATACAGGATCCTTTGTAAAAGGTATATTTAAAAGACCCTAATAATGGTTACATCATAAAACAAAACGTTTTCGGATTAACAAGTAATCCATCATCAGTGTTAAGCCAATAACATGCATGCGTGAGCCACCAAAAGTTATGGGTAAAAACCCTTTAAAAGATATAGTTGATACTCAATTTTCAATATGTGAGATTCATCCCTTTCATATCACATCCACGTGGGTAAGAGTTCTGTGTTGCCCTGGGTAATATCCAGGAATATTTGCAACATCTAACTATTTTAAACATAATATGTAGTATAATATAAGATCTTATACCTTTTAAAGGGTTTTTACCCATAACTTTTTGGTGGCTCACGCATGCATGTTATTGGCTTAACACTGATGATGTATTACTTGTTAATCCGAAAACGTTTTGTTTTGTGATGCAACCCTTATTAGGGTCTTTTAAATATACCTTTTACGAAGGATCCTGTATTTTTGTGATTTATGGTATACAGCCAGCTACAAGAATTTTATTTTCCTTGTGGATTGTTAAAAAATTATATCTACGAAATAAATTATTTTTCAAACTCTTTCAAACTAGTTTGACAAACAGTTTGAATTTTCAAACCTGTACGATTGACCAGTTTGACTTGACTTGAATTATTTGTCAGAAGGATTGACTTGAGTTTGACTTGAAATTAAGTCAAACTCAAGTCAAATTCAAACATTCAAGTCAAACTTGTGCAACTCTACGCGAAACGAGGATAAAAATATATAACATAATAGACATACTCTATGCAAATGAAAACTACACAATTCTGGAAAAACGTAAGAGTAGGATAAATGCAATGGACATGAGACATGCAATGGACTAAGAAAGATAGTAGGACAAAATGGGATAGATTATGCAACGAGACTATTAGGAGAAGGGCTAAATAAGAACCAATAGTGAATAAAATATCAAAGAGACAAATGAACTGGCATCGACAACTGATGAGGATGAGAGAAAATTCCACGAAGCAAAGAACATGGTAAAAAGAACAAGAGGCAGACCAAGAAAAAAATGGGTACAGTAAGTACCCATAGAGTAGAGGCGGTAAAACTTAAGCAAAAATCACTCGAGGAATTAAAGATAATAGCAGAAATTAAAGTAGCTAGCCAAAATCTGACACCATGATAGGGTAAAAAAAGGGGAGAAAGAAAGGGCTTATGGAAGAACATTAAGAGACAGAATGACAAATAATCACATAAACAATATCTATAAAATGCCTACAGGACATTGTACAAGGAGAAAGGCAGATAAGACGAGAATGGCACCAGCATGTTACATGAATAAATAGTTACATGCATGGATAGTGAGAAAATATAATAATAATCAGAAGAAGTATTATCTATCAAACATCTATCAAACATTATTTTGTTTACATTTTGTTTTCCAGAGGTGCTTTTTAAATGTCAAACAGTATGTTCATATTTTATAATACATACACTATTGGGTTTAATTTTTTCTTTTTAATACGTTTGTCCTCAATAAATAAGCTCGTATTATCTTGTGACATTTTCATCCGCCATTACCGTTAAAATTCAAGTATTTTTTCACCTGTTCATACAAAAACTACCGCCATAAATATCTCCCATACAACAACATTCAAAAAAAGAAAAAATAACATACCCATTGAGGCAAATTCAAATTCCAAAAAATATTATGTTAATTCGTATGTGCATCTTTTCTGTGGTATAAGATGTCTGGAATTCTCATAGTGGGCCGTGAACCGGTGCCATTATGGCATTTTATTTACGATCGGCCGCTGAATAAAAAAAGAAAGAATAAGGGGCCCATGCTGGTCCTCCATCATCTTTTACATAATGGAAGAATGGATTTATGTCATTTTTCGGGCGTATCAAAGTTGTGTATCCTCGCGAAGCCGCTGGTACAATGGGCTCTGGCTTTTGGCTTTTGGGTATCATAATAACCGTAGATTAATCGAAATTTTTGATGGTTTTGGATCTATTTTAAAAGGCAGGTAGGTACGAGCTTTCAAGTGAATGCGTATAAAAAACACAAACAAATTGGACATTATTTTGAATAGTTTTCTAATAAACTTTCGATAAAAATAAATTCTAATAATCGTATCGTATCAAATCAATTGTCTAACAGGAATATTCCCGATATAAGACAATTAGTGCATTGTCAAAAATTGTACTTACATACAAAATAATACAGGTTGTAACGAAAATACAGGTCATAAATTTAATTACATATTCTGGGACCAAAAATAGTTCGATTGAACCTAACTTACCTTAGTACAAATGTGCACAAAAAAAAGTTACAGCCCTTTGACGTTACAAAATGAAAATCGATTTTTTCCACTATATCGAGAGATTTTTGTTGAAAATAGACATGTGGCATTCTTATGACAGCAGTATCTTAAGAAAAAATTATAGTGAAATTTAGACACCCTATAAAAAATTTATGTGGGTTTGGTTCCTTTAAACCCCCTCAAACTTTTGTGAACGTTCCAATTCAATTATTATTGTAGTACCATTAGTTAAACACAACGTTTTAAAAACTTTTTGCCTCTTAGTACTTTTTCGAAAACTCAGTTTTTATCAAGATATTTTTAATATTTGTCAAATCCACCACATATTTGTATATGGTTAAGTACGATTATGGAGACTTGGTAATAATAGGAAAATTTATTTATGATTTACATTTTTAGGTATATGTATCTTGAATCATAAAAAGAAGCCACATCTCGATAAAAGGTGCCTTCTCGAAAAAATACAAAGAAGCAAAAAAGTTTTAAAAACACCGTGTTTAACTAATGGTATTGCAGTAATAGTTTAATTGGAACGTACACAACCATTTGGGGGGTTTAAAGGAACAAAACCACCATAAAATTTGTATGTAAACATATTAAAAAAGAAGCCGTAACTCGATAAAATATGCCTTATCAAAAAAACACTAGAATCCAAAAAAGTTTTAAAAATGTTGAATGTAACTAATGGTACCACAAAAATAATTTAATTGAAATGTACACAATAGTTTGGGGAGGTTTAAGGGAGCAAAACCCACATAAAATTTTTATGGGGTGGACTAATTTCACTATAATTTTGTTTTAAGATGTTCCTGTCATAAGAATCATACATGTCCATTTTTAATAAAAAATCTCCAATAGTTTTCAAAGGGCTGTAACTTTTTTTATGTGCATATTTGTACAAAGGTAAATTAGGTTCATTCGAACTATTTTTGGTGCCAAAATATGTGATTTAATTTATGACCTGTATTTTTGTTACACCATGTATATTACAAAATAACTAACGAGCCATTCACTAAAGAGCACACAATAGCGATCAACAAGTAGCAACAAACGCGGTCCAAGATTGCTAAAGTTCTGCGAACTTTCAAAAGTGAGGCAACAGTGCGTCGGTAATTCGACACTGACAGTGACGTTTATACTATCAAAAACAATAATTTTTATACACATAGGCGCGAAATGTTGCCAAGTCAGTGACGTTCGATTTCTTGTTATAAAAAAATCGATTTTTAGTAGTTCCAATGTGACACAAAATCTGGGCACGGGATAAAA